>NC_070598.1:28217068-28570401 GCF_027409825.1 Scomber japonicus
TGTTGGCATATCAGTGACCATAAATGTATTTTATTTAACATCAGCTTTGGAGTCTCAGTCTTTATGAATCTTTTTCCTAGCAGAAATTTCCACTAACAGTTAGTTTTCACTAACATGGGTGAACTGTGACGGCTCTGTTCTATTTAAGAACCCAGTACACCATGACAGAGAGCTTCCTGCATACAGGACCATGAAAATAAAGCAGCTAAATGGAATTCAGCCATCATGGGTCTTATTATTGACACCTGTGCTTTCCCTACTGTTACATTCATCAAACAGGGGTGTAACTAACACCAGAAATTGTTCCCCATTTGCAGATTATTGCAATGATTGCTGGAATGGAGCCATATTCATAGTTTTCCAACTCCAAATGTTTTGCTGTGAAAAGGGTCCAAGAAAGTCTCCTTCATGTGGGAAATTAAAGACACAAGGTCTTCTGATACTGTAAGGCTAGCAATATAATATATAATAAAATGTATTAATACATCAAAACTACATGTAAAGTAAAAGATGGATAAACATTTTGACATGTGACAAAAGTGGAACGGGTGAACTAAAGAAAAGCAAGTCTGAAAATAAAAAATATAGCGACAAAAAGCGAGCACAGTTTGGAAAAACTTGGAAACCATTGTCATAATCTTAACAATGTGTGACCATTATCACCATTTATTATCACTATTTAAATCTCTTGGAGTTTATCCCACAATGAAGAAAAAAAAAATTCCTTTTACCCAAAATGTGTAGAATTATTATAAAAAGCTACTCTGTCTGGACACAAACACATGTGATTACTTTGACAGCATGTCTCTGAATAAAGAAGCAATAAAACTGTAGATATCATATCAAATGAAACATGACTCAGGATCTTAATTGTATTCAGAAACCTACTTGGGAAGATAAAAAAACACCACAACACAACATTCATTTTTAAACATTGTCAGCTTTCTCTCCCAACTCCAAAGTAGTAATTAAAGTCCAATGACAAGCCAGATGACATAGTTCTCCACTGTCTCCACAATCACACACAGACGCACACACTTACAAGGACACGTGCATTAAACAGACAGAGCGCCATGGTAACCATCAACAGTTAAGACACTTAGTGCGCTGCTCAGCTGTCACCTCCTCCACCTCCCCCTCACCACCTCATCAGCAGACTGTTCAATGTGATAGGAAGCAGTGCTGTATCCAAGTCACACAGAGAGAATGGTACATGTACGTCCAATTAAAAAAAAAAAAAAATGAAAACAATGAGCTCCCAGAGGGTAAACACTGGCGGGTCTGTTCACTGTTCAGTTTGGATCTCAGTCATGGTTGAATCTATTTCCCAGTCAGCGAAAAACCCATTCATTAAGCTCTGATGCTAATAAACCTTAAACATTTCATCAACCCTCTCAGTGGTTTTCATTAGCATAGATAGCAGCTTCTCATATTTAGCCAGCCTTAGATCAGTCGTAGCTAATTAACATTTATTCTGTAACAGCTAAAAATCCTAATTGAGTGTGTCGTCTGGTTAATGTGCTCTTTAGTTTCATTTGAGACACAAAAATATTTGAGGGGGGAAAAAAGCCACATCACTCTGTACAACCGCCTGTTTGTGTTATGTTTCTGTATTGTGACAGACTTTTCTCTATCGAAAGATCTACCATAGTTTATCACATCACATCATCTTAAGAATCTCCTAGGGAGCTTCAGTGTTTGGAGTCAGTAGTTGGAGAAGCACAGCAGGTTAAAGCTGTGAACTGAATACATTTAATAAACATTATAACATTCTACTGGTTTCATTTTCAGGTTATAGCTCCACGTTGTGAACATAAATCAAGTTGCCACTGAAACTGTATTATTTCTGCCAACAAAAGCTGATTGGACATTGTAATCTTAGACTTTAGTTACTTGCAAATGTTGAAAGGTAAAACTAATAAGATTCAATAAGTGGATCAATACTAGATTTAAAATAATCATTTTCAGCTGCCTACCATATATAATAGAATAGTTTTATCTATTTAGAAACTTAAAAGAAAGGCATTGTGGCCCATAAGTTTTACAAGCACATGTGACTTGTGTGAATACAAGATTGGATAAATGAATGTTGGAGGCAGAAAAACATGTTCACAGGGACACTATAATTTCATCCATTAGCTTTTTTGTTTACTTAAAATGTATTGTTCTTCATACTTTCTATAGCTCTTCTTCTATTTTACCATCCATTTGCTAATAGAGTACATTTCCCCACTGTGACTAATAAAGGAATATCTTATCTTATCTTATACCAATACAGCCAAAAGTCACCAAGGACATTTCATTCAAAGCATGTTGGAATTTGTAATAATGCAAATAAGTGAAAATCCAGCCCTACAACATAACCATATACCTTACCAATATATTGTGCAGTTCCCCCTATTTGAATAAACAAGGGTGGCATTATTGATATACTGTATGATATCAAACACCATTTCCCACAAGCCCGAGACATCAACAGACTGAGGGCAGTGGATTTGAGAAATGTGACAACAGACATGGAGGAGATCAGTGAAGTTGTTCTCAGTTAAACAGTTAAACAGCTGGAGTGATGGCTTTGTAACTGAGAAGTGGAGATCATGCATTAGATTATACAGTCTATGGTTTACAACCAATGAAACTTATTAATGCCTCCAACATTAATCCTCTCATCTGACTCTTTCTAAGAAAACATGTGACTTCTAAAATGTTATGTTCCATCAGCAACACTTTAAGTTAAGTGTTGCTGATGCCTTTCATTTATAGTTGACATTTTGGGCTTTGCTGTAAAATATGAACCCAAATGTCCAGAGTTGATAAGACAGAATGCAGTAGAAGTACATGGTGCAACACCTAATCCATCGGTGTCATGCTCAGATCCTTGAGGTGTGTTAGCCTGAGATTTAACAGCAGGAAAATCTGACAGTTTGGGCCTGATTTACTAAGATCCTAAATCAAGGATACTAAATTATGTGCACAATAGATTCCATGTTTAGGTTTGGTAAATCACAATGCGTGTGCTAAATAACATATTTACATTGTTTCCTCTCTGTATTTTGCACACTGGGGTTAAAACGCCTCATATTACATACAGTATTTATAATGGCAAACATACTAAATGGACAGCGCGTATTATCTTGCACAGTTGACAGATCTCAGACCTCATGTACTGCTTTCCTTAGTAGATCAGCTTGCACGTTTTTAATTTTAATTTTATTTATTAATGTGTTGGCTAATGTTAGCAGAGCGAGAAGTTGTTGTAAGTTGTTGTAAATACATGTAGATGTTAGGGAGCAGCTACTGTTTTATCTCCCCGAGACTCAGTGCTTGTTTTTGGAAACTTTCCCACTCTCTCTCTGCTCAGTCTGCTCTGGGACAGTAGGCATGTTGCTGCAGCCTCATCATCACACATTCTCTCTCTCTCTATCTCTCTCTCTCTCTCTCTCTTTCTCCTAAAACTCAGTCTTTTTCTCTGCTACCAAGTGCTGTGGGAGTGCCCGCCGAGTTTGCTGAAACCCCGCCCCCTACCAAGTGTCACCTGTCAATCAAAGTCACCACCTCTACCAGAAACATGAACACTGAGAGCTTTCTGCTGCTAGCTCAGCGGCTAACTCGGCGGCTAGCATGGCAGCTAACTCAGGTAACTGGCTAACTGTAGACTGTAGTAGTAGTAGTGTGTGCTGAATGTATTTAGATAGACTGACCTGTGATGATTATGATCCCAGGCCACACAACACAAACTGCTGCTTCCAAATAAATAGTAATACATTTATAAAATTAATACAGACCCGTTATAGCTACATGTAAGTTATTGGGTTATGTGAAAATGCAATAAATAAGTAAATAAAATGCAAAAAAAAAAAAAAAGAAAAGTTTTACATACTATATTTCATTTATTCACCTTATTTTTGTGTGGTGAAGGATTTGTGGGGGGGGGGGGGGGGGGGGGAGCAGTCTGAAATCCTGAACACAGAAGTCTTGAAACACAGTTTGTGAAGCCTAGCTCCACAATTCAAATCTAAATGGTTGAAATGTTTTTTACACCTTTTTTAGAAATACATTTATGACCTATTTAATGTGTTTAGAAGAAAATGTCTGAATTCACTTTACACTGTCTAAAAAAGAATGAGGAATAAAATTTGAATTGGATTACAGAGGTAGATTGGCATGTTTTATGCCCAGTACAAGATACCCAACCCCCCCCCCCCAATAATTAATAAAACATGGCAAAGCTACTATGATACATCTCATCCAAATCTACAGTCACATCCTCACAGCACACACTGAACAGTCGCAACAGTTCAGAACCAATGCAGACATCTCTATATGGAAACATGGTTCATTGCAGTGTTGAGTCAGAGGCTATTACATTTTAATGTTCAATCATTAGAACAATCAGTACATGATTATTATAGCCTTTTATCATCTTTTTTTCTCAGACTGTTTGATGTCTACTTCATGCTTTTGTAGTAGGTTTGTTTTGAATGCATCATAGTGAGCAGCACTCTCTACAGACTACAGCTTCTTCTCTTCAGAATATAAATGCTTTCAAATCCATCAGTATTCTGATAGCAGCCTACAATCTAGCATTACAGCTTCACACATGAATTGGACAAGTGCTGAACTGATACTCTGAGTCTGCATGCATCTTAGAAATACACTCTGACTTGTTATAGCACTGAACAGCACCCACATTTATAGATTTTCTCCAAAACACAAAACATTTTATGTTAAAGTTAAAGTTTTAAAATGTCTTGAATCCGCTTGTTAGACGACCACGGTTCACTTCACTATGACACTGTTTTATTTTTAATATGCACTAAGATGAATCCAGAGTATGATCAGCAGCATTTCTGTGTTAATAACAACATTACCATTTCCCAAATATCTTTGATGATTTTGAAGGAATCTGCTGATATTCTATTTTTGTTCTTCTTCTTTTTTTAACTAATCTACTAACAAGTGTTGCATGAGTATCCTCTGTGCTATAGAACTCCACTGTTGTCCAAATAACACAACAATGAGCCACATAGTTTCACTGGGTGACATTTATTAACATATATATTTAGTTCATCTTGACAGAAATACTCATCCACTGCTGAAATATCCTCCTGTTTGAGTAATATTTTGTTAAAAATTACAGCGACTGGCTGTTTTAAGAAATAACAATCAATTTTATTTCATATAAAAAATTAAAAAAAAATGAAACAATGTATTTGTGAGCCATTTTAACAATTTCTATCAAAGTAGGGACCAACACATTGTTGGTTTTGGTCTTTTCATGGAATTTGGTGAGAAAAATAAAGAATAATAACCACACTTAAAGATATTAAAATAATAGAATATGGCTTTTTAAAACTGTGGAAATTTAGTTTTTACTGTTCGTATCAATTGTGTACAGTTACCTGAAGTTGTGCAAGGAGGCAAAATGCAGGTCTGACCAAGAATTTTAGCACAGCATTAAACATTCACCAGCAGATCCCCCAACACACACATTACCACAACAACTCAAACTAATCCATTGCTCTTATACTCATGCCATAGAGGAAAACCATACATACTGTTGACATATAGTAGATCATCCAAACAGAAATCATATCCAGCGACCAGCGTCCAACACAACAGATAGAAACACAAACACTGCTACAGTACAGTGTTCATCTACAGACACTTGGTTGATACTGGTGTGGAAACCAAACTTTGTTGGCCACGTGTATGAGGAGCTGTGTTAATCCATCACACACACAGTATTGAGTATTGATAGAACTGTCATTAAGATGAGGATGAGAGTAGAGATGAGGTTCCCTGAGGCTGTGTCCTAATGATGGACACACTCGTTCAGTAAAATGTGTGTGTGCTGCTGTTTTAACATTGAATTAGCAAACATGTATAGTGAACATGTATTATTATTTTGTATTATTTAAACACTTCCAAATGATCAATACGCAATACACACATAGGAACTGATATGCACTTATATTTTATACTTTACATATTTTATGTATTTATATAGTTTATGTATTTTAAGAATGATTTTATGTCATTTCTGTCTGCTGTGTGTTTGTTATTGGTGAGCCTGAGACAATTTTCCACGATGGTGGACAATAAAGTTCAATTCTATTCTATTCTGTCTTTGCTAGTTGTTGACTGACATTTTTTTGTATTTTATGGCAATTTTAACAGATTCATAGCAATGTTAAACAACCCAACACACTTGGTTAAGGTAAGCAGGATGTAGGGAACGATGGTCTTCTCTATTAAATGTTGAAAAAGTCAACAGTGACTTGAAGCATGAGACAGTATATACAGTATTGACTTTTTCAATATTTAATCAGAACCAGCATCTTTGCATTTAGTAAGCGAAAGCTAAATGAGAAGCAGGGTGCAGAATGTGGATCTACTGTAACTTCCTCCTTGCGACCTTTGCACTACTAAGCTGAGCAGACAGTGTACTTATTCATCTTTTACTTGGTTTAAATCTGCACATGTTAATCATCTGTATGGTCAACAATTGTCACATTCACAATGTAAGGTTTGATTGACAGGTCAAGGTGTAGACTTCTACTGAACGTGTGGGCTTTGTCCATTTTCATTAACAACAGCAACAACTGTGTGATTTACAAGAAAGTTTGATAAGTACTCAAATTATATTCAAATCAGCTCACTATATTTTATGAAACATTTTTGAAACCACACACCCACAAACTCATCTGCCAGAAATCCAATAAATCAGATCATTGATCATTGAAGCAATTAATCAACCTCCTCCTCAATCTCTCAGATAGAACATGAAATGATTATCTATCAGGTTTAAATTCAAACGTTGGTTACAGTGAACAATTCTGACTTTATATGAGGTGTTGTATGAATATTATCTGCCCAGAGTAGGAATTATTTTAGTTAGTCAGCTGTACCACAGGACAGTGTTTGTTCATAGAAGGAAAATGTCTTGACTAAAAATGTAACATGTTGAAGTAAATGTACTGTAGAGTCAACAAAAGGATGATCTCTGTAAGGATGTTATTAATTATCTGAGTAGATAATAGGAGAGACGTTTAGTGCTGAAATGTCACATTGAAGTTGTGAGGCTGGACACATGCCAGCACTATCAGGAGGTTTGTTATCTTCCAATCTCAAGGCCTGCTATCTTTGTGAAATGGGGAGTAATTGGTTTCAATCCTGGAGAAAAAAGACCTTGAAAAGAAGAAGAGTGTGATGAAAGGTACACACTTTATATAACAGCAGTAGAGGCTTTAGCAACATGTTGCATTCCACGTGAGAAACCTTTCAGTCCTTTTCCTCATGATGCTACAAACACAAAGACTGTCCAGTCTGTGATGGACTTCAAGAAGTCATTTCTGCTCTGATATATTCCATCAAGATGGAAATGAGCCCAAACAAAGGTGGTAAATTGTATTTCACCATTAAAAATAATGTATTCACTGAGTGTATTTACCTTCCATTATAACTGCCTGATTTCCTCTGAATATATTTCAACCTGTCAACACTAAATGAAAAGAGGACGGCTGTCAGGGCTTTCTTTGTCCTCAGAGCAACATAAAGTGAGAAAGAAACATTATTCTTTCATTAAAACACCCTCTGCCACCCACTCACCCACCCACACTCACACACACTCACACACACTCACACACTCACACATACTCTCACACACAGACAAATGCACGACTCAAAAGCCCATAGCAGAACGATTCTCTATTGGTATGATAGGATCTTCATCCATTACATCTCTTGACATTGAGGAGAGGAGTACAGGGGAATAGTCAGGCCATCATCTGCATCGCACACTGGTTAATGCGTGAATGCTAGTGCGTGTGCTTGTGTCCTTTGTCACACAAGCTACACACAGCTGCAGTGACACGTGTAACAGATTTCATTTTTCTCATTGTGAGAACCTTAAAAACACTTTCACTGCATTGAGAATTCACATGCAATCATTGCAGTGGACTGTGCAAGATAGCTGCAGGCTGTTCTGCTCATATAATGCATTTATTTAAAAGGAAACATGTTTTCTATTCAATAACTAACAATGAAATTACATTCAATCATTTATCACATTACAGGATAAGACTGGTGATTTTCTATATATTTATTATAGATAAACAAAACAAATCTCAAACCAACAATGAATAATAAGTATTGTGTGTGTGTGTGTGTGTGTGTGTGTGTGTGTGTGTGTGTGTGTGTGTGTGTGTGTGTGTGTGTGTGTGTGTGTGTGTGTGTGTGTGTGTGTGTGTGTGTGTGTGTCCAAAGTGTGATATATCTCATCTGCTGCTGGAAGAACTCACTAACAAACACAGTCCTCAACAATTGACAAATGTTTAAAGTCCTCCTGTCTGAATCAAAGAATGAAGGAGTGAATGTTTTCAGAAAGCTGCAACTGTATCATCATTGTAAAATGGATCAAATGGAGTTAGGGTTGGTAAACCACTAATAAGACTGAGACTGTCCTTACTGTTTAATACCAGGAACACTGCACATTTGTATATAGTATAAGGAATTGATGTGGATTTATATAATTACATATTATATTAGAGATTTTATTTTGTATCACTTCACTATTACAATCAATGATGTTTACCTTACCTTAGTATTTTTGAACTTTGTTGATTTCTCATCTCTGACACCCCCCCCCCCCCCCCAAAAAAAAAAAGACAAAACAAACAAGCAGAGAAAGAAGGGAAAGCAGTAAAGTACTGAGAGACAGATAAACACATTGTTAGTCTCAGTCTTCTCATGGGAGTTACTGACAATAGAACATTTTCACAGCTGACATTTTGACTTGTCAAAGCAAGAAAAGCACAAGTGGAATTACTAACATGAATGATGGCTGCATTCCATTTAGGTGAGCCAGCTTTAGTTGTTGTGTATGCTCTCTCTCTCTCTGATGTGGCCTACTGGGAGCAGTAATGGAATGGATCCATCATTATTATTTACACCTGTTCTTTTCCTGCTTTGAAGAGTCAAAATGTCTGTAGTGAAGAAGATAACAGAATGATGACAGCCTTTAGCTTGGTGCAGCTCATCATACAGACTGAATGATTGGTAGATTGATTGATTGACATTACTGTACTAAAAGACTCAACTTCAACATCCAATATGATCAATAAACAGATGATGATGTATACTACAGGAAGAGCCACAGACATGAGGCTGTGTGTGTTAGCACACACACACACACTACGCCATTAAGGTAAGCTTCACTTATGCAACGCTAATGTGGAACATAAGTGACCCTGAGCACACAAGTGAAATGTCATCGTACTAATATTTAAAGGAAACCATTATTTTTAACACAGTTATTGTAACAAATAAAAAGACATTAGAAATATATTTTTCCAGCAGTGGGAAGTGATCCTGGCATGAAAAAGAAATACATATCATTTCACACAGCCAGAACAAATAGGATATATTACGAAACACATAAATACTGCTCTTCTGGAATATAGTTAAACCTCAATACTTTTGCCAGGAGTAATGTACCATTTCTTAATTGAGAACACAGGAAGCTTATAGACTGGATATAATGCAGATATATCTACCAGCAAAATAAAACCTTAAATACTGTTCACAAATAATATTAAATAATAATAAAAATTCCATGACTTTGGAGGGAGAAAAGACACAGACAATTTGTATCTAATCAAAACCTGCACAATTATAACCCAAACTATCTGTAAGTGTTTTTTTAATCAGGTGATTGATCAAATCGCAAAAAAAAAAGACCTTTTAAAGTTATTCATTCAAACAGCCAATATCAGCATCACAGGTAATAACATCCTGCCAAACACGGAATTCACTCTATACAAGGGCAGTTTAACCTCTGGACTTATTCATACCCCACCACACACACACACACACACACACACACACACACACACACACACACACACACACTACTGCAGCTACTCAATACACAGCATACTATGAAGCCAATAACTGGTCTGCTGGGAGGCATGCAGCATCCTCCTGTCCACATCAATACCAAACACATGACGCAATTTCCATTTTAGCAGCCGCAACAGATCATGCAGAGTGGATCTATGCTCTCTATACTCTGACACGAAGGAAAATCTTTGCAAACTTTTGAATGTGTGTGTGCATTAATGGACCTACCTGAGACAGTGTGGCAGGCTAGCGCAGAGGGCTCTGCTCTGTTTCTGAGTGCAGCTTCACGCTGGCAGCTCTGCCTCGCTGCTGCTTCTGCCTCTGATTGGACGGCTGGTGGAAGGGGGGGAAGTACTAGAGGCAGCCAATACTTGAGCTTTCTCTGATGAACACATACTGAGCCAGAGAGGAGCTCATCTTGTGCTCATACACACATCCTATCCCACAGTGGGATCGTTTTGAACCACCTGCTTATTTCTCTCTGCTTGAAAGAAAAACTTTAAAAGCCTGATCAGTCTGTTGTGGACAATGTGTAAATAGCTGAAGTTACATCATTATGCGTTTCTTTATGCCTGTTTTAAAGCTGCTGAAGTCAAAAAACAAACATATCTCTTATAAGTATGTGAATTTAACAGTCTGACAGTGATAGTGGCTTTGCAATATTGTGTCATGAATTGGCACAATATTGCAAATAAAATGAATCACAGATTGGGATTTTATTTATTTATTTTTTAATGCTGCACTGATCAATATTTTTTTAATTGAACGATGAGTCAAATGTGAATTTATGTTAGTGTAGTGATGAACCTGCAGAGGTCTTTATTGTGGATTTGAACTCTTTTTTAATTCACTGTTTTGGTTTTGTGATCTCATCATCCCTGTTGGCAGCGGCAGCAGCTGTTTTAAGTGAAAGCTCTGATAAACCCTGACAAGCACCAAACAGCACACTATAAATTAGTAAAATCAGACACGTGATGTCAGATAATAATCCCTGTACAATAATCCTCTAATAGCAAAACACTTATGGGCAAGTATCCCTGTTGATTTTTCATTAAAACAAGTCCTCCAAATTCATTTGAATAATTTAAGAAGGTTATGAGCATGTGCTAATCTGATGGCTCTATCTGCACAACAACATCATTTGCCTGTACTTTCCAAATCAATCTATCTATCTATCTATCTATCTATCTATCTATCTATCTATCTATCTATCTATCTATCTATCTATCTATCTATCTATCTATCTATCAATCAATCAATCAATCAATCAATCATCTGGTAGGCACAGTTGAAAAGATGATGGTGATCACTTTGTTAAGGTTAGAGAAACGTGATGTGGATTCCTTCCTTTCTCTCCTCTCAACCCCAACCGGTCGAGGTAGATGTCCGCCCACTTCTGAGTCTGGTTCTGCCTGAGGTTTCTTCCTGTTAAAAGGGAGTTTTTTCTCTCCACTGTTGCTCATGTGGGAATGTTGGGTCTCTTTAAAGTTAAAACCTGAAGAGTTCGGTTTAGAACCTGCTCTATGTGTAAAGTGACTTGAGATAACTTTGTTGTGATTTGGCGCTATACAAATAAAGATTGATTGATTAAAGATTGATTGATTAAAAGTTACTACTTCTTTAAAGGGAGGCCATCCAGGTCATCCTGGTTAAGGTTAGTGGACGATCTCTTTTATTATGGTACAACTATCTCTTTTATTATGGTACAACTAACTCTTTTATTATGGTACAACTAACTCTTTTATTATGGTACAACTATCTCTTTTATTATGGTACAACTATCTCTTTTATTATGGTACAACTATCTCTTTTATTATGGTACAACTATCTCTTTTATTATGATACAACTATCTCTTTTATTATGGTACAACTATCTCTTTTATTATGATACAACTATCTCTTTTATTATGGTACAACTATCTCTTTTATTATGGTACAACTATCTCTTTTATTATGGTACAACTATCTCTTTTATTATGATACAACTATCTCTTTTATTATGATACAACTATCTCTTTTATTATGGTACAACTATCTCTTTTATTATGGTACAACTATCTCTTTTATTATGGTACAACTATCTCTTTTATTATGGTACAACTATCTCTTTTATTATGATACAACTATCTCTTTTATTATGGTACAACTATCTCTTTTATTATGATACAACTATCTCTTTTATTATGATACAACTATCTCTTTTATTATGGTACAACTATCTCTTTTATTATGGTACAACTATCTCTTTTATTATGATACAACTATCTCTTTTATTATGGTACAACTATCTCTTTTATTATGGTACAACTATCTCTTTTATTATGGTACAACTATCTCTTTTATTATGATACAACTATCTCTTTTATTATGATACAACTATCTCTTTTATTATGATACAACTATCTCTTTTATTATGATACAACTATCTCTTTTATTATGATACAACTATCTCTTTTATTATGGTACAACTATCTCTTTTATTATGATACAACTATCTCTTTTATTATGGTACAACTATCTCTTTTATTATGATACAACTATCTCTTTTATTATGATACAACTATCTCTTTTATTATGGTACAACTATCTCTTTTATTATGGTACAACTATCTCTTTTATTATGATACAACTATCTCTTTTATTATGGTACAACTATCTCTTTTATTATGATACAACTATCTCTTTTATTATGGTACAACTATCTCTTTTATTATGATACAACTATCTCTTTTATTATGATACAACTATCTCTTTTATTATGGTACAACTATCTCTTTTATTATGGTACAACTATCTCTTTTATTATGGTACAACTATCTCTTTTATTATGGTACAACTAACTCTTTTTTCTACCCTTAACTACACTGCCTGTCTTGTACAGATATTGTATAAAACTTTAAGATAAACAAATTCAGTCTTGAAGAATCAGTGTTTTTTGCCTGGTGATTAGTTTGCATAAATGATATATTTCATAAACAAATCACAAGTCAACTTTCTCCATTATTGTCTCATGTGAATCTAAACAGGCTGCTGTATATGCATATTAAGTATTACACTACCCATATTATTCATTTATTTATTGGGCCTCACTCTTCCGCTACTCTTACCATACACTTTACAGTTTATAGTAAATACTTTGATCTGTACTGTACAGAGACATTGTAAGCTGTTGTCTTGTTTTTTACATACTATATATACACACACACATCTATTTGTCTTACATACTGCCTCCAGATATTAGCTGCCTATATTTATGTTATATGTGAGTTATCAGTGTGTTAAGTATTAACTGTACTGTATGTGTGTGTGTGCAGGTACACTGAGCAGGTGAATATAGTGGTGCATTTAGCAGCTCAAGAGTCAGATATTTAAGAAGAGTGAATACTGGCCTTAAATTCAGCAGGTCAACACAAATACAACTCAAAATAAATGAGAGTGATGTCATGTGTCAGCTGTATGTATAAATAGGCAGGCGTTGGCTGACATGTTTGCCATAATACATTTATGGGGTGATAATATGTACATATGCATATGTATAATGTGTATTGTCAATGCAGTAAAAAAACAACAAACAAACATATGCAGCTTTAAAATATAAGTGTTTCCTTTGATTGTCACACATTCATCAGATTTGATATATTTAAAAAGCAAATACTGCTAATCTAAAAAGTGCTATGTATATCATTTGATCATTTTTATTGCTACTATAGTGTTTCACCTGGCTTATACAGCAGGACACTGAGAGAACAAGTTCAGAGAGACGTCAGTAAAAATAAATGAATATGTAAATAAAACTGTGGGGGGTCAGGCAAATTGCAGTTAAAAGTCATGCAGATTAATTAATGTTGTACCTGTTATTTGCCAATAATTAATTGCTAAATTGACAGTTTTTTGTATTAAATTGTTTTCTTTATATATTACATTTTTGCTATAATGGAAACCTCATAATGATGGCATCAAAGGTTCCTATCATCATGTCTACATATACACACACCTGGTTTGTAACTGTAAACAGTCAGATTAGATGTTGTACATCAGTGAGGCTCCACGGTCTACTGAATTTATCTTTCTTCTTTCCAGTAAACAAACACAGTACATCCACAATGTGATCCTGACTGCAATTAACCCTGATGAGTGGAATATGAGTCATCTTACCAACCAAAATACAGTACATACAAAGTATGTTCTTCCAACAAATGAAAGACAAAAATCACAATAAATATTTAATTTGCGCAACAATAAGAACAAAAGATGGCCATGGGTTTCTCACTTTTCAGGTTTTGTCTTATATAAGAAATTGCTGTTATATAACAGTATCCTTTAAGCATGATAAAGTGCCACCTCGTTTTTATTCCACCCTCCTCCATGTTTTTCATAACGCCACAGAGAAACATAGAGAGAGAGACAGCCACTAAGGACAAGTGTTTCACATGAGGGACAGAAAAACAACATTCATTTCACTCAGCTGTCAGTCCTTGTGTCCATGCAGACTAGAACGAGAGCACACATGCTGTCCTTCCTGTCTTTGTGCAAAACAGCTCAGACACACATACACACACATAAACACTCACACACGTGTCAGTATAAGCGTATTCATATTTGTATTTAGTTGTGTATTTGTGTTGGTCTCAGCTTTAGGTTGCTGCACTGACTGAGGATGAACACAGGTGACTAATACAATTAACTCGATTCAAATAATCAATTAACTGTAGTATTTATCTATATATTAGCATTGATTCACTTGCAATTACAAAAAAGGTGAATGTATCAATTCCAAAAATGACACTGTCACCATCACTTGAGGAGGACATTTTTAATCACAGATTAAGTAGCAGCACACACATCATTTAGTTGACAGGTTACAGTAGAAATGCAAACTAAAGTTTTCACTGTGGCAGGATTTACACCTTCATTTGAAACAAGGTACCACTTTTAAATAAGGCACACGTTAAGAATGATTATAAACTGTAAATAAAGCCTTTTTAATGGTTTAAAAACAATGTATTCATGCTTCATGTGGATGATTGGACATTTGATGTGCATACCAATGATGATCTTCTATAGCAAACTGTTAAGAGCTTCTATATGGAGGTGGCTTTGTGCATGGGGCATTGTTGAAAGACAAAAGTAATACGTTGGAAGTACACTATTATATAATTGTACGCTGTAGCATTAAGATTTCCCTTCATAGGAATTAAAGGGCCTTAACCAAACCAAGAAACATAGAACATTCATGACTGCAGATTTTAAACTGATGAAAAAAATGTGTATGTCCTTAATTTTCACAAGTTCAACGGTAAGCTTTGGAAATTTAAAGTTTAGTAAATCATCAAGCAAATCAAGTGATTCATTGTCACACCACAATAATCTATTAAAGTAAGTGGGCTAGCTGTGCTTTGAAGGGGCCTTAATCAAGCTTAACTTAAAAAACAAACACACAAACAGCAGTTTATGATGGAGAGGATACACAAATATAAAGTGTACTGCTTTAGCCATGTAAACTGCACTGGTAGGGCTTTACTCTGCTCATGTTATTGAGACTGTGTAATGAGGCTAATTTGCCAGAGGGTGGCAATAAAGCTTTCAGAATCACCCAGACACCCAGTGTCTGAGGCTGTCCGCTGTTTCCTCCAGTCCCAACAAGATAGAGTTGTGTCAAGATAAGCATTTTGCAACAGATGACATGAGAGGAAAGGTTGTTGCTTGTAATTTCATAAGAAAGGCTGATCACTGTTGTTGAATTGTCAGCAGGTTAGACATTTCAGCCAATATAGACAATACCTATTAAACTTGATGAAACATACTGAAGGACTAGATGATGAAATCAGCAATTAAAATCACCTACATGTACATTCTATTCCTATAATGCTTCTTCAGTGACCCAGATTCTGAGCAATGGGTGAAGTTTCCTCTTATCTTCCTGTTGAGCAGAGCTTCATCTTCTCCATATTAATGCTGCCTGTGTTTGTAGACTCATCTATGCCCCGTCCCTGCAGGTAGGGACTGTGCTTTCCCGGTTTGTGGATGAACGTTGGCTTGTGGAGCCCCAGATCATCACTGTTTGTATAGGCGTCTTCAATAATGTCTCTGCAGCCAGTAACTTTGGCTATACCCATTTTGGGTTGGAACACCTTGCTCTTATATCCCTCTGGGTGGAATGAGAGACACTCCTCGTCATTTTCTTTTTCAACATAGTTGGCCTCATCAACTTCTTCATCACTGTTGCCTATGACCACCAACTCAGCATGGATGTCTTCATCCTCCTCATCATCTGCATTCTCGTAGCCCATGAAGATCATAGTGACTGGGGAGTCAGACTGTCCTGGCAGGGTTTTGACAGGTTTCAGGGATGTAGTACTCTCTGCACTGTTTAAATTGATTGAGCTCTCTATCAGAGCAGCAGGGTTTAATTCAGATTTGTGGCTGGACGGTGAAGGCCTAAGGCCATCTAAATCTCTGTAGACAGGCTGTATGGGTGCTGGTATTCCATCAGACGTGGCTTTGACTGATACTAGAGATGCCTGGTTTGGACTGATTGCATCTATCTTTTTCTTGGTTAGACCTTGAGGAGTTTTGGCACCAAAATGAGGGGAGCAAGGCTGTGGAATTGGAGGCGTGTCAATCTTGAATTGGCCTGGAATGTGGACATAGGCCTGCTTCATTTCTTCCCCATGTCTTTGGACTCTTGACATGGAGTCTGGTTGGATGAGGTTAGGGCTAGGTGTTTTGCTTAGGCTTTTCTGTCCCTCTAGCTCGTGGCCAAACTGACTTTGAGCTCCATTTCTAGGTGAGATGGCCCTCTGGAAAGGGCTGGGGCTGGGTGTTGGGGTTTGCCTTGGTGTTTTATTTGGCGTCCTGGGTGTTGAAGGCCTGCTGGTTCCAGTGTAGGGTGCAGAGTAGACAGGCTGGTGGTACTGTACCTCACTGGGCACATTCTTATCTATGGCCTGACGCAGCAGCTCGTCTACTTCTGTGTGCGTCATCTCACCAACTGCTCCACTATGCATTTTGCCTCCATCTTGGTTCAAGGCATAGACAGACTTGTGCCCATCGTCATACACCTTTAACCCCTTCTCCTGAAGGGTTTCTGGGGTGATAGTTGCTGTGGAGACCACCTGACTTTTTCCTGTTCTTCTATCATGCTCCACACTGATCTCCATTGCAAATGTAGCTGGAATGGAGAAAAGACTTGGTCAAGACAAAAGATTATAAATATAGGTGAGTGAATTTTCTTCTGAATATTGCTTGAAAATATATGATCATTTAAACTAGGCACATATGTAAAACTAACATAATGATCTGAATCAAAAAAACAAAAACAAACAAACAGTGAAAGCACATTAAGACTTTTAATGGCCAGTATGAACAGGAGGAACGATTAAAGCCCCAGCCAGCATGTCTATGTAGGCATAAGGGTTAAATTTGGGCTGCAATATGGGTCCTACATGGGTTTGTCTGTAGTTTCCATGGTGGCCCCACCTGTGTTTGCCCATATAGGCTTCAAGTGGGTTCTGACTGGGTTTCAGGTGGGGCCCAACTGGGTGAGTTACACATGTGGGGTCCATGTTTCTGAAACAATATGGGGCCCATACAATTTCCCCTGTTTATGCCCATGCCTGCTAAACCCACTTATATCCCTTATGGGGCTCATACAGTCAACCCATGTGGGGCCCATGTTACTGAAACCATGTGGGGCCCACAAAATGTGTCCAGTTCAAGCCCATGCCCACACAGTACCTACATAGCCAGCATTTAACCCATGTGGAACCCACATGGACATGCTGGCTGGGGCAAGTATTTCAATGTTCATATTGTTGAAAGACATATCCTTCTGGGAAATAGAGTAATGGATAGTTTTGAATGCACTGCTTCCATTTATGTAATGATTTGAATGTAACATTACTGTATATCTGTGTTGACTGTTATAGTGATTGAAGTGCTGCACTTGGATACTGGCACTGGATCAGTTATCCAATACATTTGAAATCCTATCCAATCTAATCTCCTGCGACACGTGCACATCTTGTGTAACTTGTCTATATCTGTATCTGACTACTGTCTTTGTCCATTTTGGCTGAATAGACATGGTAATGGAGATACATATATTTGCATTATTTAAGGCTGGAGTGTGCTCTAGTCCTTTTTTCTCTCTGATGAAAACTTTGCTTTCTCTGATGTATGACTTCAGCAAAGTCCTAAAATGGTAGGCATGAAATTGTTCTGTTCTCCTCACAGTGAAAACTAATTGCTTAATAATTTGCATCTGGTGAAATGTAAAATTACAGCTTTTAAAATAGCATAATGGAGCCATGGAGGCGTTTTCAGTCAGCGCAGCCAATCTTAAGTAGCAGACAGCTATGCCTCAAGAGCAAAAAATGAATATCTGCATAACGAGTGAGCTGAGAGACTGAACTGTGATCAGAAGAACTGCTGGTAAGCAATGAAAATCTCTCCACAGTTTAAATTACACTGTATTTCTGTACATTTGTTTGTCACTTCTCTATATTTCCAACAGATTATCGTGACGGTTGTATGCTCAAACAGCAAGACAGGCAATGTTTTTCAGCATGTCCAGCAGGTTTATCATGTCTGTACCTTTCTTTGGTTCTTCACTATCAGGCTGACATATGGGAGAGCTTTTTGCTGGTGTCAGCTGGATATATGATGAGATATCTTGCAGTGGTGAGGGAGCATGATGTGTCACATCTGAGAAGAATAATATGACCAGTTAAGTACAAGAAAACACCATTGAACCCAAGAGCAATCATGTTTGGTCCATTTTAAAAGATTGCCTCATAATGATCTTGTGATTATGACTCAGGTATGTCTTTCTCTTATGATAATACATGATGCTCATGTTATGTTTTTAAGCACATTATCCAAAGATAATATTTTAAAAGGGACTTTTGGGAAAAAATATGAGTAATGATTGAAAAGATTGTTATCAATCCCATACCTGTGTTAAGTGCAGAGCTGGAGTCAGGTTGTGGTTAGCCTGGCTTAGCATAAAGACTGAAAACAGAGGGAAACAGCTAGCCTGGCTCTGTCCAATGTGCAAAAATACACCTTGAAATTCTATAATACAGTATGTTGCATCTAACATTTTCTTTTGTTTGAGTAACTTTGGGGTCGGCAGGTTTGGTAGCATCATACATGTACTGAAGCCACTAATCATGTCAGGCAGAAATACTGGGCAGATAGATAAACTGTTGTTCCTCAAATTGTTTTATGCTTCTTTTTGTGTACAGATCAATTAAACAAGATACAAAATATTATACAATATTAATGAATACCGAGGCTTTAGATTTGTTGGAAGGTGTATTTTTTAACTTTGGACAGAGCGAAGCTA
The DNA here is from genome assembly GCF_027409825.1 of Scomber japonicus. Lineage (NCBI taxonomy): Eukaryota > Metazoa > Chordata > Actinopteri > Scombriformes > Scombridae > Scomber > Scomber japonicus. Next base: position 28,236,321 of record NC_070598.1, read on the forward strand.
AGCAAGGCTAGCCTCCTCCTGACACAAACTTGAGAGCGATATCCATCTTCTCAACCTCTGTTGTGCCCAATGATGAGATAATGAAGTTGTCATCACAAAATACTAGTCCTGGGTTATTTCATGACATAACTATTTACATCATTATCTTGAAATTTAAAAGATTCCAATCTGGAAAATCATATTTGTGTTATTTTTGGAGGTAGAAGAAAGTGAGATAGTGGATATCAGTGGTGATTATGAGAAAATACTTTGAAGCCATGATTGTCTGTATGGGTATGATGAACAACCAAGGTTAAAATGACTCTGTATGTCAAAATGTCAGTTTTTTTAGTATGTTAATACAGACTGGTCTGGCACACTATGGTAGTTTTCACTAATTCAAAATAAAGTTAAAATTCAAGAACCTTGCTTTACATTACCAATAACATATATAAATATGAAGCAACTAATAAACCAATCACAACACACCAGAATGCCATAAAAGTGTTTACCTGCGTTGAACCCTGCGTTTATCTCCTACAGATGAAGACAGAGTAGTTGAGGGTCAAAGTAGTGAGAGAAACAGGAAGCCGACATCACAGAAGTGCTGCACATTAAAAAGGCGCTTTGGTGTTTAGCATCAGCAGTTATTTCACTCTGTTAAAGTCTCAATACAGACAGCAACCGGAAAGCAAATCATGCATATTAATCCCGACACACTGCACACTTCCATTATGTGAGCAATCCATTTACCTGCTACCTTATTCACTCAAAGCAGCCTCTTGTGAACCAGAGCACACCCACACAGTCCTCAGCAAGTGCATCTTGTTAGAAACCAGCAGAGATTAGTAGAAGAGCCTCAGGCGGCATGGAGTGAGTAAAGAACAATGATATTTGAATTCAGCGCATATATTCATAGACAGCTCCAGTATCTATTTGGTAAGTTGACCAAAATTCGTCTCCTTATAACCAACAGATGTGACACTCTCCTATTGGTGTAAATGAAACTTTCTCTGACCTTAAAAGGACATTTGTGAGCTCAGTTGAGGCTGTACATGAAGTTTATCAGAGATGAATCTATTTTCACTCATTTTGAATAAAATCAGAACAAATTACATATAAATCAAGACGTCTATTTGTAATATTCACGGTGCATTGTATACAGTCATTTCTATAGTTAATTATTTCCACAGTTAGTGTAAAAGAAATGAACAGTCCTCTATTCATATATTAACAGGAAAATATGCATGCCCCATCCAATTTAAACAAAATCTGCTAATTAAGCCTCACAATGAAGCTTTTTATCCCCAAATGATGGTATTATGATTTGTTGCAGCTGTGCACAGCTCTTCCAGCTGCTTTATGCATTGCATTGCAGGGCAATAATGTGAACCACATTGCACACTCATTTTTGGTTGTTGTTGTTGTTGTTTTGTATATTGACTTCACATTCAAATTATAATTTTGCTGCTTAAAATGTATATGTTGTATGAACAGATTTCGAGGTTGTATATATTAATAAATAATAAAACACTAGCAGATGCAGAATCATATTTATTAGACTTCAATCTGAAACTTGCGCTAATAATGTAGCATCACCCAGCAACACACTGTCTTGGCCAAAAAAAAAAAGCAGATTCCTCAGTACTTTGTAATGTAAATGCAATAATTCTATTTTTTACCATGGAGATGGAGTTGAAGGAAAAACTGCACCTGATAAACCTTCAGACCTTCAAACCTGTGACTGGAAAACTGACTGGATCCAATTGAGGCAGCACAACCCAGGCTCTTGTATTTTTTATAAGCAGTACTGTTTTTCTGTATGATTGCCTAGTAACACGTCCAGAAAGACAAGCACTCACTCTCACATTCACACCTACGGGCGATTTAGAGCTGCCAGTTCAACTAACCTGCAAATCTTTGGATTAATAATGATTCAAAAGTAATACTACATCACTGCAGAAAAGTGAAAAGTGAAATCACTGGAGTTCTTTTGTTGTTTTTTGACAATCAACGTGTTTGGTGATTAAGTAAGGAGGAAACAGCAAACAGCAAATTGTTTGTTAAAAGCTGACAGATACATGTATCACCATACTTCATTGCCTCTGGGTAAGAAGTTGCATACAGTAGCAGAGACAGCAGTGTAAGAGCCAATAAAGCAAGCAGAGTGTTAACCATCAGCTAGTTTATTTCAGCCTACCTTGATGATGTCCTCAGCCGTCCTCTCCACCTCTTTTAATCGCTTCAGAATAACTTCTTCATTGGCAGAGATGTTGAGCTCCTGTGCTTCCAAAGCCTCGATCTCCTTCTCCATTCTGTACAAGAGAGCAGTTAACTGTGTTGATTATTGGAACAATATCTCAGCTGAACTGTATTTTCAGCAAACTTTATGAATGTTTTTTAATCAAGCACAACACACTCACTTCAGTTCTTTTCTTTTGTCAAACATTAATGGTAGTACTGCTGTGTTTGCTTGTAATGTACAGACATTTGATAAAAGAATGGAAAAACTGGTCCAGGTCTGAATATTTGGGGATGGGGTAACTCTGTTATGCTGTGGGGCATTTTGCTGCCATGGTTTGGGTCCACACAGTCACAGCAAATGAATACATCATCTTTCTCCTATAATGAAACATTTGTATCCTGATGGGAATGGTCTCTTCCAGGATGATAATGCCTCCATCCATAGAGCATGAGGGCTCCTGACTGGTTTGATGAGGATGAAAATGATGGGTATCATATGCTCTGGTCTAAACTGTAACCACATCTCAACCCAACTTTAGAATGAATGTGTTAGACAGTGCTCTGCACCACCATCATTAAAACACTAAATGAAGACTGAGACAGTACAATCAATACTAAGGAGCACTGAAGCTGTTCTGGTGCTACATGGTGACCCAACACTTTACTTTATGTTAGTTTTTACTTTAAGTTCATCAGTTTAAGTAACATCCTTATTATTTGAAAACACGGCTTTGTATTTATGAATGTTTCTCCTGTGAAGTGAGGGTTTGCATACCAGATTAAATAATGTGTCACCATGTTGGCAGTTACAAATCTCAGGGCCTTTTCACACCTATAGTTTGTTCACTTTGGTCAGAATCAGTGGATGAGTTGCTACTTAGTTACATTTTGCCTTTGGGTTGGTTTGGTGTCAAACAGGCAAAATTTCAAGCGACCCAAAATGTATCACCAAAAGCTGCTTGGAAGCTGTCACTCCAGTCATTGGTCAGAAATCTGGCGGGTGGAGAAAGTACAGTTTGTTTCTCTTCTGGGATAGCTCTCCAACATGGACCAGCAGAACTGGCATCTCTGTATAGTTGCGGAAATCATTTGGCCGATACACCAAGCTAACTTCAAGGCAACATCTCACAAACAATGTGTTGCTTCATGTTATGCATAGACGTGCTGCCTACAGTTAGCTGATGAGGAGAGGGCAACCCTTGATTCATGTTTACATTACAAAGCTCTTCCTCAGCACAGCACAGCCCAAAATGCACAATGTTTCCTGCAGTTGGGTCGGATTGAGGTCAGCTCACATTCATACCACAAATGAACCACACCTGACTTTGTTTCTAACCAGACTGAGATCACCTGTTCAACAAGGTCTCAGTCTGGTTGTTTTGGTCTGCATCCAAGTGTGATTACTCCTTTCACACCTGCCCAAACTAAATGCACCAACGGGGGAAACACACTAGAGTTCTGTTTTATGAAACTAAATAATAAGTATATTTAGTTATTTCATTATTCCACACATTTAGAACCAACTGGACTTTCAATGAGAAAAGTAGACCATTTAAAACTCTTAAACCTCTAGAGAGTCCATGTTCATAAACAACAGATCTTTTGGGCCTATTGAGAGCACTATATTGTCAATCACACAGAGGTCAGGGTTCTATCAGAGCCCATCCTGAGTGCTGATGGGTTTTTGAGACAGGGATTTTTGTCCACAGATTGTGTGCCTTCTCTCAGCCAGCTTTGATCCAGCTCAGCATACAGAGCTGTCAGGCTGCTCAATAACGGTGAGTGAAGTTCAGTCCTGTTCTAGCATCAACACATATTAGAGGTCCCTCAGTGAGCAGGTTCATTCAGAATGGAGAATAGTGTTGAGCAGATAAGCTCATATGGTTTATTGACTAAAGACAGACGTTGGCTGACAGGAGCTTCTTCATGAGGCTCATGAGTTGGCCCAATTGTCATTCAGTAATTTAAACATGGAACTTCTGTCATGTGATGGCAGCTGTTGGTATACAGGTTATATATTCATTATGTCATTACATGACTTCAGTAAGTAAATATAGGTTTTGGTTTAAGACTTGTAATGACCTGTAATGTAATGACATATGCACAAAATGGGACCTGAAACAGGCACACACCACTTCCCGCACAGTATGCCTCTTCCCATGGAATGTGTGCATGGAGGCATGAAACTCTAACCCTGTGTGTAAACTCTGACACATGTGTATGAACATTTTGGAGACAGAGGAAATTGGCGACGTAGATGATAAGGAGGTGAACTGAAGCAAGATTGTTTAATAATCCTGTCACATGTTTAATTTCCCTTCATATCACACATTCATTATAGATCCATGTTAACAAAACATTCAAACCAGCAGTGTTATCTTTACTTGTGTTTGTAGTGAGCCATAATTATTTCATTAGCATCTTTCAATTTGTAAAGATATAAGTCACCTCAAATCTTAATTCAAAGTCTGCTCAACATTTCATCAGCACTGCGTCACCCAGAGTGTAGAAGGTCACTAGCAGAGCAGCACAGCAGCTGCTGAAATCAAAGATGTCAAGATGTGGCAGGTGGCACGATTCATGAGAGTCTGGTGTGCCATTCCCCAATATTAAGCATGCACATACTGATTCCTTTTCACCTCAACCACATAAACTAACTGATGAAATGGTCATCCAAAATGACATCAAACAACTTCAGTTAAGCAATCATAACTTAAACATAGTTGCAGAATAAAGCAACTGTTTTATTAATGAGACCCCATATTCTGAGATAAGGAACTACTTTATTCACTAATAGACTCTATGAAACCTGATTACAGTTCAGTCTGTGGAATATCAAGGAGCTTTATTCTGAAAGGAGATGTTGCTAATAGAGGCTTTCACAGTTCTAACACCTCCGAGAGTAGAAAATCTGACAGACCCACAGAAATAGAAAGCGACCAATTAGACTGAGAATCATTTTGACCTAGCCTTGGCTTGTCTAGAACATTACATTTCTATCACCTTCACTGTGTTTGGGTGGAGACAGAAACCAGTTATCTCAAAACCTGTAGAAATAACACCAACACTATCTGCATGGTAAAATACTGCTGGAGGGAATTTATATAAATAAATAAATAATATATACAAAAAAAATACAGTACCAGTCAAAAGTTTGGACACACTTTCTCATTGATGTGAATGGGAAAGTGTGTCCAAACTTTTGACTGTTACTGTATTTTTTCCTGCATAGAGAACAATAATTCTAGAGTGCAAATTTTGCCAATTTTGGCAGCACACCACTTAGCTAGATGCTAGCCAGCTTAACCAATGTACGATGGTTACCATGGCTACTTGTTGCTGCCATCAGAATGACACACATGACCCATAAAACTGACCGAGTGCAACACTATTGTTAAAATATGCTCTGTTACCTCAATAGTGAAACAATAGCTTCTATCTTACTGAACTGTGACCCCAAAACCAAACTGTGAATTATATGTACTTTTACACAACTATATTATTATATGTTGGACTAATTGAAGACTTTAAAGAAAAAGAAGAAAACAGAAATTATCAAAAGGATTTTGAAACCTGACACTTCCATCCTTCATGCTTTACAACAAATTGTTGAAAATAATTTCTCCCAGCAGTGCACTGCTTTGTGTACATTATGTAAAGGGTTAGATCTTGTGTGTGTTGTGTGTACAAACACACACTAAGCCACGACTAAGTCGCCCTGTGATGTAATAAAGTAATCACTGTCTGTGGTCTGACTGACACACATGCTCCTGACAGAGTTCACGTCTGGTCACTCTGGTCTTAATCCCTGTCTGCTTCCCACTGTGTAGACCTCATGCACAGAGTCAGACATGAGGTCATAGAAACAAACAATCTCAAACAGGAAGCTGTCAACAAAGCACTTCCTGTCCAGTGTTAGACATAATAATGGACCCACTGGTTACTGTCTTTATTTCTGTTCATCTCCAGACAGTTGATAAATTAACTTCTTATTTCCTCTTCTCTTCTCAGCCAGTACATATTTAGTTTAATTTTGTTCTTGTTTTTTCGGTTTGCCCATAAAACATTTTCTAGTTTCTTTATTGATTGTATGATAATGAGCAGGTGGGAGGTGTGAGGCGTGTCTCAGTATGTCCACAGCACAGGTTGAGACAGTGTTTGTGTTCATCTCATTTGAATGGTGAATACAGACTAGAGCCATCACTAGTGCTGGTGCTGTTATTTGGTTTGTCAGTTAGGTTTAAAGTGACCAGCAGGTGGTGGTATATCTCTGTTCAGCAGGCTTTCAGCTATTTCATTACAAAAGGACAAGAAGATGGCTGCCAAATCAATGTGGAATCTATCCTTTACAGGTCCCAATTCCCTCATTTCATCTCTCCTCACTGCTTGTGTGATCCAGTATATTAGTATGTCTCTTATTTATACTCTCTGCTGCAACACATTCATTTTATTCACAGGAATCAATGAAGTCTCACTTTGTCTTCACATCTTTCAATGTACACGAAGAAAATATAATTGTCAGCTGTCCCTGCACGAGGCTTCCTGTGTTCAGAGTGGGGTGTTGGTCCCATTCAGGTGTGTGGAGTGGAGAGGTTACCTGTGGATGTTGCTCTGCAGTTTATCACTCTGCTGCTGTTCATCCTGAGCCTGAAGCTTCTGGGCCTGCTGTTCCTCCTCTGACTGCTGGGTCAGCCCATCCATCAGCCATTGCTCCCTCAGAGCCTTCTTCTGTCAATCAAACACACCAACACACACAAGTCTGAGCTTCAGTATTCACTATTAGTGTTTTACAGTATTAGTATATAGTAGTATAGTATTTTGCATATATTTGTATTTTTAAAGTCAGTGTAAAGTAAGAATAAATATGTGTTCTGAGTTTGTCATACCACAGAAAAGTGTGTTGTTAACCACCCTGCCAAATTTGAATGATTAAAAAAATCACCAAATATATGAAATTAGGCTTCAAAGTTGTGTAAAAATCAGCCTCTTTCTCTGCCTCTTCCTACCAAGTGTCACCTGTCAATCAAAGTCACCACCTCTACCAGAAACATGGACGCGACAGCTCTTTCTGCCGCTAGCTCACCTGCTAGCTCGGCAGCTATGCTAACTGTAGACTGTATTGGTAGTAATGTTAGATGTAGTAACAATAACTCCCCACTACGCAGGTTAACCACTGAGGAGAGCGGACTCTCGGTCTTATATAATAATATTTGTGAATTGTAAGTATTACTTTACTTTATTAGACTAATAAAATATATTTTTGATAATGTGCAACTGGACTGATAAAATACACTGTACTGTATATTGTTCCCTTTACTCAGGAGTCAGTGGTATGATTGGCAGAACCAGAAAAACTAAATGCTTAATTCCACTTTTCTGAATTACAGTGTACAGCTGTGTGGTGTTCCTCTGCTTCACCTGTGAAGAGTGAAGCTTACAAAGTAACTCACAAGGTAACTTGTAGCTGCAGTTTAGCTGTTGTTCATCTGACTTCTTGCTCGGCCTGACAAAACTATCATGTCTACTTTAATCTCATCTAGGGCCCGACCCATACTGGATTTTAGGGGCCGATGCCGATAACAATATTAGGGAGCATATCGATATATCGGCTGATAATCTTATATGTACAGAATATATACATAAACACACATTTTTTTGCAGTGAGCCCTCAAATATTGTTATCAAACACTTCATATAAACACTGGATATTGATGTATTACAGTTTAAAAATAAACACTATTGTATAAAATGACAGTAAACAGCTGGGAATTCATCGATTATAATTAGCTATGAATAAAAAAACTGAGAAAAAAACCTTGCACATATTAAACTTGAATTAAAATGTGGCCTATATAACTTATAAGAATTTGATACCAATATATCTGTGATAGGCCAATATCAGCCGATATATTGGCTGGGCTCTAATCTCAGCAAGTTGTACTGATGTATGTTATTAATTGATGCCTACCTCCCCTTTTTGTTTGTTTACTCTTGTGCATATATGCTGTTCTACAACGTTTTTGTATGTATTGTTCGTGTTGTATGTCCAGTCTGTAATCATAAAAGGGAAAATGGAATAAAATTTAAAAATCACAGCAAGTTGCAGTTTAGCTGAACCTGTTTAACACTCAAGATTTAGGTTATTGTCATTTTCCTGTGTACTTACACACACGCGCACACACAGAGTTGCTATACATGTTACTCACTAAACTGAAACATGTTTAAAAGAACAGAAGGAACAATTAGCAGCACAGTGCATTATTGCATTTGGAGAGAAAGTGCATGTCTCAGTTCAATGTTGACAGCTGGTGCATGTCAACAAGTGACCACCACTGATGTGAGGGGGTTAGAGGGTAGGTGGGGGTGCGGGTATATTCCTAGAGGGGGGGCACATTCTGCTCAGTCTGACACAGCTAACACGTCCAACTTAATCTCAGCAAGTTCCACTGTAGCTGAACCTGTTCTAAAGTTTAAGACCATCTCACCTTATAGAAAATGATGGTCATTGCCTCTCATTTCAAGCTGAATGTGCTGACATGGTGGCATGGTGTGGCCACAAGGAGGGAATACAGGATGTAGCATGATGGGTAGTGTAGTAAATATAAACAGTCCAGCATTATGTCACTAACATATGCTCTCTCCACCAATCACTACAGCCAAACAGCATCTCCTCTTCTCTGCTGGATAATAAACAATAATTCCTGAATGAGTGGTCAGCTCCATCCCTCTCTCTAACTGCAGTACACAATGCAGATGAGAATGTGAACACTTTCATATGTGTGGGAGTGAAATAGCAATATTACAAGTTATAATATGTAGCGGTTCAGCTGTTGTGAAATTATCCCAGTTAATATTTGTGAAATGAAGGTCTGGCTTTGCTTCGTAAGCTTTAGATGTCTGAGCTCAGAGATGGAAGTGAGATTGTTGCTGTGTTATTAGCTTTGAGACAGTAAATGAAATTATAACATCTTCATCCCAGAATTCCTCCAGGGAGTCTTTACAGGCTATGTTCAGTGTCTGCCTACATTTTTCTATTTTAGTGTTGATCATTTGAATAAGATCTTCATACATCTGGTGAATGATCTCCCTCACTGTTACTAAACATTACCTTTATGTACTGGAGTTTCAGTTTCTCTTCCTCGATTTCTCTTCTTTTCTTGGCGATGTCTTCCTGGATTCTTCTTTTGTCCTGTGGGAGAAATTCAAACACATGTTTACATGTGAACACTTTACAGCATGGAAACTATTCCACCTGTTGTCCTCTACTGCTGACTCTTCAACCTTGAGCTGACAACTGGACACCAACACACCAACAGCCAGCAATAAACAGCAACACAACCTTCATGACCTCATCCAGCCTACCTGTTTGTTTGTGTGTGTGTGTGTGTGTGTGTGTGTGTGTGTGTGTGTGTGTGTGTGTGTGTGTGTGTGTGTGTGTGTGTGTGTGTGTGTGTGTGTGTGTGTGTGTTTGTTTGTGTGTGTGTGTGTGTGTGTGTGTGTGTATGTCCACCTGTTCACTATAGCATTTAAACCTTGCCTGGATAATCACAAACAAACTGCTTAATGGCTTTAATAATTAACTCAGCATCAAAAAGCAAGCCTTGTGTTCCTGGATGTCACACTGGGGGGAGGTGGGAAGGCAGGAGGGGGAAGGTGGGGGTCACTCTATAGACTAAAATTAGCTCCTGGATCCAGGATCAATGCAGCACTAAGCCTCAGTGAAAGGGGATCTCCCTTATGACGTCTGCTGGTATTTATGGTCCTGTCTCTGTCTGTCTCACACTGTCAAACTTACTGATGTCACTTCACTGAAATGTCTGGACAATGAAAACCATTTGACCGAGACAACTGGTACCAGGATCAGCACTGTAATCAGGAGAATGTGGCCACACATGCACATGCTAGCTAGTCATCATGTTTGGTGAGATGGAAATGGGAGGGGTTTTAAGATGAGTCTAAAAGTTCACTAAGCCCCCCCCCCCCCCCTCTCCTGCCTGTGGGAGTCTGATTGAAGTTAAGATGATGCTGTTGCAAGCATGGCTGGATCACGTGCCCAGGGACCGTTGAGCAGAAAGGGAGATTTTTTTTTTTTTGTCAAGTTGTACAGAAATACGACACGGGCTTCTTTTGATGTTGATAATTATGGTCACTGTCAGAAACCTCATATGTCCAAAACAAAACAAGGTTTCCAATAATAGCAGTGTTATCCAATCAGAATAAAATAAAAGTTTGTTTGGGGGACATGAGCTTCAGTGTCCAGGGGCCCTTGAGGGTACTAGTGCAGTGTGAATTTATTTATTTTATTTCTTTTGTATTCAACTTATAAATACAAATACACATAAAGTTACCCCCCCCCCCCCCCACACACACACACACACACACACACACACACAATGTTTGTGCGTAATATGATTTATTATGTGCAAATAAACCAATAGACAATCATCTATCATTTTTGGCTGCAAAAGACTTTGAAAGAGGTTTCAAAGATGGCTGCAGCATATGGAATATAGTGTTGTGCATAGTAAGTCCAAAACTTCCTGTCTGTGTAAAACTTTGAAATTCACACAGTTAAAGAAATGTTGATGATCACTTCACAGCTCCAAAAGTACATCTTCAATCAATCTCAGTTTGTCTTCGTTTCTATTGCATTGTGTTAATCTCTTGTTATCACAGATGAAACCTGTGCTGTGTCTTTCCACTCTATCAGGGGAACTGACCTACATATCTACAGACACAACTGTGAAGGTTTTCCTCTACAGCTCTGCTATCCTGCAACTACACACCCACACTTTGTTTTTGTTTTTTTTAATTCTCCTGTGTCAGCTGCATCATGACATCCTGTTTGGACTCTCCACTTAATATTACAGCGCTGAATCACTGGCATGCAGTTAGTTATATAGCTAGAATCATCTAGAGAGTGGAAATTACAGAGACATCACACAGCATTTGAAAAGCTCTCTTTTACAAAGCCACTTATTTATATTTTGGTTTGAAAGCAGTATGGCCGTTTATCCTCTGCCATTATTATGGTGGCTCCATCTGGTGTGATGGAGGAGTTCTGCAGCCACCAATCTAGCACTGGCTGAAAGACCTGAAGGATGCACCCTAACCCCAACCCTAACCCTAACCCTAAGCCTAATCCTCCTCTAGCTGACAGCTTGCTGGTTGTTTCCATATTGGATAAAACAGAATTATCTTGTTCAGATATTTGTCATTGCAAATATCTGCTTGTGAAGATAATTTGTAGAACAGAATGAGTAAACACATCAGTTACAATATGAAACCAGTGCAGACACTGCAAATAAACATGACCTGATCAAAGTAAGTTAAATACTGATATATAACTGTGTGTAAAGACTGGATTTAACACACAAGTCATACTCACAGCCTAACACATCGACTGCAGATGTAAGCATTGATTTGAGAAGGTTTACCTGGCTTAAAGGTGGGAGAACTATTTCAACTAGTACATAATCTCTTCATATAAATTCAAATATATTCACTTAAAAATAGATATAATCTCAAAAATAATAAGAATACCAATTCAGGCAGAACTCTACACATATAATCTGGAATCATAAAGAGTTTATCTCCCTCCTGATATTACCAGAGGCAAAATAGCTGATCCTTACCGTGATGGCCTGGAGCCTCTCCTTCAGCAGGTCAGCCTCCTCCATGATGAGCTGCACAACAGACACAGTACATGACAGTAAATGGTTTGGAAGAGAAATCATAACTTCAACCTCAGAAACTAAAGTCCAGATTTTTTTTCTGGCACTACAGCTCAGGTTTTTACTAGGAAACATTACCCAGGTCCAAGTGAAAAAAACCCTTCAATCTCTCTTGCCTAACTTTATGTGTGTATGTGTGTCTGAAATGTGTGTGTGTGTGTGTGTGTGTGTGTGTGTGTGTGTGTGTGTGTGTGTGTGTGTGTGTGTGTGTGTGTGTGTGTGTGTGTGTGTGTGTGTGTGTGTGTGTGTGTGTGTGTGTGTGCGTGTGTTCATGCTGCAGTGCCATATTGTGTTTAATTGATGTGTTGTTGAGCTCTGTGGCCAGGGCCGGCCCGTGGCATAGGCAGTATAGGCAAATGCTAAGGGCGCCGTCCATCCAGGGGGCGCCACATTGGTTAGGGCCGGGTCTGTCTGTGGCACAGAGGAATCACATCAGACTTTGGATACACACATAGTGGATCCATTCCTTCTGGGTTTGGCTCTGCACATGAGATTTGTTGACAGGAAGAAAACTATCCAAATAGTCAAACTTACCCTCAAAGGAATATGACATTTTGTAACTTAGAAAGTTGTTTTATTGTAGAGACTTGAGAGACTTCATGATTTCTGTTGCATCTTTATAAAGTGGTGTATTGTATACAGTTCCATACAGCTATAATGTAACTGGAAGCATAGTGTGAAAGGTCAGCAGCATACTGTGTGAAAGTTTAACTTTGGAACAGTGTTTGTCCCTGTCACCAGTGATTTACTGCAGGACATTATAACACACAATATGGATTTGCGTATATCAGCTGTGAGACAGACAGAGAAATAGAGGTATCATATCTGTGTGACATGTCAGACACATGATTGATTTAACCCTGATGAATGGCACAACTGTAGGGAATGTAACAGGCTATATTAGAGCTGTGTGTAATAAAGTAGAACAGTGAGTCAGTGAAGGTTAAGATGCTCTATAAGCCTCTGCAGAGAGGACAGCAACATCTCATAGTTCTCCTCATCAAAGTGTCTAATAGCTAGACTGCTCCATAATAACTGGATTTATATCTTTATTTCTCAGAATCAAATGAAATTGATCTATCATATTGTTGAGTTATCAAGGATACTTTCATGTTTTTGTATTGGGAAATGTTAAATATATCATTAAAGAAACAGTGACAGGGCAGCAGGTCCTGCAGTCAGCCAATCACAAAGCTTCAATTCTAGATTTCAAATTCAACTCATCCCTGCAGCGCTCAGAAATCTGTTTATTACTGAAAGAACATCAACAGTTACAGAGATTATGATGATTTTTTTTATGAGAGAGAGAGTGAGAGAGAGAGAAAGAGAGAGAGAGCTCAACATGACGGCCTGTAATAATGCACTGTAGAAGAGAAGTAAGAAGTGATTGTATACATTGTGATGTACACTTGTTTAAATAAATATATGCATTTAAAAAAAAACTATTCTACCCGTTCTCTGTCTCCACTGCTCAGCTCTTATTACTGGAAAAATACATGTTTACATTGTTATCATGTCTAGTTTTATTTATGGGCATTTCTATCTTATTTCATTGTCATCAGATTGCTACTGAGCACTGTAATGTCAATGAATATGTATATACACTGAACTTAGAGCTCTATCTTCTCAGCAGAAGCTCAGCAACATGTCATCAACATCATTTAAGCATCTTTGAGTAGCAATCATAAACGCCAACAATCCCAAATGCCAAAATCAGCTGCTTGCAAGCTTGTTATTAAGATGTGATTTAATGTTTTGAAGTTATAAATAAACGTCAGGGAGCTGACTCTTTGGCTTGTTAACACATCAGCAGCAAACAAACAGTATAACTCTGGCAGGCCTGGCCAAGCAAATGAGCACACACCTGTGATGCCAGTGCTGTCCAGATAAGATCATCAATCATGGCTACTTGATCATCTAAAGTCATTGAAACATGTGGCGACTAAAGGACTTTGGGACAAACAATGACAAACTAAAATAAAAGCAGTAACCTCTCATGAGTGCACTTGGAACACTGACATCATTCAGCACAACACAATCACATATCCTCATATGTATTCATAAGCTGCTGGAAATACTATTGTAGATGTAATGTGATCCTCAGAATAAGTAGGGAGCAGGTTTATTTATGTGGTGACTATATACTGTACATATATATTGTGCTATAAAAAGGATCATTAGGAAATGTGACATTGCTGGAGATACATATTGTACAGGTAATGTGACCCTCTGTGAGAGATAAGCAGGGACGTGTTTATTCATGTGCTGATAGTGTTCACACTGCTAGTAGCACCTGAGCCGGGTAAATGTCATCCTGTCCAGGTTCACCATTACTTGCTTCGTTTTTGACATCAGAGGAGATTTAAAGACAGTGTAAAGTGAATCAGACTTTTTCTTCTAAACACATTAAATAGGTCATAAATGTATTTCTAAAAAAGGTGTAAAAAACATTTCAACCATTTAGATTTAAATTGTGGAGCTAGGCTTCACAAACTGTGTTTCAACATTTCTGTGTTCAGGATTTAGTGGGTTTACCCGCCCCTGCTGCTGTAGAGGTATAAATACAACACACACTACTACAGTCTACAGTCTACAGTTAGCCAGTTAGCTGAGTTAGCCACCGAGCTAGCAGCTGAGCTAGCAGCAGAAAACTCTCAAACGTAGCGTCCATGTTTCTGGTAGAGGTGGTGACTTTGATTGACAGGTGACACTTGGTAGGAAGAGGCAGAGAAAGAGGCTGATTTTTACAGAACTTTGAAGCTTAATTTCATATATTTGGTGATTTTTTTACTCATTCAAATTTGGCAGGGTGGTTAACAACACACTTTTCTGTGGTATGTCAAACTCATTTATTCTTACTTTACAAGGACTTTAAAGGTTCATGTGCAGTACAACGAAAAGGTGGTAGGGTTCACTTTGAGGTACAGTGTATGTGGCATTGTCAGCATCTCATTGTCAAGATCATTGAGATACATGAATCGATGGTGTAAAAGGCCTCTCTCATATTTCTAATTATATAATCAAGTGGTGGGAAACTTTGCTCTACAATCAGATAGTAGAAACATGAATTTATTCTTAAATATATTTTGGGGAGTACCTTGGTAGCTGAGTGGTTACTGTGCATGCTGCATAATGTCAGTGACAAGTCGAGATATATATGCTGCAGTCTCTCTCTCTCTCTCTCTCTCTCTCTCTCTCTCTCTCTCTCTCTCTCTCTCTCTCTCTCTCTCTCTCTCTCTCATTTATTATAGCAACAGTAGAGAGGTGACAGCTGGGGAAGGACAGAGATGAGGAAAGACGTGTAACATACAGTAGGTCCACTTCCATAATCATACTGCAGATGTTGCAGTTATGTGGCATATTAACCATGAAATGAAATAATAATACCAAGAGATTACTTAACACATCTTTGAAGGCTTTTAAAGTTCATCTGCCGGTAAAAGACCAGAACAGGCTCACATTAACTGAGACAATCCATTTACACATTTAATCTCAGTTACAGTTGATTCAGAAGTCTGGTGCAGGAGAGAACAAGGACATAACACATTACACCCATTTTAATATTTTAACATTGGTTGCCTCTTAGACCTATCATATCATGCTTTTCCTTATTTTCAGTCATATATATTGAATGTCCATATTAAACATGGCCAATGTGTCAAATAATGAGGTAAATATGTGTAGAATGAATCCATATGAGCAAAAAAGTAGCTTCACACTGTCTGATCACTCTGTTTCCAACTCATCTTTCTACAGACAGATTTCTTTAAATGGTCATCTGCTCAGCACTCATCACAGAAGTTCACTGATCCTCTCCACAAACATTATGTTCCCATTATTTTTGGGGACAGTCACACTGAGCCATGATTCAAGTTGAGTTTGCACCATGACACAGCACTGCAAAGTCAAATAAGTAGTTTACCTGTTGGAGGTGTGCTGATTATCTGCAGCTCTTCATAAAACATTGTCATCATCATCATCATCATCATCATCATCATCATCATCACTGTGGCTGTTTCCTCTTGCAATATTCCTCCCTGACTGATCTGTGCAACAAACAGCTCCAAATATCTTGTTGTGTGGATTTGTATCTGCCAGTTTGGTGAGTAACATGTTTAATTTCCTGTAAATTCTCCACAATAAAAGCCTCCCATTATTTAGTAATTGAAAAGCTTTTAATTTGAAGTAGTAAAGAAGGAAATGTTGGGTTTGCATCAGAGGTAACTGAACACACCTCTGACACATGTGCCCCTCAGCTAGTTTCTGGAAAGCTGGCCAATCATAACAGAGTGACTACCTGTTCACACAGAGGCTGAACTGAGGGGAACTTAGCACCAGTAGAAGATAAATAAGCTTCTGAACTTTTTGAACTGTGAATCATGTATAACTCCTCCAGTGGAGGAAGACTTTTAGATTAGATTTGACATATATTATATATTTTACAAAGTAAGGGCATAATGTTTTTTAACTGTTTTTCAATGCCTGCCCCACACTGTGTCATTGTGTCATGTTGAAAAAATCCTACTCTTAGGCTAATTAAATAAAGTAAAATGTTAATATCCCAAGATTGTACTTAAGCTGAGGTAACCATCCTCCATTTAAGTAAAACTACTGACACCTACCCAGACCACTGTAGACCAATGCTACTTACAGTAATATGCACACTCTTCAAAACAGCAAAAACAGGCAGAAAAAAGGAAAAACAGAAAAAAACTACACACTTTCACATAATTTTTGACTTTTAAACAATTAATACAATTATTATTCATTTAAAAAAAATACATTTTATGGCACACCGTGGGCCTTAAACCTATAGACAGGGTAAAGCCACTAGTAGTAGTAGCAGCAGCTTTATTGTATTATATTGAGGGTCGGACCACAATATAACAACTACAGCTGTAGGGATGATATAGTTAGAATTGTATCCTAATCAGTCCAGCTCTTTATCAATACTCTTACTGTTTTTTTAATTACTAAAATTGTTTCTATTTGTTTGTTTTATATCAGCTGACTTTTTATATTCAAATATTTGAATCTAATTGGTCTGTTTGGTGTAAGTTAAGTAGACAGGGATTCATGCCATTCCCTCTTATAGAAAACAAGTGATTTGATATGTTGAATGAAATATGTTTCAGGTATCATGTAAATAAACATTACACACTACATATACAGTAAGCTGCTTCTTTTAGTTTTTACATATAAGACTTAAAGCTGATTTCGACATCAGTGCAGTATTCAATGAGAGCAAATGTCATGTGTGTCCTCTCAGAGATGACATTTGCTATCTGTTCTGTTTACATGATAGTCTCAGTGTGAAATGGGGAAATATGGCTGAGATGGTGATAGAATGATTTATGGTATTGCCAGCTTACTATTTTAATTTGATTTATTTTCAGTTTTTAAAGGTACTTATCTGTGAATGGCTTCATTATTATCATCAACACCTTAACCTTGATGAATCCAGAACTAGATGATACAATACAGAACTATAATGTCACTTCATGTGCAGATGACATGTTGGTGGAAGTCTGGTTCAGTTCCAGAGCATTTGTTCACCATGTAATGGTCTGCTGTGGTGTTTCTCCATGAAACACTGGCAATGTGACGGCCTGAATGAGACAGTCTCTTTGTCTACTGTGGACATGTTATCCATAGCACTGACACTACCTCCTCTCAGTTTGAGGATCATAGTTACTGCCAACTCACTTCCCAGTCTGGATTTATGTTTGATGAAGCAGCTTTCATGCAATGTGTGCTGAAACAGTGTCTGATGCTGTACAAGCATCATTTTCTGAAAGTTACCACCTGTTGACCTTTCCATCCTTCACACTCTGCAATTGCAAAGTAGAAACTTAAGAAAGAAGCTCTGTAAGACTTAACAGTTTCAATGATAATCATTTTCAGAATAAAAGGTGTTCACGTTTCTGAAAAGTGTGAGACGGAGAGGAACTGGGTTTGGGCAAGACAGGAACTACTTTGGCTAGCTGCAGTAGAGCCCAGTTATTTCATATTTACATGTGACTGTACTGTATATATGAACACTGGTCTCAAACACTTGAGGTCCAATTAGTGAAAATGTTCTCAAGTGAAGGTCCAGAATCATAATGTGTGTGTTGTTTTTCAGTATCTTGAAGTAGCATTGTAGATCCATCAGCATCTGTGTCTAGTGGCTAGATTGTACACTGTCCCATAAATACAGTAGAACTCATTTATTAGTATTTACACTCTACTTGTGGGATTCAAATCAATAATACAATTAATAAAATATGAATAAAAAAAGAATAAGATACATTTTTCTTTTCTTATATCAAAAAAAGGGCCGCTCCACTTTTACCATAATAACTGGAGAAGCTGCACTCGTTAAAATAGAAACGCTCTGACAACATTTAACAATCCTTAATATTTCATCAGTTACGGTCTGCCTATTACTGACCTCTGATCTAGATTATATTATCTTATAATATTATATTAGAGTATTGTATTGTATTGTGTCAGTGTCTATACATCTATATTTATGAAACATTAAAATAAAATATTATAGATTTACAGTATTTGTGACAGTGACTGTGTGTATGTGTGTTGGGTGTTTGGATGAACTGCCTGAATGTTCTTCTCTTAACTGGAGTCTGAGGAACTAAAAAGTCTTGGTTGACATGAGCCAAATAAACAAGTGAAATGTTAGTACCTTGTCCTCTCTGACAAGGAAATTGATATGTGCTATCTTTTTTATACATTTTTGGAACAGTCTTGCTTGTTTTATAAATCTTTTGAAGAAACTCACAAAAAATCACATGAAATTCTTAATCATTTACACTGATGTTACCTATTCATGGATCAGAACCTGCATGTCAGAAGAATAATGTTTTGGCACTTCTAACAAGTAACCAATATCATGCTCAATTTCTCATTTTTCCAACAAAACAGTTCAGAATGAAACGAGTTACAGTTAATTTTATAATGAAAACTGCATCTCTCAATACTAACTGTCTTTGTTTACCAGCAGATCTCCACTGCTCCAATATGGTGCACACACACACACACACACACACACACATACACACAGATGCATTGTGGTGACAAACAGCAGCCAAATGTCCTTGAGAGGTTCACACTGTTGTTATGTGAGTAGGTAGGAACACTGATGGAGATTTCACATGAACTGCAGTCATGTCAGTACAAGTCTGTTCTAAATACCATATTGTATGAGAGAGTAGGCGCTTTTATTTTTACACATTAATGCTCAGCCCCCACACACTCCCACACGCATACCGACTCAAATCATGAATGTCACACACAGAGGTTGGTACATATGCACTCCTCACTACAATATACTGTTTACCCCAGAGAGTCAACATGACTGCTGGGGATTATGCAGTTACAGATACTTAAAATGGATCATCATAGAATACAAAGCTACTAAATAGGAGTAATATTAATGCTCACAGATGTTTTTGTCACTGTTTGAACCAAACATACATCCCTTTCATAAAATGTTTGCTGAGGCTTTAATTTATCATTCAAACAGCCACTAGAGGTTCCCACCAAGAGAACACAGACATCGCCTTTTGAACAACCAACTGTCACTCACTGGCAGTTCTGCCAGGCTCCAACAACATGTACTGATGTAACAGTATTGAATGAATGAGTGCTGCAGTTTGGAAAAGAAACATAGAGTGAGAGAGGAAGAGGAGCTACAGGAAAGAAGAGCATGTAAGGCAACTGTCAACATCTATGTTACAGAGCAGGACTGTCCTCTCATACTGTCCTACTATCTATTCTCATTCTCATGAGGACAATGACAACGTTAAGGTGTTATGTGTGTGAATTTAACTGTCGTTTAATTTAACTATTTGGGTGAATGTACTCACTGTACAGACTGTATAGTGAGTAACATGTATAGCATATGTGTGTGTGTGTGTATGTGGGTGTGTATGTGGGTGTGAGATGGTTCAGGCAAGCTCCACTTGGAGTTCTGGGATAAGCACAAATTTTAGTGAGTGTAATTGAAACATGTTTGCATGACTTAGAGAAAAGTCTTGTCCAGAATTTCTAAATTAATTCAAATAACCTTTATTAGAATGCTGAACTGAATTTCTTGTATTATTTCTCTGTAACATCACTAAAGTGGCCTTCTATCGCCTCAGGAATATTTCGGGAATTGAAATGATTTCTACCTCAGTCACTCTGAAACTCTGAAATTCACTTGTCATCCTGTAAAAGCTTTCCAATAGCCTCAGCTCATTCAAATTGCAGCTGATCATATCCAGACAAGGAGTTGTATCATATCACCGCTCACTACTTGTTCATTTCATGATGGACAGGTTTGGTTCCTGGTCTACAAAGCACAGAATGTTCTGGCTCCAGATCTGATGTGCTCTCAGTGTATCAACCTGGCAGATATCTCAGTAAACAGATCAACCATTCCCTCCAAATCCCTAGAGTGCAATCAAAAAGCTTGCACATACTGTACAACTTGGAATCCTACCTTCTGAATTAAGATTTGCACCAATTTTAATTTACTTTAGCTTTAATAAGTTTTGTTCATGTGTGTATTGGTGTCCATGTATTCATGCGGTCTTATTCATTTTCTACTGTTATCACTCTGTAAAGCAAAATAATGTTTTTTATATGATAATAAACCTGAAACTTGGCAGCCAATCCCCCCTCAAAAGTAATTATTGTTTTTTAAAAAATTAATTTTCTAATGAAAATATCAGCAGCCATATGTCACAAATCTAGTACTGGTCAGACTCTAACTTTAAAGGTTGTTTTTTTAGTAACTTTGCATTATTAACAATTCACTTTTAATCAGAAATTTGAATGTTTTTATTGTCTTTGTATTGTTAAAAAAAAACCCATACAACAAAATTGAAGAGCTACTCCACTAAGGTGCTGCAAGTTAAAAAAGAACACATCCTCCACACATTCACTCAGACATATCACACACTATAAATAAAAGATCAACCAGAATATAGATTCACCAAATAAATGAAGGCTCGTTTCTGTAGCAACAACCTAATATTGCTCATGTCTTTAACTACAAAGCACATGAATGAGTGATACTGCTGCGGTGGTTGACATGCAGCTTTATTTCAATCAACATGGCGAGTGGTGCAATTTGTATGTTTGAGGTTCAATAGTTAGTTTGAGACTGTGTAAAGTGAATTCAGACATTTTCTTCTAAACACATTAAATAGGTCATAAATGTATTTCTAAAAAAGGTGTAAAAAGCATTTCAACCATTTAGATTTGAATTGTGGAGCTAGGCTTCACAAACTGTGTTTCAACATTTCTGTGTTCAGGATTTAGTGGGCGGGTCTGAAAATCATAAACCCGTCCCTGCTGCTGTAGAAGTATAAATACAGTCAGCACACACTACTACTACTACAGTCTAGTAAGCCAGTTAGCTGAGTTAGCCACGGAGTCAGCTGAGCTAGCAGCCGAGTTAGCCGCCGAGCTAGGCGCTGAGCTAGGCGCTGAGCTAGCAGCAGAAAGCTCTCAGACGTAGCGTCCATGTTTCTGGTAGAGATGGTGACTTTGATTGACAGGTGACACTTGGTAGGGGGCGGGGTTTCAGTGAACTCGGCGGGCACTCCCACAGCGTTTGGGAGCAGAGAAAGAGGCTGCTTTTTACACAACTTTGAAGCCTAATTTCATATATTTGGCGATTTTTTGAATCATTCAAATTTGGCAGGGTGGTTAAAAACACACTTTTCTGTGGTATGACAAATTCAGAAGAACACATATTCATTCTTACTTTACACAGACTTTAAGTAAGGAAGGAAATCAGAGCATGTGTGTTGGGGAAACCCCTTCAAGTGATAGAGTGAAGACGGAAGAAGAAGAGGCTACTGAAGGTCATGCTGTTGGTTAGCTTGTCCACCTGTTGACACCATGGCAGTCTGATCCTACACTGCTGAAAATAGAGAGGCAGCCTGGCTCACAGCTGGAGCAGCCTGATACTGTATGCAGGACAGTGTGTGCCTGTGTGTTTACACTAGTGCTCCTCAAGGAAAGCTGATGGAGGGAAGAACAAACCCTCAACACATGTCGATGGCACTGACAAACCTGCACAGCTGGAACATATGATACCAAGTGTGAGAAGGTGTCCAACATAACTATAATTTGATACAATCTTGACATGACTGGATATATGGACTGAAGTGGGACAAGCAGTTTAGTTTAGTTTAGTTTGTAACAATGTGAAAGATATCAGGTAGTTTAGACCGAGGACCCAGGTCAGCTAAGCTTGTTAAATTGTAGAACCATGGACTGTTGCCTTTTTACAATTTTGGTTCATTGTTGTTGTTTGTTTGCTTGTTTTGTGTGTAATGTGTAACCATAGATGTGCCATACTGTCTGACTGATGGGTATACATTGTGTGGTTTGTAGCTTGTGAGTCTGTAAATCTGCAAATACTAACCTCCCAGACACTCCAGTCTAACCCCACAGTGTTATTTTTCGTTGTTGGTTTATTTATAATTGATTTGATTTCTGTACTTCCTGTAGCAGTTTTTTACATCCATCCTTTATCGTGAACTGTATTTAGGCCTTGACACTGCCTTGCTCCATTCTAATTGTATGAAAAAAAGTTTTTTATTTAATAGACCTATTATGATTTTACTTATTTTCAGTTATATATTTATATGATGTTACAAATGGTTTTTTTAAATTTTATTTTATTGTTTTTATCTGGTTATCATGTTTTGTTTTGTTTTGTTTTTTTGTTTTTAAAGCACAAATGGAGTAGCACCTGTAATCTCATTATATGTTATATATAATGTCATTAAAGCTTTCAATTCTATTCTATTCTATTCTATCCTATTCTATTCTATTCTATGTCAAAATATGTCATATTAAACTTAGCCAAAGTGTCAAATAATGAGGTAAATATGTGTACAGAAGTACTCCCTGTGAGCAAAAGCACAGGCTTCAGACTGATGTTGGCTCCAGACAGATTTCTTTGTCTGCTCCACACACAGAGCACATGTACAATGTTCCACTCCACTCCACCAACAGTATGGCATTTTTCCATTGTTTTGGGTGTGTACACTCAGGCATAACTCAAGTGGAGCTGGCATGCTGTGAGTGTTTTACCATTACACAGCATGGCAAAGTAGAATAAGTAGTTTACCTGTCGGAGGTGTGCTGGTTGTCTGCAGCTCTTTATCAGACATCATCATCATCATCATCATCATCATCATCATCATCATCATCACTGTGGCTGTCTCTACTTGGACTATTCCCCTCAACATTATTTCAAACTGATAATGATGATAAGAATCGTGATAAGTTACTCTAGTTGAGTCCCTGTTTTAAAGTAGAGTTGAAAATGAACATAATGCTTTGTAAATCATATCTGTATTTTTTAGCAGTCTCTGGCTCCAGATTATTCCAGGTCTTGCATATCATATGGTCACATGACATCAATGAACCTGGGACGTTTTCCTACAAGTGATGTAATGATCCTATTGAACAGAAACACCATGGGGAAATGACAGTTGGTGATGAATGTGATGGGTGCATGCTACTGAAGCCAAGATGGTTCAGTATGTGCCATTACAGCACTGGTGCTTAAAGTAATTACAGTCTCTAGTTAACCAACAGTAGAGCTGCTTTGGGAAATTTCCCAAGCTTGTCACCTTGCAGTCTTTCACTTCTTGCCCCTCTTCCTGAACAGCTACCTCTCAGTATATTCCAAACAAAGTAGATAGAGTTTCTGAAATGTTGTAGACAAACAAGTTAGCTCGATTTAGAAGCATGACTTTGATGTGAAACTAGTGTACATGTAAAATGATATGTATGATAAATTATAAGACTAAATCTAACATCCCACTGGCTATGTCACAATGAATCATAAAAATAATGAGTGCCTATATTTGGACAGTCTCTTTTTTGTCAGTTTTTACTGTGTGAAATGACATTGCTTGGGTTGTACCAAACACTCTTAATATAAATGGTTTAAATATGTCCTTGCTCATGTACGTTCTGCAATTGCACAATCAAGGGCTTCCTCATTCACAACACCTGTGTAACACATTGTTCAGCCTATAGAGTTTGGGTAAACCCCCCCAGGTATTTCTTTCTCTCTATCCATGATCTTTCCCTCTATCCATGATCTTTCCCTCTATCCATGATCTTTCCCAGCCTCCAGTCCCAGTGACATGACCTCAATACCTCCCTGTATGTCTGGCCATTCAGCCAAGGTCCTCTTGACTTCTAATCCCTGCCTGCCCTTCCTTAATCTGATCTATGATGGATTAGCACACAGGCTGACAGCCAAGGCCTTCACTAGTCTACAGCATGGTCTGCTAAAGTTAAAGTGGCCTTTCAATTAAACTCAAAATTAAAATTGTTCTATTCTTACATGAACATAACTGTTGGCAGCAATACTTCCTCTAGCTAATCTTCTTCCAGCCAAATAGTCACAAATGAAATTGATTTCAGATACCTGGATACATTGGCACACTAATTTGCAAAAAATAAATAAATAAACAAAAAGATTTGCCTGAAAATGTATATAAAATATGTCCACATACACTGTAGCACACTGTGGAACATATACACTATTAACAAACATTTCAGCATCCAAACATCCACACAGTAAATACAACTTCATGTCACCAACTAACCAATATCTGCTCCACAACAGCTTTGGACTACACACCATTCAATGATTATTCCTGTTCACCCCTGGTGTTTTGATCTATTGATTTTAAGTGTTTGTCTGGAGAAAAATGATACTGGGAAAGTGCTAGTTATTTAGTTTTATCACTCACCCTCTGCACCTGTGGGTGTGATAGATGTCCTGATTTCATATCCAGCTATGACAATACTTCTTATCCTGAGTGATACAAGCATTAACTGGTTGACGATTGCTTCTGATAATCTAAAAATGTATTTACATCAAAGGAAAAGCTACCTGGCACAAAGCACAAACAACTAAATCATCCTCTTTTGGCAATAAATCTGTGTATGGTTCGTTCTTTCATTATTCCGTTTCAAAACAAAATCAGCTCTGCCATGACTGTTAGGAGGTTCTACATGGCACACAACCTAAGAAGATGAAATCATGTGTCTGACATTGAGTTGGAAACGGCTGTCATTTCTTAAATCTACAGGGTATGAGATTAAAATCTTAAATGAACATGGCCTACTTATATGTTGGAGAATATGAATTTATTATGCGTTTTAATAGACAGGTCCAATATGGCTGTAAATTCATGACAGGATACCTGTCTTCAATCGGCTTGCGTGCTGGTGAAAGCATGGTTGAGAGAGTCTTACGAGAAGTACATCAGCCTTGCCATGATTTGCAACGACATGTAAGTAACGTACGCAATTATATAAATAATACACATTTAACATTGTTTATCACTCCCTATGCACATGGTAGTAACAAGTAAATAGTAGCCTACATTCTTAGGGTACTTGTACTATAAGAGCATCAAATTATGCTTTTCTTCTATAAAGCATCATGCGGTGGAAAGGAAATAGCCTATAAAGTGTATAGGCTTTTTCCTTTCCACTGCATTTCATGAAAAAATCTATTACTTTCCACTGATAGTAATAGGCCTACATATCGTGTGTATAGCGCACGTGTCCGTGTGAATAATAATATTTCAAAGTTGCTCTGGCTCTGGTTTTCTCCAGATGTGAGAAAACATATTTTCTTGGTATTACCATATCATTCAGTATGTGACACAGAGGAAGGAATCATTTTTAATCATATTTCTTTTTTATTTTAAAGGGTGCTCGTAATCTGAATCCCATCCTCTATCATACTGAGTATATGGGCCACAAACTACACATGGATCAGAATGAGAAGCTCGCCATGTTTGGTGTCACACATGTACAGAAAACGCCGTTTTTTCATTTTCAACTTTTCTGTTTTTCTGTAAACGGAAAAACGGAAAGACTGACCCAGTTGCTTGTTTTTCTGATTTTGTTTTGAAACGGAATAATGACGGAACGAACCATACCATGGGTTGTACATCAGTGGTAGAACTGTTTTGGCTGATGGCTGTATGTCAAGCTTTAAGAGTGTTGAAGGTGTGCCACAGGGTTTCATTTTAGGCCCACATTTATTTTCATAAATGAGATTAGGTGAAAAAAGTGAAAACAGCACAATTCATGTAATATATATATATAATAGCACCTTCTTTTACTCAGGTGGTTCAAAACTTGCATATTGATTCTGTGGGGTAAAACAAACACTAATTCATCTCAAATTTCAATTAAACTTGTTGCTTGAGAAAACAGAAGCAAGGAGGTAAATATTATTACTCTTGGGACATCAACTGAAAAAATATTCATTTATAAATATAACTTAGTCTCTGCATAGATGACGAGTTGTACTTCAAAAATCATATTGATGAAATGAATAAGTCTATAAAAGCAGAATTGGCATTCTTTTTAAAAAATTAAGCAAAATTCAGTCTAATCATTAAACCTCTCAATGCAGTCTATCATTTCACCCCAGTGTTCATAACAGTGGATGTCTTTAGAACACATCATTACATTCTGGATCAGAAAGTTGGGTGGCAGTAATGCGTAGTGAGAAGAGAACACTGCATTCTATTTATATACAAAGCTCTCTTTGGCAAAATTGCTGGGTATCCTACAGTACATGTCTTATCAACTATAGTTAAACTACACTGCACTAGCTCCCAAGACTATTTGATCCTTGAAAATGAACACTGTAGCACTGAAACTGGGAAATATTCTTTTAAATATTATATTCCACACAAGATAGTTACATTGGATGAGCTCTTTTAATCATTATGTTTGGCCTATTGAATGCCTAAATGAAAGGTTTGAATGAATGAAAGAATGAATAAGTCTTTTCATAACTCTCAGAAACAAGGTGATAAGCACATTTCCCTAAATGTTGAAATATTCTTTAAACTAGAGGAAAATGCTTGATTATGCAGTGAAACCTCCATAGCAAATGCATTTATTTATTAAAGCAATGAGTCAACTGAACTTGTGTATACTGTGTGTACTTTATATGAAGACAATAGTGGTGTGATTTCAGATTCTGCTAAAGGTGTCAAAATGAGTTCTCTACTTCATTAGCGTCTTCCCTCCCCAGCGCTGATTCATGTGATGAAATGTTGATCAGACTGGGGTGCAGGGTGACTGGTGGGTGGTTATCTGCAGGTAGCCATGCACAAGAACATGCACTGTATATGTTGCATGTCTGTGTCTATATATACATTGATTCCACCCACATACCAGTTTTTCAAAATGTTAATTTATGTGTTATTTATGTGATTTCTGAAGAGTATTGAAATATAATGAGATGCCTTAATGACTCCTCAACCACTCTACACTTGTGTGTGTCCACCTGTGAGTAAAAGTACTTGTTAGTTAATGCCAGACCCCTGTTGGGACGCTGCAAACAGCCGACAGCTTAAAGGAATTAACAGATTACAGATTTCAAAGACCCTCATGGCTCATTTTAGCTCCTTAACAACTACAAGTTAGCTCTGGATAGCTGACTTATGGTAAAAACTATGTAGTATGTGTATCTCTGTAGACAGTAATCTATGTTCTGACATGAGTATCTACCCTGTGAAAGCCTCTCAGCTTTCAAACAGATGCTCCTCAGTAGTGTGGAAGAGGCAAATGCAAACTGTAACAATGATACTGAGATCTACTCACCGGGTGTGTGTTGTGTGTCCTCAAGCAGGTAATAGCAGAGCGTGTGTGGAAGGCAGAGCTCTCTTTTACAGCGTATCCAACATTACTGAGCCCAGGGTTGTGTCAGAGGAGTGTGTAGGCTGAGAGAGATTCAGACTGACTGGGAAGACTCCCTCCCCTTCTCTCCCTCTCTCTCTCTCACTCTCTCTGTCTTTATCTGCTCTCTGTGAGTCTGTCACTGAGCCCAACCATGTGCCCAGAATACCTCTGCCAAACAATTGCTCCACAAATGTCCTTACTCGCGTGCACACACATGCCTCTACCCCAAAACCAGCATATACTGATACTGTACATAAATATAGATATCTTTACACACATACAGTATGTCAATTTATCTCTCATACAGACATACTGAATCTTACATGTTTTTCTCATTGTCAAAAAGTACACATTCATGTTTTCTGGGATGGAAGGTAGATATGCAAAAGAATTCCTGTATTGTTATAAAATTCACATCATCGGTTGTCAATAAAACACCAAAACTATTATTATTATTTTAATCACTACTTTTAAAGGCCGATTAATGATGCTTTTAAATGTTTTACTTCTGTTTGATTATTTTTTTGATTATTTGTCTTCGTTTTTTCATTTGTCTTTATCAGTTTTTTTACTTCTTAGGTTGTGGAAGCTTCGCTTAGCACCTGAGCTTCTCAAATTAATGAGATGTTGACAGTGATAGCATATTTTGAAGGTTTATGCCTGGCTCACACCGGCCGCGAAGCACCACGCTTGGAAATTCTCGCGTGTGCCACAGCCCTTCAGTTCACACCAGAAGCGTATTTCTCTGAGCTGTTTTTTCACTGTCTCTGTGTTTGCGTGTGTATGACATCCCACCCCTTAAAGCCAGCCCAATCTGTGTCCCTCTCTCTTTTGTGTGTGTGTGTGTGTGTATGTATGTATGTATATATATATATATGTGTTTATGCACGCGCTTGCCTGTGTGTGTTCATCTCATGCTCTGATTAGACACACATACACACACACCGCATTCATCAAACATCATTCATCAAATTATTGAAAAATAGTTTTATTTTGACATGCTTTATTTAGAAAACCGGATTGTCTCGTTGTTGCTTTGTATGACTTCCTGCCCGGCTTGACACATTCGGCCGTGGCACGCGGAGAAAATAGACCAGACGCCGAAATGATCGCTGCACGGCGCGAGCCGGCAGCAGGGCAGAGCGCCACGGTGCTTCCTATGCAAACGACACCATTGATTAACATGGGTGCCGAAAGGAAAATAGCTCCGCTCCTCGGTGCTTCGCAGCTAATCGCGGTGCTTCCGCACCCGGTATGATGCAAGGCCTTACTCTGCATCCAAAACTATGGTGGCTAAGAAGTGCACAGCAACATTACAAAATGTGAAACACTTTTAGAAAATCTTGAGACAAATTTATATTTTGGAAAACATTTTTACATATCATACAAAATAATTACATGAGCAAAACACTTTTACCAGTCCTGAAACACATTTACAAATGACACAATCTTCACAGAAAGGGAATGTACCAAATACCGGAAGTGACGCAGAAGTGATTAAGTGAGCGACATTCCACCAGTATGTTTCCTCAGCTACCATAGACATATATACATATATAAGTATATATACATATATACATGTGTATATAGATATTTTACCTATGTATGTCTATGAAATAAACTAGCTGCTACTCTCATGCAGCGTACAACACTGAACATTTTATTCTCCTCTCGATGCTTTCATAACTTGTTCTTACTGACTCTACAGCAGCACCTGGTGGTGGAATTTATACAATGAATGAATGAACCAACTGCAATGCAAAAACAACATTACTAAGTGTTTCACACTTTGTAATGTTGTTTTGCACTTCCCAGCCACCGTACAAAAGCATCGTTTCTGCAGTGCAAACAAGACATAATGAAAAAGTAATACAAACAAAATACTAATCAAACAATTTTCAGCTGGAATTGAATTGCAATATTAACTCAAATTGTTTTTATTAAAATAAATACAGATAAACATGCTCACATTCTCAGGAGCTCATGGCAGGGAGATTGCATACAGAGCAGAGAGATCTGAGGTTTTAAGTGAGGGCCGTATATAGTGGCTTGAGGGACACCCATCTGTAATTGGCCAGTAAGTTGGTGAATGATTAGGGTCAATTGTAGTGAGTATTCTGTCCACCAGAGGCCACTATTTAGATGGCATGCGACAAAAGTTCATTTATCTTGTCCCCTACTTTCCTTCCCCCGTCTCATGTGTCTTCTGGCACCTGCCAGACTGTCATTGTGAAGAAGTAGAAGAAGAAACTGTTCCTGATGTCTTGCCTGGAATTATAAAGGTTAAATACAAATAAATAAATAAATAAAACATTCTATAATTTGGGGGGTTAAATAGCATTATCCATTAAATTCAGGTTTAATTACCTTGAACAATGGACTGAATGAGGCATCCATTTTGTGTGATGTATATATAAACAGACTGGATGTACCTGCAATGAATCCCTTATTCATTCATTCACTATTTCCTGTTAGTTCTCAATAATGCTCTCGAGAGTTGCAAAGTGGAAGGAGCTGTTTGGGCAAACTGGTTTGGGAAGTAAAAACTTGTTCGCCCCTTTACACACATACCTGTTCGGAAAATTTGGGGTAGAAGTGAACTCTGACTATTTTATGGTATTTCTGCAAGTAGCAGCCAATCACAGTGCTTAAATTCAGTCAGAAGTGGCGCTAACAGTGGGCAGAAGCTACAGAGAACAATTCTGAGGAAATATCTGAAGAGTAAATCACTTCACTTTTCATTTCTGGCTCACTTTCGAGTGAATTCCCCAACTACGGCGACACATTTTGTTTACAACTTCAGTGATGAAGCATTTAGATTTCATGCTAATGGCTTCTCCATAGCAATGGTGGCTGAGGCTCATGGCTATTATAGTATTATTAGCTGCTTGCCAAAATCACAGAAAACTGTATTTCTCAGAAACAAAGCTGAAATAATGTAAACTGGTTAGAACATAAAGCTATACACTGTAAAAATGACAACTAGCGATTGCTGATCTATAAACTCTTGTCTGCCCAGCACATTTCTCCCATTGTTGACTTAAGTACTATTTTTAAATCAGCTCAACAAGAATTTGTAAATCTTTGAGCAGATTTTTGAGTTAAGTTGGGCTAACTCCATCGATTGCTCATGTGCGCATGCGCACGCAAGCCTGACCCAGTTTGAACCGGTTTTAACAGCTCTTAGCACCTGTGAAGGTGTGCGCCCATCTGACATTTTGTGGAGCAAAAACCATGTGGTGGGAGCTGACAAAACCTTCGCTCTAGCAGGTAAGCTAAGTGTGTTTTTACTTTCATCATGCTGAATTTGTGCAGACTGACTTTTTTACTGTATGTCATTGTCTGCTGTTGGTAACGTTTACACAGTTTATGTTTGTAATCCGCACGCACCTTTGCCTGGCAGGCAACCCATATTTTCATTTGTTAATCAGTCTGTCAATCACACTCAGCCTTTATTTGTGACGGTACATAAAGTAGATATATGATTGGTCAGATGGAGTAAGTCCCACCCTCTGCACGCTAGGTTTGAGTGAGTCAAAACAGCAGAGTCAAAACAGTAGAGTCAAAGTAGCAGACTGAGAGCAGCGGTCGGAGCAGACGAGAGATACAGATGAGAAAGTCAGAACAACGGTTGTTAACACACTGAATAACCATTAAAGTATACTTATCTGAGACTGAGAGGTGGTTCAATATCCATCAGCCAGGAGTAACTTAACATTTGGCAGTGTCTTGGTGAGTTGCTCGAACTAGCTAGCACTAGCGCTAGCTAAGTGTATTAGCCACACTGTGAGTTGATACGGGAGGTGGCAGAAAACGTGTCTTTGCTCCGGGACTCTTGAACCTGGCTTATCACTGCTGGCTACTGTGTATGTTAAGAGTTAACGCTGCATATTTCGACTCTGATAATCTGATAGAAAGTGAGGTATAATGTTTATTTTGCTGCTGTGTGTGTGGTTATATTGAGACGCACTGTTTATGATGTGTGGTATTATAAGGACTGCTAAATATGTTCATTCATAACAAAAACAAGTTAAACCCATCATAATTCATGATTAAACAGCTAAAATGATTCATGTTGGTTAAAAATGTGTAAAAATGTACTTACATTGAGTTAAAAAGAAACTGTACAGTTAAAAAGATAATTTATTTAATCACTATTGTGTTACAGTAATGTGTTGAGATTTATATACATATGGCCATAAAAGAAATGTTTAGTGATGTCACATAAATAACAGTCCTGTCTTTATACAGGCTGGGTTTTTGAGAACCATTAGATTTGGATCTGGATTCTCCCTGTTGAGGGGAGATGGCGAGCCCCCAGTGAGATCTTTCCTTAATCGGAGGAATGAAGAACCAATGGCTGAAGAGGACACCACATTCCTTCTTCACCTTCACCCATGTCTCAGTGTGGTAGGACCACCACGCAATTGACTACTTGAAATCCCCCCTGACTTGACTTAAACTCTTTTGACTTAAGCGTGTTGACTGATATCAACACGGACACTTCAAGAACAGTACACTCCATATGAACACTCTCAGTTGGGTTATGTTTATGAAAGACTGTGAAATATCGATAAACCAGTGGTTATTGCACTGAACTTTATTTTCTATTTTTTATATATTTCAATACAGTAAACTTACCTTAAACGCACCTCGTGGCTCCATTTATCTATTGTGTCTGTCATTCCTCTTTTCAACCCTCCTACGAACCTAGTTGTTGGTCCATATATTCTAAACCCTGTGGCACATAGTGGGTCACATTTCTTATTAGAATGACGACATTACAGTACTATACTAATTAAAATACTCATGTTTTCCACTGGATACTTATAAACATCCGACATTGTGTCCCACCAGAAAACAGCAGCACTGAGAGGCCTGCCTATCTACCTCCGCGAAGATGAAACCAAGTGCTCGGTAAGTAATAGTAACTGCAGGAAAGACAAATAATTCAGGTCATGCAGCTAATTCCTCATTCCCACGAGATGTTTTTAAGGAGTAGTTAATCCAAAATGTAAAAGTACACCTCCCCAGGACAGTTTATCAGTCCAGATAATTTTGGGGTGAGGGTTGCAGTTTTCCACTTCAGATCCCTTTTTTTCTGCTGAGGGGAACAGTTGGTCATTTTGGGTAGTGTTTCATCACAAGGTTGGTGGGTGACATAGGCTGTGTCTCAAATGGAGCACTTACGTGAGTGCTCCAGAATGTAGTGCGTAGTGCGCACTGAGCCCTTACCTCTGTAGTGCACACTGTCGTGGGTAAGTATTGTCTGAAATGGAGCACTGGCGTTTTGCACTTAGCGGAAGTGACGGGCTTGCATGTCGCTGCTGGCCGCCATTGTTGAAATCAGAAAACTGGGCAAAAAGTCCCTCCCCTTCCGCTACGTAGGCAAAATGGCGTCCGTTTAGTGTGAGTAGTGTCCATCATCTCACACTGGATTTTTTGTCCGTTATAAGTGCACCATCCGGGTACTTTCAGAGCACTGAGTTTTCGCTTGTTCTTCAGTGTGAACGCACTATGCCCTAAAACATAGTGCTTGAAGTGTGCAAGTGCGCCATTTGAGACACAGCCATTGATTAAAGAAAGAGATTTACTTTTTCTGGTTAATACCTTCACAAGTTAAATGGGTGATTTACAATTCATGTAAATCACCCTCCTTAAACTACTAAATCTATTCTTAGCTATGTTAAAATTGCTTTATCAGTTTTCATTGAGATTTCAGTTTATAGATGCCCATTTTCTTCTGCCTTTTTAACATTTCAACTTCTTTTAGCCCTTATGAAGCCAATCATCTCTCTGCTTACAAGTTGTACTTTTCAGCTTTAGCATGAACCTTTTCAGCACTCACATATTTTTTCAGAAAATGCTCTTTCTAGTTTGTCTTACTTTTTCTAAGCTCTTAATAATGTATCTGTTCTTCTTCCTCAGGACACCAACACTTTGGCACCAGTGCTGTAAGGTGTGTCTGTTGCCATCCTCACTGTGTTACATGATGGTGGTGTTGGAAGAGGACATTATGCTTCATAATATTCCAAACCTCTCTACTGCCATGGCATACCTCTTTGGCCTCCTGTATGCCCTCAGCATTGATTATCCAAAACTTTCTTTCAGGTTTCAAATACTCAGCATGGAGGAAGATTTACCCCAAATGTAATGTTGTTTTTTACACATATTGTATTTATGATGGTTTTCCTGTGTTCACTGGTAAACTGAATAAAACATTTCAGATAACATGCAGCTGTAGTCTGTATTATTAATTATCCATCTATTGAGCAGTTTTAAAATAAAATTATAGCAACATAAATTTAGCTTGATTTATAAATGTAAAATATGTTTATTCAACAAGAATATTTGTGTTAGGTGAATCAAGAAATATATCCCATTGAAGGAATAATTGTATATTTATACAACATAAAAATCTGTGTTTGGTGAAGGTAGAAATACATTGCATTCAAGCATGAAGTTCTTTATTACTCTCACGGTATCCTCATAAGGTGAACAAAAAGATCTGAGTTGGAAGAACTCTTGGCAAAACTTAAAAACCTTAGTTAAGTCAACAACAGCTGGCAGAAGTTGAGAAAACTCAAAAATCTCTTGCATCATGTTGCCTTGATATTTTACATTTTCTCAACTTTTTCTTTTTTACAGTGTAGGATTGTTGCTCCATCTGGGAGTTTCTATGTTCCCTAACACTGATGATATTGTTCAAAGAAAAAAATTTAAATAGGAATACCATCGCACTCTATAAACAGATACAATGCATTGTGACATATTGATTGCTAGTACAGACTAATGGACAATACTTCTTTATTGCAGTGTGGGATGTTTGAGGTCATTATATAGACAAGTGTTCCTCAAATACAAATCTTAAAGGTTCACAAAGAATTTTTTCAATGAGTCAAAGGTCCGTTTATTAGTCGGTCAAGCCACAACAAATCAATGTACCACCAACTAACTTAACAATACAGTGGTGTCTAGTAGAAAAATAGAATATATGACTCAACTATAAAATGTATTTTTAATTTTAACAACAAAACAAAATATAATACAGTGAACCCTCGCTATAACGCGGTTCACCATTCGCGGCTTCGCTGTTTCGCAGATTTTTTAGTGCAGTTTTTTTATGCTTTTTTTACAGTGCATTGTGTTCTGCATCCTGATTGGCAAAGGGACTGTAGACCAATGTCAACAGTCTCCGTGCCTCGTCTCTGTACAGCTCGCCAAATTTACGTTTGCAAATTTTCTCCATGACAAAACCCACAATGTCGACAAGGGTGGCATGTCTGTTTATAAGTGTCTTCTTGCCCAGAAGAAAAAAAAGCGCCAACAACTACCCATAACTATGTTCTTCTCTCGGAAAAAGACCCCTGCACCACAGCCTCCAGTAGAAAAAGACACCTGCACCACAGCCTTCAGTAGAAAAAGACACCTGCACCACAGCCTCCGGTAGAAAAAGACACCTGCACCACAGTCTCCAG
This sequence comes from Scomber japonicus, assembly GCF_027409825.1. Classification (NCBI taxonomy): domain Eukaryota; kingdom Metazoa; phylum Chordata; class Actinopteri; order Scombriformes; family Scombridae; genus Scomber; species Scomber japonicus. The sequence goes on from NC_070598.1 coordinate 28,271,500, forward strand.
TAGAAAAAGACACCTGCACCACAGTCTCCAGTAGAAAAAGACACCTGCACCACAGCCTTCAATAGAAAAAGACCCCTACACCACAGCCGCCAGTAGAAAAAGACACCTGCACCACAGCCTCCAGTAGAAAAAGACAGCTGCACCACAGCCTCCAGTAGAAAAAGACACCTGCACCACAGCCTCCAGTAGAAAAAGACACCTGCACCACAGCCTTCAATAGAAAAAGACACCTGCACCACAGCCTTCAATAGAAAAAGACACCTGCACCACAGCCTTCAATAGAAAAAGACACCTGCACCACAGCCTTCAATAGAAAAAGACACCTGCACCACAGCCTCCGGTAGAAAAAGACACCTGCACCACAGCCTTCAGTAGAAAAAGACACCTGCACCACAGCCTTCAATAGAAAAAGACACCTGCACCACAGCCTTCAATAGAAAAAGACACCTGCACCACAGCCTTCAATAGAAAAAGACACCTGCACCACAGCCTTCAATAGAAAAAGACACCTGCACCACAGCCTCCGGTAGAAAAAGACACCTGCACCACAGCCTTCAGTAGAAAAAGACACCTGCACCACAGCCTTCAATAGAAAAAGACACCTGCACCACAGCCTTCAATAGAAAAAGACACCTGCACCACAGCCTCCAGTAGAAAAAGACACCTGCACCACAGCCTTCAATAGAAAAAGACACCTGCACCACAGCCTTCGGTAGAAAAAGACACCTGCACCACAGCCTCCAGTAGAAAAAGACACCTGCACCACAGCCTTCAATAGAAAAAGACACCTGCACCACAGCCTTCAATAGAAAAAGACACCTGCACCACAGCCTTCAATAGAAAAAGACACCTGCACCACAGCCTTCAGTAGAAAAAGACACCTGCACCACAGCCTTCAATAGAAAAAGACACCTGCACCACAGCCTCCGGTAGAAAAAGACACCTGCACCACAGCCTTCAGTAGAAAAAGACACCTGCACCACAGCCTTCAATAGAAAAAGACACCTGCACCACAGCCTTCAATAGAAAAAGACACCTGCACCACAGCCTTCAATAGAAAAAGACACCTGCACCACAGCCTCCGGTAGAAAAAGACACCTGCACCACAGCCTCCGGTAGAAAAAGACACCTGCACCACAGCCTCCAGTAGAAAAAGACACCTGCACCACAGCCTTCAGTAGAAAAAGACACCTGCACCACAGCCTTCAATAGAAAAAGACACCTGCACCACAGCCTTCAATAGAAAAAGACACCTGCACCACAGCCTCCAGTAGAAAAAGACACCTGCACCACAGCCTTCAATAGAAAAAGACCCCTGCACCACAGCCTTCAGTAGAAAAAGACACCTGCACCACAGCCTTCAATAGAAAAAGACACCTGCACCACAGCCTTCAATAGAAAAAGACACCTGCACCACAGCCTTCGATAGAAAAAGACACCTGCACCACAGCCTTCGATAGAAAAAGACACCTGCACCACAGCCTTCAATAGAAAAAGACACCTGCACCACAGCCTTCAATAGAAAAAGACACCTGCACCACAGCCTTCAATAGAAAAAGACACCTGCACCACAGCCTCCGGTAGAAAAAGACACCTGCACCACAGCCTTCAATAGAAAAAGACACCTGCACCACAGCCTTCAATAGAAAAAGACACCTGCACCACAGCCTCCGGTAGAAAAAGACACCTGCACCACAGCCTCCGGTAGAAAAAGACCCCTGCACCACAGCCTTCAGTAGAAAAAGACACCTGCACCACAGCCTTCAGTAGAAAAAGACACCTGCACCACAGCCTTCAATAGAAAAAGACCCCTACACCACAGCCTTCAATAGAAAAAGACACCTGCACCACAGCCTTCAGTAGAAAAAGACACCTGCACCACAGCCTCCAGTAGAAAAAGACACCTGCACCACAGCCTTCAGTAGAAAAAGACACCTGCACCACAGCCTTCAGTAGAAAAAGACACCTGCACCACAGCCTCCAGTAGAAAAAGACACCTGCACCACAGCCTTCAGTAGAAAAAGACACCTGCACCACAGCCTTCAGTAGAAAAAGACACCTGCACCACAGCCTTCAGTAGAAAAAGACACCTGCACCACAGCCTTCAATAGAAAAAGACACCTGCACCACAGCCTTCAGTAGAAAAAGACACCTGCACCACAGCCTCCAGTAGAAAAAGACACCTGCACCACAGCCTTCAGTAGAAAAAGACCCCTGCACCACAGCCTTCAGTAGAAAAAGACACCTGCACCACAGCCTCCAGTAGAAAAAGACACCTGCACCACAGCCTCCAGTAGAAAAAGACGCTACAGCGGAGCGGAGTCAGGACGAAGAGGCACAGTCAGAGGAACTGTGACATAGCGTCAGTCACAATATGTCCAACTTCGTATTGATTATTAAAATGATTATTTTACAGTATTTCTAAAAACTATCATAGTTATTTGTAAGAAAACGTTTATATTTTTATTTCTTAAACAAATGCTAGGGCCTGAAAACAGGTTTTGATCTTTGGTTTCATTCTATAGTACAGTATTATTATACAACAATAATATAATAATAATATTGTATAATAATTGTAAAAAATAAAGCTGACTACTTCACGGATTTCGCCTATCGCGGGTTCTTTTTGGAACGTAACCCCCGCGATAAACGAGGGTTCACTGTATACCAGAAAATGTCCTTTTCATAAAAACAACAAAAATCTAATAAATACTCAAAAACAAAACTTATTTTTCGTCAAGTCACAGCCTATTAGCGCATTGTTGGCATGGAAACCAAAATACACATGGTGAAGGACTGGAGTCACACATCAATACCAGAGATGAAATGGATAATTCCGACTCGCATGAACACTCGCATTTTATATGCAACTGCAAGATTTTTTCTTTTCTTTAGATTAGACCAGGGTCCGCAGATAGTTGTCTCACGGTCCGGAGTGTGCTGTTTGAGGATCCCTGATATAGACTATAAATACATTTTACATACAGAATTTGGACACTCAATATCAGACAGTAAGTATGGAGTGATTTCAGACACAGCACAAAATTAACAATGTGTTAGTCTGGCCTGTGTAAACTTTATAATTTATCTAGTCTGTCAGTGGTTCTCAGCCCTATTGGAGACATAAACCTTTAAAAAACAGGTCACAAATATATAGTTTCATCTAAAAAAACAAAAAACCATTTAAAAATAATCTCCTAAAGCTGCTTATAGTAGTTTTTAACAAATGATACTCAACATGAGGATTGGGTGCAATTGTTAGGGAATCTTTTCAGCTACAGTGTTTGTGTTCATATTAATGAAGAACATGTCACCCAGACCCTGTGCAACAGTATGACTCACTCTGTTTTTAATAGGTTTTTTTTGGGAAACAATGGAGCTCTGTTAGTATATCAATTCATTGTTGGTTTTCATGGCGTTTGTTGACAATAAAAAGAGATCACCAGACGTAACCTTCACCGTAATGCAGGGTTCATATTTCAATGGTGGTGATGTAACAGCTTGCATTGTCACCAAACTCTTTCCATAGATGCCAAGTTGATTTGGATATATATTTGTTTCCAGACAGCCATAAATTCTCTGAAGACCAGAGCTGGGTCTGGTGGTTATAAGTCATCACCACTGATACCATGGAACTCATTCAAGAAGACCACCTCACCTCTCTGGCTGTGCTGTCCTCAGTGCTTGGCTTTGAGGCAGTTTAATGAGCTGTCAAGTTAGCTTCTATTTGCCTGTACATGACTACTGCTTTATTATTTCTTTGGAATTAAGTTTTTTCTCTTGTTTTTAGAATGCAAGATGTGTGATATTTCCTCTGGCAATGCAGATATTCTCTAGTAATGAACCACTGAGTGCCCATCCCATAACAATGTAACATTTGTGTTGTTTTCAAGCCAAGCATACAGTTTGGTTCAGCACAGGAAAAATCTGCATGTGTGTGTGTGTTCAGCTGTCCATACCCATGACAGACATGCACAGACAGCAGCGCTGACATACAATTAGTGTACCACTCCTCTCCATATTTAGCTTCAAAGAGTGTGAGCAGTGAAGTGTGGATGTGCATATATCTGTCTGTTCGCATGCCCTTCTCTTTGTGACTCAACTCCAGTTATCATGGGCTAACAATACAGCTGCAGAACAGAGTAGGACAGGCTCACCATGAGCTATGAGGGTATTAAATGAGCACACATGTTCCTGCAGGAGCGATCAGTCAATCTAATTTCAACATCATTGTAAGGAAATCGTGTTTGATTCTTGAGTTGCTTTTGAAATACTGCTCTACCTAAAAGCTTTAATTGTCGAGGTTGGTGTTACCATAGCAACATTTCCCACTCCAAATTTGTACATGGTTGGCAGACAGACTAGAAAGGAGGAATGCCTTCCACGGAGCTCCTTTTCAGGCAGTATGTCTTCAAGATGGCAGTTACTAATATATGAGCGTATAGGTTTAATGTTATTTACTGTTATTGTTTAACACATCAGAGCCCATCTCCCACTGCAGCTGGACATGGTTAATTCATCCTTTTTTCTTTATGACTCTATTTAAAGGGGTCATATTATGTTTTTTGTGCTTTTCTGCTATTAATGTGCTGTAATGATATTAGATATCTATGCTGGACATGGTCAAAGTTCCCGAACTTGAGGTTAAACTGCTCACCACAAGTCAAAAGTTAGGACCAACCTGCTCTGAATGCTTCATTGCAATATGTGTTCTACCTTGCTGAAAATGAGCAGGAATGTCAAACCAAACACCACATTAAAATCTTCACTGTACTGCTGATGTCAGCTCGTCACACATGCCCATAAAAAACCCTCTGCTCTATATACGGAGTATAGGGAGTATAGAGTATAGGGCATAAGGTCACTTTATTGATCCCCAAGGGCGATTTTATTTTTTATCAACAGTGATAAAATAAAATAAACAATTGAAACAATCTCCAAATACTATATACACAATACACAATAAATATACAATACATTAGTGGGAGTGGGAGGTACTGGGAGTGGTGTTGAACAAGGTGATGGCTGTATGAAAGAGCCCCCCTGTAGCCTTGGTTGCATATTTCAGATTGGATTACATTTTGAATTTGGATTACACACCCAGCAACCATTTTTATTCAGCAGACGTGCTTTTAAATTTGAGAAGTTGAGGTTGAATTAAGGTTTTGAGCATCAACACCCGCAAAATGGCTCGTTTCACTTTCAGAATTTGAATAATTTGGAATGATAATGTGATTTACCTGATCGTTTTGTATTTTTTTGGCATTGTGCCATGCCCTAAAATCTGTTCCCAGCTGTGTTTAATATTCATTATTATATATAGTATAATTATTGTATATGTAGGTCATCACTTTGTTAATAAGTGCTGCTGCTTTCATAATAAGATTAACAAGATTATTTAATTTACTACCACATTTATAGTATGGATTTGAGTAGCTTTTTGATAAATTTTATTTCATTGGTGTTTCTCAACATAGTTCACTTTGGTTCAACTCATATCTTCATAATAGACAACAGTGTTTTAATGGAAATCATTCTGACTATTCAATTGTCTCAAAGGGAGTACCTCAAGGCTCATCCTTAGGACCACTCCTCTTCTCCATTTTTATTAATGACCTTCCAAAAATCTGCTCTGTTTGTCAAGTACATTTATATGCTGATGACACCATAATATATACAACTAGTGATAACAAATCTGTTATAGAAAATACTTTACAACACGAGTTTGCCTCAGTTCAGAAATGGTTCTCATTGAACAAATTAATTCTGAATAAAAAGAAATCATGTAGTATGTTGTTTGGCAACAGGTCAGGGCTTAGTGATGTTTCAGATCTGATCATTTCTTTCATTGATGGTTCACCACTTGATCAAGTTACTTCCTTTAAATATCTTGGCCTCTGGATTGACCCATTGCTTTCTTTTCACTTTTTTTGTCACATAGAATCCATCACAAACAAACTAAGTTGTAATCTACCCATAGTCTACTGTTACAGCCCTAACTGGTCTGGGTTCAAATCAAGCTCAGGATCCAATAATCGCCCCCCCCCCCCCCCCCCCCCCCCTTCTATGTTATCTCAGGAGCATGTCAAACCTCGCTTGCTAAATGAGATTTCAGCTGTTATACCTGAAGGTAACAGTAAATAGGATCCTGACTGGCTATCGACTAGCGCCTCACCTTGTACCTGCAGAAGAAACAAGGGACCATGGCCACAAATCATCTCAAAGTAACAGGTCTTTCATTATAAGTTATTAGCGTATGTAAGCTGCTGTGTTATTTCGCTGAGTTCAGTGTTATACTATCGTGGGGGAAGGTGAGCCGCTTTATCTACTGGCGGCTTTATCTACTGAGTAGATAAAGCCACCAGAGCTTCACTGTGTTGTGCCTTATCTGGAAGCAAAGTTGCTGCTGCTTCTCCTCTACGATTGTGACCCGCTGAACCGGCACACTACCTCAGTTATACTTTCAAGCTGCTTGTGGGTTAGGAGGACCGTGTGTTAGCGCTATCTGAGTGAGTGTGTGGCTGCTTATGAGGTTAAAGGAGCAGCTACCGTGGGCACAGCCACTTAGCTGTACCACACTTTAACTGTGGATAAGACCGCCATTTCACTCCCTCCCATTGCAAGACCCCCCCCCCCCCCCACCCCATTCCCCTGTGGGTCGGCTTCCCTTTGTTCTCATCTTTCCCTCTCCTTTTACTAACTACACACATACACTCATACACCTGTATCAAACGGCTGTTGATGAGGTAGTCTGGGGTATAGTAACACTGTATCTTAGGAAACCTCGACCTCGGGCACGTGGGTTGCTGCTGAGTTGGGTGTGTTTGAAGGACCGACCACTAGTCAGCGCTACTGTGTCTTTTGAGTAGCGGAACGGCTACCATATCCACTTCCCTTGTTATTGTATGATGAGATTTCCTTGTGGAGTCCGCCATCTTGAATTCCCACACTCCTGGACAAGACCACTCGCCTACACACACACACACACACACACACACACACACCCTTCCTCTCTCACACACACTCTCTTCCTCTCTCGCACACACACACACCCTTTTACACACACACACCCCTTTACACACACTCACACTCCCTCTTTTACACGCAAACACACACACACACACACACACACCCCTTTGCTCTCATACGCACTCTCACATACACACACATACACACTTGCCTGCCCAATTGTATAGCCTAATCATACACGACTGTTTTATGGTTTGTTATTTTGCATAGTGCTAGGACAATTTCTGACTTGATATTGATTGACTTGTTAATTGATTGTTGTTAATAAATTGTTATAGATTTAAAGAGAAGTTTCCTGTGATTATTGTGTATTTGTTATTGTGATAAGCGGCCAATCAAAATAGTCAGAGCTCGGACCTCACTCCTTCAATTTTCTAAGGTTTATTCTTTATCTAGGCTTAAATCCCAAGGATTAAATCCCACATAAATATTATAACATTTTATAGTAGTACAGTAATAAATACATATATCCATAGTCAGGATTTGGCAACAGGTGCCAAGAATTAAAATAGGCTAATTACAAAATATTTTTGTAAGTGGTTCAATGACATTTGTTAAATGATCTTTAAACTTAGCTTGCAACTTTTTGGTACATACAAAGAAAGGTCTAACAGTGATATATTGTCCAGGTCTATACTTCCCAAATCTGCAAAAGAGGACTGACTATATTTAACCCAATCTGTGGCAAATCTCAGTATTGCAGCCTAGTTAGAATACAACAAGGGATGGCTGATACAGCAGTTGGCAATACAATCTCACAACAAGGTTCACTCAGTACCCCATTCTTTTATGTAGAAATGTAATTATTAAATTCCTAAACATTCCTCTAAAAAACAATTCCTTTAAAAGGACTTCCTGTATTTAAGCTTTATTGATGAGATAGTAACCTTTCCATGCTTCATTTGAACATGATCAACAGAAACCAGTGTAAAGACACCATCAAGCCACCAAAAATACAAGCTGGGTTCCCCCCCGAAAAATAGTCAGTCATTTGTAACACAATTTTTATCATTATCCTTATTCTCACCATAACCACACCAGGACAACTCTACTGCTGTTAGGCCGGTACTCCCGTTCCCATGGCAACCACTGAAGTGAAGTGCAGTGTTTTAGCTTCTCCAGGCTAAAGATAGAGCACTTATGTACACACACATTGGGCCAGCACAAGCACATGATTATTTTCAACCAAGACAGAGCTATAGTGACTAAAGGAGAGAATGAATGAGATTGAATGTTAAGTGGCACACACTGGGAAACACAGCATTGGAAAATTATATATATATAATATGGTATGTATATATTTACATAACCTACATAATACCTACATAATTATCACTGTGGTATGTGGGTTAGGGTTAGGGTTACAGATTCCAGTTATCAAGGGAGGTTCATCACTGATCTGTCCAAATCAGGATTCAAATATCTGAATCTACACATTACCTTACTCTCCTCACCAAGAAGTGCAAGTCGTATAAGTTACATCTTCTAAAAGCTGCCAGTATTGAATGTCTTACTAATTAGAGTGCGTATTTATTACCTATGTATTCAAATTTCTACATCCACTCTTGAAGGAGCTATGCTGGCAGTTTCCCCGTTTTCAGCCTAGTATGATAAACTGGTAGTAGCACAGTTCAGATGACATACAAGTTCACACATTTCATTTTGTTTCTTTTTCTCCAGCCTCAAGTATCACATTTCTACATTTCATTTGAACACAAACCATGATCTTTCCAAAAAGCCAACCAAGCTAATTACAACCAATAGGGTCAGCAGATTATAAAATGGTGCTATGTGTCATTCTGGCATGCACATGATCACATAGAATGAGTTAACACATTTATTAACACAATAATAATTCCATTCCCTACTGGTCACAGGTGTTGCAAAGCAGGGACAAATAAACTCATGCCACAGTCATAGAAAGTTAGAAAGTGGTGTGGATGCTTTCATCTGATTTGATTTAAATTTAATGAATTTTACAGTATGCAAATATCACAGCTGTGTTCTGTGTGTATTTTGTAAAACATAAAAAGCACTATGAAATAGAAACCCAATAATATGTAAAATAACAGCAATTAGACAAACATGAAATTACCAGAAATGTACATAAAGACGACTAGATAACCTCATTAGCCAAATGCATGCCTTCCCGGCCACATCACCATGCCACATTCTCCACCAGCTCTCTAATGAATGGTAATGTATGGAGTATCTTAACTGGGCCTGATGTAAGAAAGCCTGTGTCTCTAAAGAGGCCTTTATAACACACCACCCACTCACATTCTGTACTGGAGAGGAATTATGTATGCAGTTATGAGCAACAAAGCAGTGAAGCTTTCACGAAATGATAAAGATTTTACAGGAGACAAACATACAGAGCCTACAGCTATTTGACATTGAATCAGGAATGCTCAGCTGCTAAATTACATAGCTTAACATGTTTAGTTGATTTGAATATGAAGCATTTTGCTATTCCATAGACCAACATGTTTCCCTTTTCCATTCTGCATGTAGGTACTTTTAAGGATGGATGACAAAAGAATCTTAACTCAAGTCCCTCTTACTTGCTTTTTCTAGGGCTTTTAACATAATCACATAAAAATAAAGTTTGAATTGTCAACTGTCACTTGGCTTAGATTTTATTTGCATGGTCATTACTTCACAGTGTTCCCACATTTTTTTTCCTTTATGTTAATGCGTGTATTTCCCTCCATCCATCCATCTGTCCATTTTCTGTCTATCTTATCTGGGAGCGGGTAGGAGGCAGTACACTGACTAAGGTAATTCAGACATCCTTTTCGTCCCATGCCAGAAGAAATATGTAAACCATCTAGTTGATTCTGGGTCTGCTACAAGGTTTCCTATTAGTTGGACATGCCTGGAACACCTCCAAAGGGAGGCATCCAGGAGGCATTCTAACCAAATTTCCACCTCAACTGGCTCCCTTCGACACAGAGAAGCAGCAGCTCTATGCTGAGCTCCTGCTGGATGTCCTAGCTCCTCGTCATATACAGTATCTAAGGCTGAGACCAGACACCCTACATGTCATGGTAGCAGCAGGAGATGGAGCCAAAAGCAGGTGTTGAAAGGGCTGTCTAGGGCTGAGCAGAGTAGAGGGCACAGTGTTGCTGTTCTGCATGGCAACAAAGCCAGTTTTGCTAGCAGTAAGAAAGAAGAGAGCATTAAACATGCTTGTAGGAGCTTTCAGTTGGGTTTTTTGATGTTCCAGGTCTAGTTTTCCAGTTCAAGAAGAATGTGTGCGTCCATTTGTCCTGTAAGTAGGTTTCAGGTTGATATTGTGAAATATAATTAGTTTGAGTTAAAGTAGTAAATAGAGAGTTAATATGGTAAACTTTTAAGCCTTTAATATAATAATAATATAAACCTTTAATGTTTTGTTGTATTATGAGGACGTTTTACCTGAGTGTGGTCTTTTCTGTTATATATCATTGTACATTCTAGAAACCACACACCTCCAAGTCTCTGTAAGAACCCCCACCTCTGGCAGAAATAAAAAACTCTCTTTGCACTCCACGGTCTGGTTATAGACCCACCAGAGCCCTGACCGGACTCTCCACAGTGATCCGTACTCTCCCACCACCCACACCCCAACACTATTTTTCAGCAGGACAAGACAGACAGTATGAACTGAAGAATATCTCTTTAATAAGGATACAGACATGCAGGCACAGCAAAGCTTAACAAAACAAAACAGAGGGTCCAATAAAACTGAACTGGATTTACATACTAACTGAACTAACGCGAAGATGAACTGCATGTGGGCAGATAAACTCAAGTGAGAGGAATGAAGAGATGAAACAGGAGAACAGGAAAAAGCTGATAACCTGGGAAAAGGTGTGGAGGGAAAAGCAGAATAGATACAGGTAGAAAAACCCACATAATAACTGACCTACATAAACCCATCTTAGAATATACATGAATATAACCTAAATACACAGGTACACTACAACCTGCCAATTATCTTATTTAAAATCTCATGATGATGCAGTTCTTCAAAAGTGTCACACAGAGGCTACAGAAGAGTGGCTCGGCTACTAAGGAATATAGAGCCAGATGTTTGACAGGATCATGACACTATGGAGGAAACTCATTTCGATCTTTGGATCTGCAATCTCATTCTTTCAGTCAATACCTAAGGCTTGTGTCCATAGGCTAGAGTTGGAATGCAGATTGAATTAAATTGAGGATTTTTCCTTTCCGGCTTAGATCTTTCTTCACCACAACTGTCCAGTGCAATGCGCCCATTTCCATGCACCGATCCACCTGTCAACCTCACACTCCACATTACCCTCACTGAGATATTTGAATGCCTACTACTTGGGGCAGCAACTCACTCCCAACCTGGTGGAAGCGGCCCACTCTCCTCCTCCTTGGCTGCAGTTTGTGCTTGCACAACCAAGATGGAATCCAGAATTGTTCCTCCAGAATCTTATGTTCAACAATCAGTCAAAGCCTCCTTCCCAGTGCCCTGGTTTAAGCTTCAGCCTCTCAGGATAAATCTCATCCACACCTGAAGCTTTGCCACTGGGGAGATTCTGGACTACCTCAGAGACCTCTACCAGGGATATTGGTGGGGAGTTGTCCAGCGCTGCCTCCTCCACAGTCGTTGTACAAATCTTGTGTCCTCTTTGGCAGGTGTCTGCACTCCAATGATGCTGCTTCACTGAGATCCATGACTTGCTCTCAGTGTGGATTCTCAGTCTCATGGATAGTGGGAGGAGGGTAGGTGTTTATCATGTGTCACTGATAGCAGACTGAAATATGGCTGTTTTTCATTCTGGGAGACATTCTGACCACCTCTTTATGCATCCATAGCAGTCTTTTGTTTTCAGACTGTGCATGGTTGCTGCCACCTTGGCTCCTGGCTACCTCTCATTCAACTAGCTTGAAGGCTACACCACAGGCTGCTGCCATCAACCAAGTATAATGTCATCACACTAAATATAACTAATAGTGGTAGCTTAAAATAGAAATGGAAATGGAAAGAGCAATATAATACATTTAATAAATTTAGCTAACTATGTAAATATCAGAAATGCTGTTTATCATCCCAGATCAGATCATCAGAGTGTTCCAAAGCCTCCAAAGTTTCTGATACTGCCTGTGTATAGTTCAGTAAATGTAACAGTAAAATCAGCTCCTGTATCACTTCCCAATGTGCTTCCCTCACTGTGGTTTCTGTGGTTGCTATGGTCAGACAATGAGCAGCAAAGAGCTGTGCATGTTCACGACGAGCATAACTGTCCTCCCTCTACTTGTCGCGGCCACCATTTTAGACCTAGGTGGCACAGCTGGCATCGTGTTTACACTGAAAACAATAGAGGTAAGACAATAACAGAGATTGATAAAGGCCTTCGGTCTTAGTACTTCTAAAATCCTGGTCATGGTCTGTATATAAAGACACTTCCAGAGATTTTCCATAGCATTAAACACCTTGTATTTCTTCTGTCTTGCACCAAAGTACCTAAAGTCAGAATGTCCAACACTGCAGTCTGTGCTGCAGATTACCTTCACCTTCATTTACCATTACGGTTACATGTATTGTTGCTGGTTTTACAAGAAAACAGAAAAAAGATGAAGGCCCTGAACAGCTCTCACATACAGTGTATGTACCACCACTGCCTGATATGCAACAAAAACATATGCACAGCTCTGCTCTTCAATCCAGTGCTGAACATAAATGACTGCACTGTATTTTGACGGTGATGTGTTGTTGTGCAGGTGCGTTTGATGGATGGTGTAGCTGGTGTCAGGCCTGTCTATCACAGTTATTAGCTACAGCATATCTCGCCTCACTGTCAGTTTTAGCTTCCTATTTCCATAGCCTCGTGTCACATTGTCAACCAGTTGGCATCAGCTGACAGAAATAGCTCTGATGTCATGGGTCCGGTGAACACATGTCCTCCTGGTAAGATAGTAGTACAATGGAGATCACAGCTTCAAAAGGAAGCAGTTGCAGCGGTTTCACATACACTTCCTTGCTGTTGTCTGTCTTCAGCAATGACCAAACACTCAATACAGTGAGTGCATCGTTATAGATGTCACCTGAGTCATATCTCATAGTTCAGTTATAATTTGAGTTTACTTTTAGCCATACTCATGGCATGTCTCTATTAGTCTAGTAATACTTTAATTTACTTTTGCCCAGACTGAAATATCTTTAAAACTGTTGGATGGATTTCTATGAAATGTTGGTTGTGGACATTTTCCAACTCCAATGCAAATACAGTGGTAAGAGCTTCATTCTGCACCAGTCCAATATCTGAAAAGATGGTACCCTCTCAGAAAATGGCTGATGACACCTCTTCTGCATTGGATCAGTGATGCTGAGCAGCCATACAACACTGAAAACACTAAAATCTGAAATACCATTGAGCACTGAGATATCTTTAAGATGAGATGGTCTTGCCTGCAAAAGGTTAGCCATGCTGATCTCACTTGTCAAAAGGGATGACAGCATATGTGGCGCAGGAGGTGGGCTTTTGAGGCTTAACCCCCGGATCTTCCATCAAAAGCCCCGGATCTTTTTTAAGCTTTATTTATTTATCATTATCATTATCATTATTATTATTTTTAAATCATCCTCTGACCGATTAATGGCTCAGGAACATATATCTTATTACAGGGAAAATAAGCTATCCATCATAACCCTATTATAAAGAAGCAGCGCCACCTAACGTCTGCTGTAGCCTACTGATCTGTTTCAGTCATTGAGTGCTCATCAGTCAGAATGGACTTAAGAAAGTTTTTCAAGAAAACTCCATCCAGCCATGTCGTGTTACCAACATGTGGTACCATTATGAGAATTTATTAAGTATCTCCTGCAGTGATTTGAGTGAGAGTTTGTAATCATCATTGTTCATTCACTCATTTTGTCCAAGATGCAGCAGAGCTGTGATGTAGCAAGGATACCTTTTCATAACTTGCATCTTTTAGTTTTTTCATTAAATAATTTTGCATTGCACTAACAGCCTCTTAATACCTCTATTTAATGTCAATTGATTAACATGAAAACAGCAGTAACAATAGTCATCATAATCATTTAGTGAATGAAGACAAAATGAAACTGAACAGGGATGTTGAAGAGTAACCTTGAAGGTGTTTTAGACTTCATATAAGAGCTATGGTTTCTACTACATTAGCTAAAATGCATTTTATTTATTGGGCATAGCCACCTAGTGGACAACAAATGCAACAGCATAAAAAAGGTACCTGAAATAGAACTACACGAGCACCTTCAATTCCAGTGAGCCATCTACTAGGCCTATTGAACTTAATTAGGCATAAGCCCTTCATTGATTATACAGTAACTTGAATGTATTATATTTAAAGGCTACATTTGCCATTATAAGTCTCTTAAAAGTCCCCTAAAGTCACTATTTAAGGGGTTGTTTTTCAAAATGTTCTCCTGGGGGAGCATACCCCCGAACCTCCCTTGTAAGACCGGGCTTAAGCAGGGTATGTCTACAATGTCAGGCACCGCTCCTGGATGACAGTAATACTACTGTAATAATGTTGGTGGACAGGCCTAGTTCTACAAGGGTTGCAAAAGCATGTATCGCTCCCTCAGTTTAATATTTTGCACCCTCAGTTGAAATTTGTATAATAAATGCCAGGTCTTACACACACATGGACTGTGTGGGCGACTTCATTGGCAACTTCTATTTTGGTTCTTGTGCAGCAGTGCAACTTGCTGAAGGGCTGACTAAAGGTGAATATAGACCAGCGGGTGTAGTGATAATTAAATACTCTCTCAGCCAGTCACTGCTCTCATAGCTCTGAAACAGCTGAGCCAAACACAGTTATATGTGATACTGACAGCTCAACAAACAAGCAAACAAAATGCTTTGTTTCAGGAAATGTCTGGATAGTTCAGAGTGTCACAAAATAAAACACATAACCATTCATCTGCAGCCAAGACAGAGGAAGTCCCTTTTTCATCAGTTAGTTAGTTACTATATAAGCATGTAAAGTTAGAAAAAAGGTTATGATGAGTTCTGCTAACCCAACGTGTCCTTTATGAAAAAGCAAAACACTGAGTTATAACCAACCAGTCTAATGTGTGTAGAAGTGTGTATGGTTATTCTGTAGCAGCCTGGTTCAACACAGTGGATTTTATGAATTAAATAATTAATATAAAAAGTTATTTTCTGTATGTCTTAAAGGTACCATGTGTTGTTTTTAGCGGTATCCAGCGGGGAAATTCTAGATTGCAGCACTGCCACTAACCCCTCCCTTTCCCAAAACTCTTTGAAGCTACGGTGGCCTTTGGGGACAAGAAGCTATTTGTTAAAGGTAGGAGCCCATGGATGAGCATGAGAGATGCTCAGGCTTCTAGCATCTCTAAGTGATGAGGTAAAGATGTATTTAGCTATTTAGTGTATAATGCTTATAATGCTTATAAAAGTTATATCTCACGTAAGATAATGTAAAGGGTTAAAAAATGCAGCATATGTATTTGAAAGGTGATATAAAGAAAATTTTAAAAGTCAGTTCATTAAGGGACTATGTTACAGCTGGTTGTTAAAAAATAATAATTTATTTTAATTGTGTTCTGAACATAGATTGTAAAAAGAATGGACGTAGCACCCGTGACGTCACCCCTTGGTTTGGGGGAGTCTGTTTTGTGCCTCTACTATGGGCATTTGGACTGCGCCATCTCGGATTTTAGTGGGCGTGTACTTTCCATATTTGGAGGAGAGGTGGTAACTCTACGGATCAGCCGGGGTCAGGAGGGGTCAGCCGGCCGAGATCTTGCCCACTGAACCGCGCCGAACTGAGCTAGCCTAAGGCTCATCAGCTAGGCTAGGCTAACAAGCAGTTACTGGCAGCAGCCACACGGCAGTCCAGCCTCCAGCACAGTTAACTTATAATGCTAAACAAAGCAAACGGTTAATTTTATTGTAAGGTTTTGTGTTGTTGATAATGAGATAGTGTTGGTAGGATACACGTTTTATTATCCGTCTGCAGAGTGAAGTATCGGAGGTTAGAGGGAGAGGAAGAGGGACAGGTAGAGGTGCAGCCGCAGGCAGGGCCTTATGAAGTGATATTACCATATTTCCAATATAATATCATGAAACTTATAACTGAGGATACCTTATCTGTGTTTCTCCTTTGTGTTATCTTTACCGACACTTCTTCAAGGGATGATCTTGGGTTAAGCACAGGCAGCTCACTGGTGAACTCAGCCAGGATTAATTTTTGATGCCATGATGATGCATCAGTGTAGACATTGTACCTCACCTTTCACTGGAGTGTCAGGAGTGTCATGGTGTACTTACAGTAACTGTGTGGACAGACCAGGAGAGGAAATGCTGTGACATGCACATTGTGTGGACCTAATACTGCCTAGAAGCTTTTTGTGCATTAACAGACAATAAAGGGATGACAACTGGAGTACCGTTATGCTACTTATAGACATTTCATCTGTTGACAGCATGTTTCTGTAGGCACTGCTTTGCCATCCCCAGCTGCTGTGGAGTACACTGGTTTCACACCTGGCCTCCGAGTTTCCTTCCAGACCCTCTGAAATGTTCACACAGTACCTGAAGTACACACACACACCTGTGTGTTCATCATGAAGGCATCAAATCATTGTATCTACGTATTATTATTATATATATTTGCTAGATAATGTTTACATTTTGTTTATATTTCACATTTGTTCAATTAAAATCAGATCAGATGGACATGCTGCAATTATTACAATGACATGCATATTAACATAAACCAGTAATTCCCTACAAGATCAGTATTATTACCACCTGTTATGCAAGCTGTAATTCACTAGTTTGAACAAAAAAAATATTATGAAATGTAGAAAATGAAAACAGATAATAAGAATAACCATATTTGTAATATAAATGTTTATTTGACATAAACATGTTTGGACATCCTTTAACAGTCTGCACAATAAAAGACAAATATTTTGATGAGACCCAGGGAGTAGATGTTGTCTCTGACCATTATATACCTCACCGAAGGTATCAAGTCTACTGTTCTGGATGAAGATGGTCTGAGTGAGCTGGTCTCTTTCTTTGAAGATCTCCTTGTATTAGATGTTGGCCATGGTAGACATGAAGCACTGGAGGAGCAGGAAGTGACCCACAGCCAGAAAGTACAGTTTCTCTGCTGTCCTGTTTACTTCAGGCCTGCCTGAGTAGGAACCCGTTATTCACTGAGTGCTCCTCCTCATCTGGTCCAGGAGCTGTGTGTAAGAGAGCAGCTTCTAGAAAACTGCTTCTGTTGAAGACAGTGACATTACACAGGAAGTTAGTTGACTAGTTTTTATGCAGTTATACATGTGAAAATAGTGCTGTTTATCCAAAGTGGGAGTTACAGGGGAAGTTAATATACTACAAAGGCAAATACATGTGTATCAATTACCTGGCTCACCTGGATAAATATAACATTACCAAAAGAAACGACAGAAATGTTGACTGATAAATGTAAAATTGAAATTTTGTTATATATGCATTGACATATTGCTCAACATAGAAATGATGAAAATGTGTTTTGTATTTGTGTTTGAGTAAATAACTTTCCCCCCAATGTATGTGATTCTAAATCATAAAAATAGCAGCACAAAGAAGTTACGGATCACTGAAAAATATTCACAGAAGTTATTAACTGTGATGAGCAGACTTCTCCTCAGCTTATCTTTCACACTAAGTCATTACTCTGACCTGTCTAGTAGTGACTATGGTCATGCGCCTACTACATTTGAATGTAGAAACAGTTTTTATTAGAGCCAGCATAAGTTGTCTGTTCAGGGCTACTGTAGGCCATCATGGTGGAGCAGCATGACATCCTCCGTGAACGCCAACCCCCTCGTATGTAGATTAAAATGCTATTTCTCAAATAACACAAACACAACAGCCCGTATCTTCAACTGATTAGACAGGGATTAAAACATACTTATGAATATTATATTCAGTTTTTACGAAGTCCTTTCTGCTAGATATCACTATATTCTACACACTGCACTGCTTTAAAGAAAGGGACAAAGACAAATTTGGGGTGTAGTATTGTTCAGGTTGTCCTTTTCATGTCATGTTATGCTCTTTTATGTCAGGTGGTAGTTATTTAGTTTGATGGTATGTGTGCCATTCTGGCTCATACAGCAAACTATTGCTTACATTACAACATTTTGCAGCTGTTTTTCCAGTTTAATCTGTTCATCAGGGACCATGCTTGCAACACCTACACTATTTTTCATTGCTGTTGCCAGCCTGCACTGTAGCTACCAATGCACCCCCACTAATTTCAGATGTACCCAAAGTCATTTTGTTCTGGAACAGGGTGGAACAGGTCCTGCTGGCAGAAAATGTGCTCAAAATTCTAAACATCTGCCTCTCCCAGTATGTGCCTGTCCAAATACAACTTTTTTCTTTTGACTTGGTGTGTAACTTTTACAGAGAGCATTTCTTAATGCAGTGTTTGCTCCACACATCCCTCAACCAATTAGTATAAGAAACATTTTTGACACTGTAGGTATCATGAAATTCATTTTAAAAATATATTTGCTTATCAAAAGAAGAGTTTGATAATGACAAAGTGAACAGACTTGTAATGATACTACATTAGGCAGACGGTGTGTTTATAGCAGTGCTATTGAGGTGTAGGGACAACAAGGCATGTGTTGAACACTTTGCAGCTTTTTCTTTAATTACATGAGAAAAAAACAACCCCCCTAATTTTAGGTGTGAAGTGAATTCTACAGATATAGCTGACTCTCCCAAAATGACATTTTTTTTCTGAAGTTGGGTTAGGGTTAGGGGGTTAACAATATGACACTGATGTAATTTAAACACTTTGACAAAATGGAGATTGACCAGAACTCCTGAGAGACCATTTCTAACCAATACCTAAATTATGATCTGAACTAAAAGCATACATTTGGAGACATTTGAACCAGAAGAAACAATACAATCACATGGACAGAAGCCCCGCTCCTTATCTACAGAGACCAGAGAGACCATACTCATCATCTGATTAAAACTACAACACAAAATACATCAACTGCACAAATTTGCATTAAAAAAAATAATTCGATTTTCCATGTACAAAGTGTATAAAACAGCCGTTCTGTTATCTTGTCTAACATTATTGTATATTATAGTTACAGATTATTTTATTATCTAACAAGCTTCCAATCTGATATTTACACTAGACAGTGAAGACAAATGTGGCTCCTCCTGTCTCCTCTCTCACAGTAATCACACAATATTTCTATGTGATGAAAACAGATACATCATACATAACAGCACACCGGGTCAGAGTGTAGAACACATCTAATAGGCACAATGGTGTTATTAGATGAATCAGTAAGGTAAGGTTAATACAAAAATAACTAGCCTCAAGAAATCCTGTCAAACTCAATTATAAAGTGAATAACTGTGAAGGATGAAACACAATATGTTGAGCCAGTTGCCTCATTGTAGAAAATCCAAAGGTTTGTTCAGCCAAGAGCATAGTTGAAGGATACACTGATGAACAGATAGATGGAGAAATGGTCAAGAGTGGAGGATGAATAGAAGAGCAGCAGATGGGTGATCTGTTCTTCAACTGAACACAGCCGAACATCAAGCTGCTGCTGGCACATTAATAGCTCCATGCAGCTCTGTCTGGCAGTAGGAGGAGAAAGACCTGAGTTTTCCACCCGCTACAAATGTTATGAGCCCATTAAATAGCCATTATCAGTTGTCATCAAGAGCTTAGCTTTGAGGTAGTATGGCCCTACTCTACCGCCTAAATGGCAATTCTCATTTATTAGTAAGCTGAACATGTATCCAGATCCACTACAGACACAGTCCAGCTCACAGCACACTGGGAGGAAGCACAGCACACTGTACTAAAACTGTGTTTAAATAGTTAAATGAAGCTTAGTGAAAGATCAGCCAGGAAGACGCTCTTCTCAGAATGGACACAGTGGTGCTAACTCCAGTTTACTCTCTCTTGCATGCACACTTAATTCCAGGTTGTCAATGCAGCGGGGGGATGATGTCCTCATGGAGTTCAAGACTTGTCTATATCATTATACTTATAATAAAAAATAATTATTTCCCATTTTATTTGTCTCTCAATAAAAATAAACAATACTGGTGAAGAAAATGTATTTACACATGGATTTAATGTTACAAGTGTAATGTAAGCTTTGCTAGGTGACCATCATCTATCAGATTAGTTACTGTTTTATGCAGTGATGTCATCAACAATCATCTCACTATCTGCGCTATAGCTGCTAGCCCTCCTTTATTGTGTTCTAGGTTAGCTGTCCAAATAACTGAAGGTGGATTGGAGGGGGTCTATTGTTACCCCTTATTGTTACAACAAAAGCCCATGTCAAGGGATTTTTTTTTTAAAGTATATTTTTTGGGGCTTTTTTGCCTTTAATGTACAGGACAGTAGAGATAGACAGGAAACAGGAGGCAGAGAGAGGGGGAATGACACGCAGGATAAGACCGCTCGGCGCAGGATTCGAACCGGGGTCGCCTGCAACGAGGACTATAGCCTCAACACATGGGGCTCTACCCGCTGAGCTATGCCCCAGTCAAAGGATTTTTTTGTTGGAGTAAATTGTTGGAGTCATATGATCACCAAAGGTAATAGCCTAATTAGGACCTATTATACTTCCCCTTATTTTCAGACATAAAGTTGCTTAAAGGTTAGAGCTTAAAGTGGTTAATTAATGATGTAAATATGTAGAAGGAATCTCTGTGAGTAAAAAGTTGGCTACCGTTCTGAATGCTAAATGTCCATCAGTTTTTTCTACTTTCATCCTGAGCAAACGTCAGCTCATGTGTTCTTGAAATGAGAGTGGGTGAGCTGGAGTTAGGCTTCAGTGTAAGTGAGGCTAGCCCATGGTTATACTTCACATGTTGTTGCTTTTTTTAACATCAACAGTGTTTTATAGGCAGGGCCATTTCAAGGAATTTGGGGGCCCCAAGCAAAATGGACTTGGAGGCCCCCCCACCACCACCGCCAGCCGACGCCGACACCGCCTGGACCACAGCAAAAAAACCTACGCCTCACCATCCCACCCCGCCCCCGCCCAAAGCCTACAGGAGTTCAACCACACATTATATCAATAAAATATTTCTTAATAGTGCAAATACTGCTTACAAATGTTGCATATAGGCTACTGCACACAAAGTATGTTTACTTATTTTATTTGAACATTTGCAATCAACATATAAACAAACTGCAAATTCGGTATTAAATATAAAATCCAACATAGATAAAAGTACACACACACACACACATATAAGATTAACCTTTAAAAAATATGCAAATTGTCTACATCTGCTGTTTGCGAGCCTTGGCTTCAGCAAAGGCAACCACAATGTCCTCCATGTCCAAAGACCGGCGAACATCATGCTCAATTGACGTAACGGCCAGTCCTGTGAGCCTCTCTTGGCTCATGGTGGACCTCATATATGTCTTTATCAGCTTCAAAGCTGAAAAGCTCCTCTCACCTGAGGCCACAGTCACAGGGAGAGTCAGTAGGTAGCTAACATAAACAGGGATCATCCCTATGTTCCCCCGGGTCCTATGTTCCCTGCTTTGTATGTGACCGGGGAACATAGGGATGATCCCGTCTACAGTTAGTCTGTTAGCTCTGTTAGCTCAGTTAGCCGCCGAGTTAGCAGCCGAGCTAGCAGCCGAGTTAGCAGATGAGTTAGCCGCCGAGCTAGCAAGCTAGCCGCCGAGCTAGCTGCCGAATTAGCCGCCGAGCTAGCAGCCGAGTTAGCCGTCGAGCTAACAGCGGAGTTAGCCGCTGAGCTAGCAACTAGGAACATAGGACCCGGGGAACATAGGTACGGTGTGGGGGGCCCCCTTGAGGGGGATTCCGATAACAGTGTCGCTGCACTTTCCTGCATTGACCATCACAGCATTTAAAGGGACGCGCACACAGTTTGTCGTTGCATTCAATTCAGAACCAGTCGTTGTCTGGCAATTGCTTGGTTTGCCTGTGCTGTTGCGATGGGCCTGTTTATAGGCTACAGTAAGCTCTATATAGCACATAATAGGAACCTGACAAAAAAAAGTTCCCTCACTCTGGTTCTGAATCAGCAGATCATCAACATCTTCCATTTTCATGTTTACCAAGTTCATCTGAAGGGTTATTGTAGAAAAGGCCCCAACGTTACAGGTTTATTGAGAGTTTATTCTTGTTGTCATGTGTGCTTTTTGTGTTCGGTTTGTTGTTCATTCAGTTTGGTGATATTGTTGAGGTGGGCCAGCCCATGTGATGGGGTTGTATCTGGGGTGGCGGTACACAGTGAGGAGGGGTGTGCGCTTCAGTTGGACTACGGTGTGTGGTGCAATGGCTTCAGTACCAGTGATCTGTGCGTGAATGAAGAGTATTTTATCTGCTACATTACTAGTGTTGTATTTGTAAGATAATTACTTGATTACTTAAAGTGTGTGTAAAATAAGAATAAATATGTGTTCTGAGTTTGACATACTACAGAAAAGTGTGTTGTTAACCACCCTGCCAAATTTGAATGATAAAAAAAATCACCAAATATATGTAATTAGGTTTCAAAGTTGTGTAAAAATCAGCCTCTTTCTCTGCTCCCAAGCGCTGTGGGTGTGTCCGCCGGCAGATGGGCACACCCACAGCGTTTGGGAGCACATACCATGTATGTATGGTATGTGGTTATAGTATATCTCCTTTTCTTCCGTCTCGTTATGTTGATGTAACTGTGGATAAGTTTATTAGTTAATGTGGAGAAGAAGTTGGAGTTTAATTACCCGCCATGCACGCTAGCTAACAGCCTGGCTAACCAGACCTTGCACATCGGGTCAGAATATATCATGTAGAGTCCGTACTATGTTTATACATGTGTTACCTATTGTAGTGCTGTTACGTGTGTTTTGTGATTGCGCTGGGGTACAGATTGTTTGATGTAGGGTGTCGTTTCCATGCCGAAATGAAAGCTAAGGCTGATTAGACACCGGAGGCCTGTACTACGAAGCTGGATTTTCTCTTATCGAGGTAACTTCAGGGTTAACTCTGGGTTTTCCGTCCTACAAAGCTGGTTCACTTCTTACCGGGGTAAATCACCATGGTAACTTATGCTGAACGGCTAACCTGCTCCGGAGCAGGTTATGTTCTGGATAAGAGATCAATGAGTATAAAAGCACCACCTCCTGACCAATCAGTTCTCTTAGAAAATGACCTGCCCATTCTTAACAGATCCTGTCAACATTGGTGCGCGGATCGCGAGAGGAGCGCTTAGGAGAGAAAGAGCTTTTAGGGATAGATGCAATTTTTTAATTGGCCAAAATATATATTTAAAAAATAATCATTGAGGCACGTGAGAGATATTATTCTGTAGGTTTGACATCTTGAGATCAAAGTGTCAGGGAGCATAATAACTGTATTTATTTATTGTAATTGTAAAAAATTGACGAAAATATATATTTAAAAAATAATCATTGAGGCACGTGGGGGATATTATTCTGTATGTTATACAGTTGGTTTGAAATCATTCACTCAAATGGTTGAAGCGCATAATAGGTTTGTATTTTGAATGTTGAATATTAAACTAACTTAATGTCTCTTATGAAAGGAAGGGCACTGAGGAAGCGCTCTGCCCCAAACGTCTGTGCTGTGTTGTATGATCTCATGAATTTACTCGGCAATTTTCTGCCAGCATTCCTTCCTGGTTTTTGCTGCATCAGAGTTGCTTTTGGCCTGGATGATGTGATTGAATTCTTCATATTGTTGAAGAATAATTGTCTGCTCCTCCATGGTAAAGTAGTCTGCTCTGGGGTTTCTCCATGTTTGTGATTGGTCAGACGCTGCAAACACCTCCCCCAATTAGGTTGGTAATATTATTTATATTCATATGTGTAAGATTAATGTATGCATATGTGGTTATCCTTTATTGAGTTGTATTTGTTATTCTTTCTTTATAGAAAAAAACACAATCTCAACTGTAATATCCAGCTGTTCTGGAAGCTCTGTATGTTTGCTGCAAAGAAGAAGAAGAAGAAGTAAAGAGAGTAAACTGCAGATCAGCCTCTCTGTCCTTTATTCCTCCATACTCTGGAAATGGCCTTAAGTGGTGTTCTGGCCAACACTCGTGTGTGAACCTAGTAATACAATCAGAACTAGCACCCAGCCAGATCTTCTCTTCCTTACAGTTATGTTCAACAAGTCCACAGCCAGTCATTCAGCCTCTGTATTCAACAAATTCATTTTATCCCAGAGGAGCATTGACATGAAACATTTAGTGATGCATCATACAGATACCCACACCAATGTGAAATTACATAGTGGAGTGTTAGTCGCAGTTATCACTGGCTCTCCATGTGGATCCACCCGGAGCACTGATCCCCAGTTTATTATTCAGGTGAAAATGGGAAGAATTAGTGACTCTGTCCACCAACATATATATACATATAATTGGAAACATCAAAATCTACTAAATCATATTAAAATTAATCAACCAACTACAGAGCATGGTATGTTATTGTCTGAACAGAAAGAGGTATTTAAATGATCAGAAATACAAATCAGGAGCTTTTTTAACTGCTGTATTCATAAAACACGAATCCCTTCATCCACCCCCATGTGCATATTGTACATAAGAGCTTTCATTCCATCCCACAAACCCCTCGCTGTCACACATCTACTTTAATCACACACAGGCAGGCGGTGTACTGATGTGAGGCAAACATTCCTTGTGTGACTGCATGAACATGTAATAAATATGATACATAGTATAGCAGGTGTCACATTTTAACGCATGCTTGTTGAATTGCTGAGACCAGCAGGCCATTCCAACACTTCCACACTGGTTTTATAAAGATGGAAAGGGAATATCATTAAGGGTCATTGTGAGATCATTCCTGTGACTTTCAACTTACTGTTGTTGTCAGATAGACTGCGTTCCTGATCCACATCATCTTTCCTATCAGTCACATGGTTCTCCTTACATTGTTTGGGTCCTTTTGTATTGTGGATTTATATCATGTTCTAAATATTGAAAATCAATTTTAGAATATAGTGGTGCCTTTCTTTTTTTTTCTTTAAAAAAAATCTAGTCATGTTGATGTTATGATATGTGTATGGATCTCTTAGATCATATGTCATCTTTTCTTTTGTTTTAAAGTATACACTATTATGTGTTGCATTATCTTCTTTACACTTATATGTACACCTGTAAATATGGAATGGGATTGACACATCATTTAAGATGGTGACCATCTGAAGAAGAGCAATGTGCTCAAATCATAATTTATTATCCCACTACAACTACATCTACACTGGGAGCTACAGTGTGTAGACTCTCTTCTGCATTTTCCAACCTACAAAAATCATAATCAATGAATGGATTATAAAAATGTCTCAATGCAAGCTGTTAGCAGCTTTAAATAGATACCCTGTATAGTTTTATACTTATAAATGCCCACATTAATATGGAATTGAACAATTGCATCCAATTTTGTATTAAATGCCCTTATTAGATCAATACAGTATTAGCTTATAGATGTATCAATATATATCGCACCCTTGTAACCTTTATTTATTATTAATACTTAATAGAGGTTCAGAAAGCAATGTACATAGTTCATGTTGCAGCTGCTACTGCTTTATATCTGTACTAAGACACACAAAGCACAGACTAACTTGCACAAGAAAATGCACTCAAAGACGAAGAGTGCCCTCTGCTGGCTATAAAATGGGATCTAACACCAGTTAACAATCTCCCATAATGGGAACACACCGAAGAGCGGCGAGTTGCTATGTAATCTCTATGGAAACTAGCGACGGTGGCGGCAAAGTGCGGCTTCGGTGTGTTCCCGCGTAATACACACACACACAGTGTATGGAGGAGCAAAGTCCTGACTATCCTCTGTTCCACCAGCTTCTGTAACTCATCTCTCAATCCTTCATTCAACATGTTTTTAAATACATCTCATTACTATGAAATGTTTTCATTCTGTTTCCTTTGCTAATAACTGTTAACTGAAGCTTATTTTTTATCTTAAGAACAAAGTCTATTTGAGATTATATATGTATATCAGGTCATTGTTCTGTCTCTGACAGCAGTACACTGAGACTATATGTTTGTGGATTTACATTTCTTATGTTTATTGAGTTAGTTTGTATTTATTGATATTGTGTTACAGAGTTCTATTTATCTATCTTTTTTAAAACAAAAAAGAAGACTCCGGCCACCAGGGGGCGCCGGGCATATTAGAATCTGTACAGGACTACTGCAGACCATTTTTGAGTGATTACATTGTTGCTGCTCTGGCTTTTTTTGTGCTAAATTTGGTGATGCTGGATACATCTCATGTCTCCTAAGGTGTCTCTTAAATCTCTTAAATTGCATATTTCCCTTATGTCTTAGTCCCTACCATCATGGATGCCTGGAGAGATGCAAGGAAACCACTTGAGGAAAGAGGAGACGAGAAAATATGATTTTAGAGACATGACCTCATGACCTCACAGCTGTGTGTGAAAACAGGGTTATTGCAATTATAAGTAGAGTTTATGGAGAAATATATGGGTTGAAAATAAATTAATATTACACATACAGTAGTGTGATGCATTTATTGAAAGGTTGGTGGTAGAAGTGGTAAAATGCTGATCTTTGGGTCAATAGTTCAAGTTAATGTAAAGGTTAAGTTTTGGTAAAAAGTGATTATGGTTAGAGTAAGTCTGCAGAAAATGAATGTAACTCTGTGTGTGTGTGTGTGTGTGTGTGTGTGTGTGTGTGTGTGTGTGTGTGTGTGTGTGTTCAAAGCTAAAAAGACAAACTTTAGCGAGTTGAACTCTATCTTGAGACCTCAGCAGCAGCTATCAGTAGTAAGTATTTCTTTCTTTCTTTATGTAAAATAATCAGAAAATAATGATATTAATGATAAATAACGTAAATAACTGACCAAATATAATTACACTCAAAACAAATTTAAGACCTTAACTCCTACAATATCAGACATTTTAAGACATTTTTAGACCTTCAATATCAAAAACTAAACTTAAAACATTTTCAGACTTTTTAAGGTTTCATATTTTCAAATTGTCTCATGTATCTTGTACAGTCTTTCATTTTTAACTGGTGCTTAAAACAGAAATAATGATCCTGATTTTAAATTCTTTCTTCCATCCTTGTTCAGTCTCAGTGAAAATGAACACAGTAGCAGAGTTTAGTGATAGCGGTCTGCTCCAAGCTTCATATGCTCTGAAGTTCATCCAGAGGCAGCTGGTGGAGCTGTCTATGGACTGTGAGACTACTGTCCAGAGAGAATTGATCTGTCCTCAGTTCTTCATAGAGCTCCAGAACAAACTGGAGAAACTCCTCCATGAAGTAGGTATTTCAATTTCAACCATGTTTCTTTTTTCCAAACTGATTTTAAGAAACACATTCATCCCTTTGTTTATAGTGCATACTTTATTGTATTTAATCATTTATAACAGAGATTTTGTGTGTTTGATTTAGACCCACTCAGTGTGTTGCCCTCCACCTAGAAAACCAGAGGAGGGTGACCATTAAGCGGTTCAGTGGTGGCAGCTTTGGGTGAGTAAGACTTCTTTACATTCGAACAGACTGTTTGGACTCCACACAGAGTTCAGTCCAAACACAGAGAAATGTCAAACATGTTTTAGTTTTTTGTTAAATCAAAGCTGATGTTCAGTAGTAGAAGCTGCTCGTTTCCTTTTCCTTCTTGTGCAGATCTGTAAACCTTGTGCGCCACAGAGAAACCAGACAGGCTTTCGCCATGAAGGTTATTAACTGGCGGAACCTGAAGACGGAGGAAGACATTCGGCAGGTGTTGGTGGTCCTCACCTACACACAAAATCCTTTCATAGTCTCAATGCTTTGTGCATTTGAGACAAACAGAGACCTCCGTGTTGTCATGGAGTATGTAGCAGGTAAGAAGGTTGTTTGTTTAGACAGGGATAGAACAGATAAATGAGCTTTAAACTGACTTTCCTCTATTATCTATGGAGCCCATCCATGCTACCAACCCAACACACACTGAGAACATGTCTCCTGTCCTTCTAGGTGGGGATTGTGCTTCCTTACTGGAGGAACGGGGGCGCTTTTCCTCGAAGATGACAAGGATCTACATAGCCGAGATGACCATGGCTCTAGAATACCTGCACAGCTATGGGATCATTCACAGGGACCTGAACCCTGCTAAGTGAGTCATCAATCTGTCCCATCAATCTGAGATGTAGACTTAGAGTTTGGTGTGTAATCTAACATGAGACATGTTTCTGCTTTCCTCTGTTGTAGCATGTTGATCACTTCCACCGGCCACATCAAGGTGACCGATTTTGGCCTCTCAAAAATAGGTCAACTGAACATAGCCCAAGATGTTTAGAAAGCACCGGTAATGAGGATTGTGCAGGAATTCACGGACAAAGAGGTAAGTCTTAGATTTTTCTCTTCTGTGCTTATTTGAGCTCAAACCTGGATCGTTGTTCTAATCATGTTCTGTTTCCTACCATCAGTCAGTGGGCACTCCTTATTATATAGCCCCAGAGACCATACTAGAGGTGGAGTGTGGAAAGCCTGTGGACTGGTGGGCCCTAGGTATCATCCTCTTTGAGTTTCTGGTGGGTGATCTTCCATTTGATGGGAACGACATTGACGACCTCCACAAGCGTATGATTGAAGGTAAGAATCTTTATTTCAGTTCATCTCTTTCATTCCATTTTTTACCAAAAGTTAGACTGAATACTCCTAAAAATGTCAAATGGTGTAACTACAAAAGAATGATAAATATATGGACACAAAAAAACATCATTGACCCTACCATATTTAAGTCATGCTAGCAGAGCTAAATGAATCTTTCTTTATTTTAAAAGATGATTCCAAATGTTCATTATCCTGCTTTGTGATTTTCATGAAAATCTAGCAACATGTGGTTGAATTTCTTGTTTCTTTTACTTTAAACTTGTTTTAAGATGCAATGTAGTTGTTTTTTATGATGAAGTTAAACTTTCAATTCTGGATTACTGATATGTGCTTTTTGTTTTTTCTCAGATGACATCATCTGGCCAGAGGGGGAAGCAGCCCAAGGAACTGTTGTCCAGGTCCTGATCAGCCTTCTCCTTCAGAAGAATGCCAAGAGACGTCTGGGGACAGGTTAGTGTCACATTCACTAATGATGAAGACGTGCATAGAGACAGGATGAGAGCTGATGGGAGACTTGTTGTTTCTTCACATTCATAATTTTGTTTGTCTCACTTGTTCTCCAGGAGGAGCCGGAGAGGTGAAGGCTCACCCGTTTTTTAGAGGTCTCTGCTGGAGGTTCCTTATGGACAAAGAGCCTCCATTCATCCCCCAGCTGAGGACTGAGGAGGACCCCAGCCGTTTTAATTGTAAGTGCCAACACACACACACACACACACACACGTTTTTTCTCCTTTTATTTAGCTTAATGCATGATGGTTGTTGCTATGGTTTCTACAGCCAGCATAGCCCAGCTGTGCCAGGAGGACGAGGACCAGGAGGACGAGGAACCAACTGTGAAGCTGCTGTACCTCTGTTTGGTGGCCCACCGCTTAACTGAGGTACACTTTTTAAATCCAGCTGCTGTTTGACACTGTAAATCCGTTTCTCACTATCAAATACACACAAGGAAATGATCATTTTGATGCTTTTCTTTTGAACCTGCAGGTTTACGGCAGCTCGGAACATCTGTCGGCTCCTATTGCCTTCAACCAGATCGTGGTGACAAGACTGGTGGAGGAGTACGAGGAGGAAGAGGAGGACCAGGACTTTAACTACGAAGGTAAGTTAAATGATTGTTTTTATGAACAGGAGCCAGATGACGGCTTTTGGGAGCAGGAGTCCAGTGAGGAGAAGGAGGAGGACCTTCAGGAGGAGCAACAGCAAAGACGCAGAGCAACACCAAGGAGGAGGTGCGAGAGAAAGAAGTGGAGGAGGATGAAGAAGAGAAGGCGGTGTATGTGGAAGAGGAGGACTTGCCTGAGGAGGAGGAGAGGACCAAACAGAGGACAGAGAAAAAAGACTAGACACTGTTCCATCACCGTCCCTTCATCTTGTCCAAGAGAAGATTGACACTGGTCTCCTTGACAACAGAGACATAGAGGAACAGAGGCCAGCTGTTGAAGAGAAAGACTTGACTTCTCTTCCTCCTCCTGCTGTCAACAACATGTGTGGGGAGGTTTTTAGGAGGTGCATGAGGACTTTGAGGAACTTCATGTGCTGTCCTGTGAGGAGGAGGAGGAGGAGGAGTGTGTAGGAGGTCGGAGACGAGCAGGATCATCTACAGCATGTTTACCATAAGACTACAGACAAAACACACTTATTACAAGACTGACAACTCACACACACTTTGATTAAAATAATAAGTTCATCAACAGAAAAATGTGTCAGTTGAATGCTAGTACGTACAGAACAGTAGTATTTTCAGGAAATGTGTTTGATAATATCTAAACATGTGATTCATAGAGAAAATAAGAATAATATTTTCATTGAATCACAAAGTAACATAACATGTCAATCATTCAATAATTTTAAAAATCAGTAGGCCTATCACAGCACTGTGTTTCCATAGAGCATGAAAACCTACACAAAATAGCAATAATAACAACAACAATAATAATAATAAAACGTTATTCATAAAGCATTCATACAAGGGATGAAGAACTGTCCTGAATTCAAATATTATCTGCAATCATATTAATCAGTACTTAAATAAATATTAAATGATTGATGTGTCTGATGGGTGACAGGTTCAATTCCTTGTTAGTATAGTGGATATGGAGCAGTGACGTGCGGTGAGGTCAGTGGCTGGGTAGGCAGTGGGCATTCAAAAATCTAAACCCCACCCTAATATACATAAAATGTTGTACCCAATATCAGTAAGCTCAATCAGCTGCTTTAAATATCTGAAATAAAGGTCCATGCTGGCGTAAATTACACATGTGAGAGTTTGTTTGTCTGGTTTAGTTATTATGAAAGCTTATACCATTGTGAAAGTCACAAAAGCTCAGAATACAATTATAATACAATAAAATCTTGGTGTTATTACTAGGTAGAAATTAACACAGTGGCATTTGTTCAAAATAAGAGAAATTTAATTGAAATATATATAAAATAATTATTAATTTGCAAATATACAATACACTACATGCCTACATACATTGAGGGCCAACGCCTGCACAATGCATAGATTTGTATAATGTGCATATGAGCAATTAATAGTGCAAAACTGACAGAAATAAACACAAACAGAAAACCACAGACCTAGTTCAGAAATAAAATAATATATGCTGCAGGCTTTGTATAGATTTGTAAAAAAATAAAAATAAAATAACAATATATGCTGCAGGCTTTGTATAGATTTGTAAAAAAATAAAAAATAAAATAACAATATATGCTGCAGGCTTTGTATAGATTTGTAAAAATAAATAAAATAACAATATATGCTGCAGGCTTTGTATAGATTTGTAAACATTAACAATAAATGCCCTTGTGGGCTTTGTATAGATTTGTAAAACTGAACAGTACATACTATGAAACTGATTGGATTATCAACTATTAGTATTAAAAGAGTGAAATGAAAAACCAGTGTAGATTAATCTGAGATGATTCCTCAGCGTGGCAGGCTCTGCTGGAGTGATTTTGTTCTGTGGCGGTCTCTAGTGGGGTAACTGTCTGTGGCGGTCTCTGGTAGAGTGGTAGTTGTCTGTGGAGGTCTCTGGTAGAGTGGTAGTTGTCTGTGGAGGTCTCTGGTAGAGTGGTAGTTGTCTGTGGAGGTCTCTAGTGGGGTAACTGTCTGTGGCGGTCTCTGGTAGAGTGGTAGTTGTCTGTGGAGGTCTCTGGTAGAGTGGTAGTTGTCTGTGGAGGTCTCTGGTAGAGTGGTAGTTGTCTGTGGTGGTCTCTGGTGGAGTGATCGTCATCTCTGAGGCACACAGCAGTATTCTACACAAAAGACAATTTCAGACACATGCAAATTAAAACACTGTGTAGAAAAAGACCTAATTATACAAAATGTCACCATTACAATGAAACCTTTACCTTTACTTGAAGATGAAGTCCATCCGGCGATCTTTCTCCACAAATCTCTCGATGACATCATTGTAGAAGCGTTCTCGGCTGTTGTGCAGTCTCACCAGACGTTCTGCCTCAATGGAAATGACGGCCAAGGATGATAGGCGCTCTTCTCCAGTCCTGTTTCGGCTGTAGTTCTTGATTCTTTTCAGGGCTGAAAAAGATCTCTCCACTGAGGCTGTAGTGGCTGGAAGTGTTAAGATGAGAGACAGCAGTTTGGTTGCTTCTGGCACAGTCACCACCAAATCGTTTGTGTGCAAAAACTTGAGGAGCTGTGCGGGGGTTGTGCACTGCTCACAAATTAATTGTGAGCTGTACAGTCCAGTCAAGTCTGCCTTCAGCCTGATGAAGTCGAAGTGCTTGGCGTATGCCTCTTCCAAGCTCTTCAGTGACCGGTCATCAAAGCTGCTGGACATCTTCTCAAATTTGCGGAGGTCAACCAAACTAAAGAAGGAGAGCTGGCCATAATGGTCAAACCTGGTCTTCATCTGAGTGCTTACATCCTCATAGATGTTGTGGAACAACCCCTGCCTATGCTCTTTGATTGGCTGTACATTCCTTGTGGATGGATCTGTCAGGCCCAACAGTTGACACTTCTCCTCAAACTTGGCATAGAACGACTCAAAATCCCCTCTCTGGCGGTGTAGAACAGCCATTGTGTCATTGATCATTTGACAGCAAAAAGCAATGTCCATGGACTTGTTTTGGAGAACAGAAAAAAGTCCATCAGTGAGGTTAAAAATGTCTCCATACACCATCAAGAGGAAACAGGTGGACGTTTTTGACAGACAGGCATCATACCCCACAGACATCTTGTGTGTTTGAT
Organism: Scomber japonicus; assembly: GCF_027409825.1. Taxonomy (NCBI): domain Eukaryota; kingdom Metazoa; phylum Chordata; class Actinopteri; order Scombriformes; family Scombridae; genus Scomber; species Scomber japonicus. Next base: position 28,304,434 of record NC_070598.1, read on the forward strand.
CATCCCATGCAACAGGATTTTCGGTAATGGAGGTGGAACATGTTCTTAAGTTCGGCATAGTAAAGGTTTACAGCTTGGACCAACCTTGAATGCGAACTCCATCTCGTGGGAGCGGCCCGCGGTATCCGGTGTTTCACAACTGCATCCAAGAACTGCGTGCGCTTCACAGACTTGCTGAAGAAAGATGCCAAACCCTCAATGGTCTTGAAAAACACGTTGCAATCAGTGATAGACTTTGCTGAATGGGAGAGCACAAGATTCAATTTGTGCGCATAGCAGTGGATAAAAAAAGCTTCGGGAACAACTTCCTTTATCTTTGCTTGAACTCCGTTCAGCTGAGATGCCATCACAGCGGCCCCATCATACGTTTGAGCAACGAGTTTAGCAGTGCAGTTGTAAGACTCCAAAATGGCCAAGATATGCTCAGTTATAGCGGCTGCTTTGCGGTCACTGCTAACGTCAGCAAAGCCCAAAAAAGCCTCTTTTACCTCATTTTGGTTGACGTACCTTAATATGACGGAGAGTTGAGCTTTATTTGTGGCATCAGTTGTCTCATCCACTTGCACAGACACAAAAGGGGCTGCATTTACCTCCACTTGAATATCATGCCGGAGAGTCTCACTCACTGCCTGAATAAGGTCGTTCTGGATCTGGTTAGATGTGCCAGTAAAAACCGTGGAAACTTGCAAATGAGTTTCCAATCGTTCATCTTTCTCGGCAAAGACGTTCAACAGCTCCACATAGTTGCCTCGATTACTGGAGCCCTCACTCTCATCATTCCCCCGAAATGCTAGCTCCTGCTTAGCCAAAAAATACGTAGCACGTATTAAGTCCTTGAGGATCTCCCGGTTTTCCCGCACCTTGGCGTTGTGGACGGAGACTTGCAGTCGATTAGCCTCATTTAAAGCAAGGCTGATCGGAGTGCATTTTCCGAAGGTTTTGACCGCAATTTGATGATGAATATGGGCACTGGACCGCTCATGCTTAGTTATAGCAGTAGGCAAGTTGTTTAAATCACTGTAGCCAGGACCTACCCACACGTTATCCCTCTCTTTTGAGAAGAGAAGACAAGGAAAGCAGAAAAGTTTGCTGCTAGCTTCGCATCCACACAGTCACTCTTTCCGAGAGTACCACTCCGGTTGAAATGAACGGACGATTTTCGGTCCCTTACGCTGCTGAAGGTCACGGAGAGGAGGTGTACACCTGCCTTGTTGGATGATAAGCATTTTTTGCTGGTATTCCAGCCTGCTGAAATTTTTTAAACATCCGACATTATGTCGGACTCGGTAATGACTGCGAATGAGTGCAAATTTCTGATAAATATCTGACGTATCTGATTGTAACAATTTCGCATTTTCTCCGCCCTGATTGGCTCCCGCTCCCCCAATAAGCAGTGCTTTTTCCGGGCCATAGACGTTTGATTAAAGCACCCAATACGCATGCGCCACCTCGAATATTCCCAATGTGTATGAAAGTGTATGCTAGATAATATACATAGAACAAATAAACACACACTAATAATCACTGTATGACATTAACATGAAACCATGAATGCACGTCACTTATCGCTGATAAACATTTAAAAAAGCTCATAGAAAGACTGCGTGCTCTTACTTTGATATGAGGAAATGACGTCACCAGTAGGCGATCACTTGCTATCCGAAAATGTCCGAGTGATACGAGTGGATTTTCGTTCTGACCGGCGGAAAGTTTGTTTCAAAACTCTGTGTGTGTAAAAAGCAAATCCACAAGCGTAGAACTGAGATCCACAAATGTTTTTTCGATTCACAAATAAAAACTGAGTTCACAAATGCCTGTTTGAAAGTTGTAAATGTTTGGAAGATATTCACAAATGCTTTTCATTTATTTGTAAATTAATTTAATATATTTTTATATTTGTGGAATTTGTTTGTGTATTTGCAGATCCGTTTTATATTTGCAAAATCTTTTTGTGAGTATACAAATCTTTTTTTTGTATTTGTGGAAGGTGTTTATATTTACAGATTACACATTTACACACAGATTGTCGGTCTGCACACACACAACATTATGAAACAAATCTAACTCCATAAGTGGACAGTATCTCCGCCTGTCACGTGGAAGACCAGGGTTTGATTCCCCGATGGGGAGGTTTCACTTTTCTACCAGCTGTTTACCAACATATCAACAACATGATTTATGATCCTCCCTGTCAAATGCAGCCAGGATATAAACCTGTATCATTCACACACACAAATAAGTACATTTACTCTAATTAAAATACATATATGATATAGGATTTTTTAAATTAATTTGTGAGTATGTTGATAACTTGTGTTGTATGAATTTCTAAACTATTAAGCAATAAAAATAGAAACTGTATTTAAAATGCTTTAATAATGGAGTTTATTAGGCATGGTGAAGTGTTATCAAATTTGTTTTAAACAAAGTTTATCAGCTGTGAGGTTTTATTTATTCTACAATGAAAACACAAAGAAATCAAAGAAATGTTCCCACCCGGTTTCAAGCCGGGGACCTTTCACGTGTGAAGCGAACGTGATAACCACTACACTATAGAAACTGTTAGAACACTACAAGAAACTGTATATCAAAATTTAATGGACATATGACTTTATTACACTGGCCAAATAATCCGGATTTTAGGGGGCAAACGTGCTTGGGCATGGTACGATTGCCTAGTGTGAGTGCGCCCTAAATTGCTCAGATGAGAAGAGTGCCATGCCATCTTTGCTCATATAGATATGGGATCAAACAAGAGTCAAAAAGATTTTGTAGTTGTAAAAATACTTTGTGCATGTGTAAAACTAAATCCGACGGACACACAAATTTCCCACCTTCAAGTGCGACCCTGAAGTTACAAGTTTTCAAAACTCAAGTTACAAATACGAATTTTGACCTACGGGTCAGCCGGGGTCAGCCAGCCGAGATCCCGCCCACTGAACTCGAATTAACCGCTCCGAACTGAGCTAGCCTAAGGCTAATCAGCTAGGCTAGGCTAACAAGCAGCTACTGGCAGCAGCTACACGGCAGTCCAGCCTCCAGCACAGCGACCTGACAGCGACCGACTCGACCACAGGTAACGTTAAATTCCTTATAAAAAAATATAACGCCGCAGCTCTTGAAATAATGATTAATGTGGGTTAGGGTTAGTTATTAATGTTTTATTGAGATTATACTACATAAGAAATAAAGTTAAATAAGTCCGCTGGGGACCAAAACTCATAACCCTCAGATCCTGTTAGAAATTAAATGAAACGTCTTCTTGTTGTTTTCAAACACACACCATGATAAAGTTAAAATAGGTATTAAAATATGTTTTTATTGCTTAGGGTTAGGTGTCTTCTAATGAATGATGTGTAATTTTATCAATATTTTTTATAATTTAACCCTTTCATGACATGTTTTAGTGAGGGACCGCTAATACCTGTCATAAAAAATGTTGAAAAACTGCAATAAAATAAATAACATTTTTGTTTCCTCCAACTATTATGAGAACAGTCATATGTCTGCCTTTGAACAGGGCCAACATTGATTTGTTTGCTTATAGTTCGCTGGAGCATTTTTAAAATTTTATATGGCCATGTACCGTACAGTTTTTTGTGACATGTCGGCTAAAACGCATGATCACGTGACTTTCTGTGTAAAAAAACATGACATCATAGTACATATATGGCTAGAGAAGAGTTAAAAGACCATCATACTTTTGACTGGACCTCAATCGACTAAGGGAAAGTGGTATAATCTGATATTTTAGATCGGAGTTTTGAAAAAAGCGCCAAATCTCGTCTCCCTTATGTATTTTACCCGGGTGGCGACGCACCATTCTCGGGGAGCGCTCTGGGAGTGTCCGCTATCTGTTTCTCCAGAGCTGGAGCTTCTGGGACTGGTTCTCGTTTTACAGGGTTTTTTTTATGGCAAATTTTGATAAAATGTTAAATCTGGTGAAAATCAGAGACAAAATTACTTCCAGTATCATCAGCCCGATGAAATCCCTCAGCTCGACCCCCCCCCAGCTCGCCCCAGTTACGGCTCCGGGGGCGTTGAGTCCCCTGGGGGCAGCGCGAGTAGCTTTAGCTACCCTGGGAGCCGCGATAAACAGAGAATTATAAGGTGCAGACCATGGTGCAGACAGGAGATCTTTTAGGAGCATGATGTACCTTGCAAAAGCCACCTCTCTGCAACCTATGAACATTATAACATGATCACAGCCAAATGAAAAATCTGATGGTCCATAAAATGTGGCAACAGGATCTGAGGGTTAAACGTTACTACTCTGTGAAATTACTATGTAGAATAATGTAAAGAAAGTTTGTTAAGCATTTTATACACCTAAAAATGTTTTAAAAGAAGTGAGATACAGGGTTCTCACATGACAGGGATAGATAGATAGAGAGATAGATAGAGAGATAGATAGATAGATAGATAAATCGACTCAATAGTATATTTAATTGTTAAATTGTGCTAAACTGCCTCAGCAATAAAATGCATCATATGCAGTGATTCATCAGTGATATCAATCCACAAACATTCTATAACAGTAAAACAGAGAGGGACCGTTTACTGCACAAAGACTGTTTTTACTTTTATACTTAATTGCATTTTGCAGATAAAACTTAATGTTAACACTTTCACAAAAGTGAGGTTTTGAATGCAGGTCTTTGTAGTGTATAGTAGTAGTGTAGTGTCTTTGTAGTGGAGTATTTTCACAGTGTGGTATTAGTAGGCTACTTTTACTGAAGTAAGGCATTTCAATACTTTGTACACCACTGGTTACAAGATGTTTGTCTTTCTTTATATTTAGAAAATGGAAAAGAAAGCTGCCCAGGCCTCTGCCAGTCGCCCAGACCAGGCCCCGGCCAGCCTCCACGCCCGGGCCACCCGCAGCAAGGACTACAGCCTCATATGGGGCGGGAGCTCCACCAACCGAGCCAAACACTGCCCCTATTTTTTATTTTATTTTAAAAGTTTATTAATTATTTATTACATATACTGATTGTTTTGTTTGTTCATTTAAAGAGTACCTCATGTTCAAATAAATTATTTTCATATTTGCACTCCTTTTGTCTTCTACACTTATTGAAAATGTTAAAAATGTCGTAGTCAGTTAAAAGGAATATCAACTTAAACACAAATATTAAGCATTAAAGCTCAAGTTTTTACCCACCAATTGCAAAGTGTAGTGACTAGTCCTAAACTTAAAGCCACTACTGGCTGCTAATGGCTGGATGTTCTGACGTGCACTCAATACGCAGACTACTTAACTGGTTGATCTATTATTTATTGGTTGTTTAAACACAACGCTTAGTTTCGTTTGTTGCTCTTAATACAAAATAACATAATAAACCAAATAAACAGAAAATAGCTGCGACCTGAACGCAGTCAAAAAACTTTTTGCCCTCACCATCAGCGCACCTGTGGTGATTGGCATGACCCTTTAAAATAAATCAGTGCCCTGTCAGCATAAACATGCACCCCCTGCTGTTTGGGAGGAGCACCACAGTCAAATTCAAATTCATATCTGGCTCCTACACTCCAGCCCCTAATTGCTTCTGGCAGAAGACTGAGCAATTCAAAACAATATTTTAAGAGGAGCCATATAATTCAAAATAATATTCTTACATTCAGACATTAATAATACATGTGATATCTCTGATCACAAATCCGTAATAAACAAAATTTACAACAATTCTTAATCTGTTGCCTCACATAACAAACATATTTTAGTCACAGGTCTCTCTATTACATTTGTCTTTGTTTTTAGACGGACAGAACGTACAAGACCTTTCCTATCAGGGAATGTTTTTAGGATTCTCCCAAGTACCCATGATCCTCGGGGTGCTGTAGAATCTACAACTACAACAATATCTCCAGGCATGAAGCTTCTTTTTTCCTTTGCCCATTTTTGTCTTTCCTGGAGCAATAGAAGGTACTCACGAACCCATCTTTTCCAGAAGAGATTTGCAATATATTGGATTTGTTTCCACCTTTTTCTTGCATATAGGTCCGTTTTTTCAAAAAGTCCTGGAGGTAGAATTGGTTTTCCTTTCTTGACATCTCTTGTTGGTCGTTAGAGGCTCTCTCATTGAAGTCATTGTTATATTGGTTGATGAGCAACCCTTCTATCCTCTCAACCACAGTCCTGTTGACAATAACTTCAGTACAAGCACTCCGCTTGTTGTCATTTCCTTGTAATGGACCATTAATTACCCATCCCAGTAAGGTTCTGACAGCGTATGGTCCATCATCGCGACTGTTAATCACCTCCCAAGGTTCCATCAACTTGGAGGCGTTTGTGCCGATTAACAAGTCAACATCAGCTGTTATGCGTGGAATCTGAATATCCTTGAGATAAGGCCACTTTGCCAACTCTTCTTCACCTACAATGTTGTTTGGAGACACAGGCATTTCCTTCTGAGTGAACACATCAGGAAGCTTGTAGAAATGTGTGCCAGACAGATTGGAGATTTCCAGGCCATTTACAATACAGGTTGGCACCGCCTTACTGTGACCCATTGTACGAAGATGGATTTTAGCTCTTCGTCCTTGAGTATTCAATCTATCCACAAGCTTTTCAGAGCAGAAGGTACCTGTGCTTCCTGGATCCAGAAAAGCGTAAGTTTCAATCATCTTCTTTCCTTTTGCACACTTTATTTGTACAGGTAAGATGGGAAGAATGCCACTACTGTTGCCAGCCCCTGTATGACCACAAGTAGAGGTAGGTGTGTGACTCACTGATTTTTTATTTGGCAGTTCAGAATGTCCTTGGTTAACCCATTCCTTTTTTTTAATGTGCAAGACGCTGGGATGTGTTTGGTTGCAATATTTGCAAGAAATGCGCCTATCACAGTTCTTGCTCAAGTGCCCTGTGCTCAAGCAACCAAAACACAAACCTTTCTCCTTTAGAAAGTTCAGCTTTTCCCTGTGCACCTTTCTTTCCAATTGTGGACACTGCTCCAATGCATGTCCACCTGCACAATACAGACAGGAAATTGGGTTTACTTTAGTAGAAGACATTTCATGCTGAGACACATCCGCCTTTGATTCATTTGCAATAGAGACATGAGTTGCAAAGCTGTTTCTATTGAATTGTGTTTTTGAGGTTTGCTTTTGATTGTTCCTTTAATGACAGCAGCATCCTGTATGTCACCGAAGACTGGATCTGACACAATTCTGACCTGCTGCTCAATGAACCTCACAATGTCCATGAAACAAGCTCTTTTGTGGTCTCTGTCCAAGATTTCACATGCTCTTACTCTCCATTTTTCTCTGAGTTTGTATGGAAGTTTTTGAATCATCATTTTCATATTCGCTGGCATATTTAGCTCGTCCAAATATTGTAGTTCCTCCATAGCATTAGAACATTCACGTAGGAAAAATGCATATGCTTGAAGTCCCTTAGTGTCCTCAGATTTGACACTAGGCCATCCAGTGATTTTTTCCATGTAGGCAGCTGTTACCTTTAATCCGTTTCCAAAATGCTCCTCAAGCAGATGTTTAGCGTTGGAATAACCTCTTTCAGGAGTCATATGAAGGCAGCTGCGTACAAGGTCCCTTGGCTGTCCCCTAGTAAACTGCTCAAGGAAATATAGACAGTCACCTTTATTGTTGGTTTTTGCTTCCACAGAATGTTCAAATGCCTTCATGAATGTTTTAAACTGTAGAGGATCTCCTGCAAAAGTTGGAATTTCTCTGTGTGGTAAGTACTGAGAAGTTTGCATTTGAACAAGGAGTGTTGTTATGTCATTTTGTCTTTGCAGTACATCATAGAGATCTCTTGGTGTGTGATTGCTGACTTGAGTCGATAGTGTAGGTTGAATGACCTCCTGCTTTGTTTGCTGCTCCAGCGGATTCAAAACTGATCTGCTGATATTCTGTTGATATGTGTCATGATGTTCTCTATGAGTTGCCTCCCTTTGGCTGTGAGTTGCCTCCCTTTGGCTGTAGTAGTCAGGTGCGATAGTTTTTTCCATCCTTGAATGAATATTTCTTTGGACTTGATCAGATTCATACTGCAAATGATGCTCATCCATTTTACCATGTGGACTGAGAAGTGTGGAAACATTTTTACTTTCAGCCTCTTTCCTGAAGTATGACTCCATTCCATCCGATCCTCTCTCTGACACATGGCTGCCACAGCTCTGGAGTATTGCTAGCCTAGCAGAAGAGGCTGCAATTTCAGTGTCCAGCTCAAGTTGCTCCCTTTTCCTCCGTAATGACTCTTCCTGCTCCTGCAATGCATGCTTCTCCTGTAAAGCAGCGGCACGAGCAATGAGTGCTGCCTTTTCAGCCTCTGCTTTAATGCGTGCAGATGCGGTGGAAGATGTATTGCTTTTGCAACTTTTGTGACTTGACAGTTTACTGCCCTTATTTGAAATAACATTTGAGATACTATCATGTGGCCCAATAACAATTTCCTTTTTGTCATGGTTATCATTGGGGACATAATAAGCATCATCATCATCATCATCATGACATTTTGGGGGTTTAGACAACCATTTACCCACATCAGCAATAAAATCATTCACATTCAACATTTTTGCTTTGTACCAGGTATCATGTTTTGTTGCTTCCTCCTCAGGTAATAACCCCAACAAGGTAGCATGCGTTTGTTTTGCATCATCACACAAACCTTTAAACTTTTCAAATGTACATTTCACCTCATTTGCATACTCATCACCACTCATCAAATGGACAATAGTTTCTTTTAGTTTTGACAACTTGTTAAATTTGGACTTTCTATCCTTTTGTAAATTGTCAATCTTGTCCATTAAAGCTTTTTTCGTTAGTTTAATGGAGCGTCTTTTTACAGTGTCCGTTTCAATGTCTTTTGGACACGTTTCAAGTTCAGTCTCATTCACCGACGGCACGTCTGCAAGTGGATGACACGTTTGCGCAACTTCATTCATATTTTCAAATACCAATGTCCTATTAATCTACGAAATGAAGCGCACCCGCGGTATGATACGCCTCAACGCGCATAATTTGAGTCGCAACCAATGCATTGGATTTTCTTTTAAGGTGTGCACACAACCTTCAATGGCCATTCATTTAATGTGTCAGCGCTGCTCATACCCATACGTTGGCCGGTATAAGTGGTCTGACATCCAGTCACCCGTGGCTTGACATCCCGGTGGCACCCCAGTAGCTCCGGTCCAGCGATGAATGGATGGATGGATGAAGTCAGCTGTTTGCCGGTCCCGGATTGCAGCAGATGATCACCAGCGAGCCTCCCCGATTCACCGTGAAGCAACACGCCGATCTCCAGTTGATCCCGACAGACAAAGTTTTTTGACCTAATTGTAGTGACTAGTCCTAAACTTAAAGCCACTACTGGCTGCTAATGGCTGGATGTTCTGACGTGCACTCAATACGCAGACTACTTAACTGGTTGATCTATTATTTATTGGTCGTTTAAACACAACGCTTAGTTTCGTTTGTTGCTCTTAATACAAAATAACATAATAAACCAAAACAACAGAAAATAGCTGCGACCTGAACGCAGTCAAAAAACTTTTTGCCCTCACCATCAGCGCACCTGTGGTGATTGGCATGACCCTTTAAAATAAATCAGTGCCCTGTCAGCATAAACATGCACCCCCTGCTGTTTGGGAGGAGCACCACAGTCAAATTCATATCTGGCTCCTACACAAAGTTTTACTAAAAATTGTAAAAATTCTCACAACAGTGTTTCTGTTTTCTGACCTTTCCAGAGTGCCCATGGAACCTTAGAAAGTCTTTACCAGTATTTTTTTTTATTTTTTCAAATGTGCTAAATCATATGTCTATGTCTTACCTTTACTAACGGTGGAACTCTAATATGTAGATAATTATCTACTTGCATGAGAAATCTCTACACATGATTAATTGATTTACTGAAATTCACCCCCCCCCCCCCCCCACACACACACACACAGTGTTCACTGAGCTGGAAACTATCGGTAAAGACCAAAAAAATAAAATGTATCAGGCTTTAAATATGTTTTTTTAAGCTGTAAAGTTGGCTATTTTAACATGGGGCTCAATGGGAAATTGCTCCCTTCTGGTGCCAGCCCCCAGAGCCGGCGGGGGGGACTGCAGCTTTTTGAACGCGGAAGTGGTCTTCACTCGGAGAACCCACAATTCCCCCCTTGATAATGACGCACTGACTCTGACTCTCTACCTTCCATTATGAAGTGAAGGGAAACTAAGATTTATGATCATATTTAAGTTAATAATGACTGGTAATATGATTATTTATTTAAACTCATATTCTGGCCACATTATATTGATTTTGTCAGCACTTTTCTGTAAAAAAAAGAAAAATATATATTATTTTTATTTTTTTAAAATAATTGAACATACAATTATTTAGGGGGCTTAAGAATATTTTAGGGGGGCTGAAGCCCCCCTAAAATATGCCTAATGACGCCACTGGTATTGTATTTGGAGTAAGTAAATTCACCTTTAATGTGGCTATAGGAAAGTTAACAGTAAACTGAGGCTGATATCAAAGAGATGAAATTAAAAACTGTACAACTGAATTACATGCTGCATTTTTCCCTGTAGATACGAATCAGAATACAGGGCAAAGTGTAAATAAGTTTAATGGCTGTAGCTGGAAATATGTTGTGTTATCAAAAATACTATAAAAATATGGTTTGACTTAATGAAGATCTTTTATTATATAGTTATGTTGGACTGTAACTTCAGAATCATTTACTACATTATTTATGTAAACAGATTAAAAAATAAATAAAAATAGTGTCCCACCTACAGAATATTACTGGCTGCTTCAATCACACCACATTGTGCTGAAGCTCCTATGAGCCAATAAAAATAAGCAGAATGTCACTGAGGGAACACAAGGGAACAGAAAGGAAAACACAAGTTTTTGTGAAATCAGCTATTTGTAAGATTGCCAGTCCATCCTCCCATGTATAATTAGGTATAACTCTTTTCTGTGTCCTTTCTGTGTTGTTTGTTCAGCAAACCAACATTGCACCATTCACAGCCTCCTCCCATTGAGTCTACATTGTTTTCCAAGCCCAGTTGACCAGCCTGCCTTCCAGTGGCAATTCTAGACCAAAATTACCAGGGGGGCCAGAGAGGGGCCAACATGTTTTGAGGGGGGGCCCATGTACCTTATATTCTTCAACCTACTTTTGCCAAATATCGGCCTTTTTCTAAACCCAGTGTTGCCTAAAATACCTGCAAAAACACCTGCTTCAGCATCTGAAGCACATACAAAGCATGTAATTAATTGAATTAAAAGCTGAAAACCTCATCTTGCATTAGAACATATTCATTCAGCTCTAACATACCAACTTTCTTCATTAAAAAAATAAATGTTGAATTTCATGAGTCTAAAGCTACATCATGCAGCTCCTGGTGCTAGGGTCAATGATGAACTACACAGTATTTTGCATCAATGGGTTAATCAACTTACCTATTTCGTATTAATCTAACTGTTAAAACACAATGAGCTGCATGTCTTGTTTGAAATGAGCTATACCAATTATAGTTATTATGGAAAAATATAATGGCAAGAAATTCATCCTTTTTATTGTACATTTAAACATTAAACATTACAGATCTTTTTCAATATCCCATACTAGATTCATCATTAATCCATCTGTGCTCGGCACAGGGGCCATAGGGGAGGCCAGGACCAATTCTACAGGGGCCCTGGCCCACCCTGGCCCCTGTCTAAAATCGCCCATGCTGCCTTCAAGGTTCAGAATTACCTGGAGCAGCTGAAAAAAATCACTTATTCACACACGTGCACACAACAGCATATGCAGATAACAGAGTTACTGCAGATATGCAAGACGACACAAATTCTCTGACTTGTGAACGCAGCACAATATAAATTGTACTGTCTCTGGAGCTGTACATACATGTGTACGCACACACATTTCTATCGAGTTTGTCTGTGTGAGTAGGTGATGAGTGAAAGTGGTGGTGTGCCAGTATAGATGTGTGTCTGTATGGAAAATTTGAAACAAAATTAAAAACCTTTGAGCCACAGGTGAACAAAATACAAACATGTAAGTTAAATGCCGAGCTTTGATTTTCATTGAGTGTCATTGTGTGTGTGAAACTTTGTCTGTGCATTCTCTCAATAAACAGCACTGAGTGGAAAGACTGATGCACTGATTTTCAACATTGTTAAAATGGAGGGGTGGGACTTAGTTTAGCTTTTATTAAACTTAATCACTTATATTTCATTTTAATTTTGTTTTGCAAACATTGATATATGAGTGATCTTATAGTCAAAACCGCACAAAATTCAGTTTTAAACGCTGTAACAGTGAAAACAGGGCAGATACGTTACTGGGATTTGTGTGTCTTACTGTTTTGGTGTAAAATGCTACATTAGCCATTATTGAGAAATATATGTGAACTTATTGTCAAAGCTTCACAAAAAGCTATTTTAAGAGTAGAGACAATGAAAATGGAACAGATATCAATGTTACTGGGTATTAAGTTTCTCTCTTTTCAGTATTACTGTTGTGAATTTTGACATCTGACAGGTAACATTTACTGTTTGACAGACAGCTTTACCTCAGCACTGCTAGCAGGTGGTGGGCGAGGAAGGAAGGCGGGCCCGGGCATCTCCTCCAAGTCCTCTGCAGCAGGTGGTGGTGCCGATGGTGCTCGTGTGGAGGGAGCTGGTGACTCTGCTGGCTGGTCCAAGATGAGGGCTTTAGGAGGTTCCGTGGGGTAGTGGTGGTGCTGCTCCTGGGATAGCTCCGGCAGTTCCTCATCTGCCGGTTCCAGCACGGTGGAGACACCATCATGTGGTACTGCTGTGGTGCTGGTGGTGGTGGCGATGGCAGGAAGTGGATGCGGCTGGAGAGAGAGAGGGGCCTACTTCCCTAATGATCCTGAAAATAGCCAATAAGAACCCTGTACTAACTACTCCTAGTCTAGCGAGGGGTTTAAGGCCACGCCTCGATGGTATGGAGGAAACAAGACCTATGCGTTTACCCTATCTCATCCCATTAGGAAACCTTACACTTTAAAAGGTGATACATACATGTACATGTGATTACAGCAATACAGAAAAATACTCATTTCATCCCTGAAAAGGAAAAAGTAAAATCACAATAACAAATGTAATCATTTCACACATTAATTTATGCACTGACGAGTCTTCAACCCATGTACTTAACGTACAGTCAAGAGTCACCACCATGGAGAAGTTACTAGCACTTTTGATGCATGGTGGCCTTGAATCCTTCATCAGTTTCATCAGTCGCAGTTTTTTCATTGCATTCAAATACACAATCAAAATCACATACAACATTCACTATGGCTATGTTCACACCACAGGCCTTAATGCTCAATTCCAATTTATTGCTCAAATCCGATTTGTTTGGCTGGTCATATTACACTTTTTAAATGTGGCCTCCTGAAGTGATCATTAATGACGTCACACACAGAACGGAGTTTACGGAAGCGAACGTGGCAACAGCAACAGCTGGTGAAGTTACTGGTAGTTTCATTTATGGTCTAATATTGAAAACAGTGTGTGGCGGCAGATGGCAAATTTGTGAGTGGGTGATGTTAAAAAGGAGGAAGAGGAGAAAGAAAATTAATACTTGCTGTGTGTTGCTCCAGAATAATGTCAAAGCGGCATTAAAGTAGCTGTATGTAACAAATATATTCCAAGTAATCATAAAATGGCCCTAAATGTCACCAGACATTAAGGAATCATGTTCATTTCAAACACTGATATCACTGACAGTAGTAGTCCAGCCAGAATATTCACATTTGAAAAGCTCAGTTGCAGCCCTCAAGTCATGTTTATGTTGTCATTCTGTGTTTTGGCCTGATACGCCACCCATCACCTAGCTACCAATCACCAAGTCAGTAGTGTTTCAGCAGCCAGGTTGCCAGTTGCCACTGAGCTGCAGCTAGGAACACTGCAGATAATGTCTGATGTTACAAAACCAAAAAAAACTCATTATGACTCTGAAATACGTTGTGACAATTTGAGAAACAAAACAAGGGGATGTATAGGAGATGCCTTTGAAACAGGTTGGGATGTCTGACTGTGGGTCACTTTGCATTTTGTATGTTGCACTCGTCTCACGTGCGTGCAGGATCACGTCCAACAACTGGCAACCCGCGTGAAGTAGACTCTGGCAGGGAGGGGGTGAGGAGTAACAGCTCTCTCCAGTGTTTTGAATGTGGGCCACAGTACTATTTCTAAACACTTGGTGTCAGAGTTACATACTTCAACTTTAAATGTGACCTGACTGTTCAGATTGCGGCCGCATTAAAAATAATCTGATATGTATCCGATTCAGTACCACATTTGAATGTGGCCTGAATCAGATTTGGAAATGTCAGATTCAATGTGACTTGTGCTGTTCACATTGTCAGAAACAAATCAGATATGGGTCACACTTGAGCGAACAAATCGGATTCAGGTCACTTTTAACTGCAGTGTGAATGTAGCCTATAAACCAAAAGTAATTATTCGGGTTCAAGGAGTACATGAACACACAGAAGCCTCTGAGTTTCATCTGCAGACAGCAGGTGATACGCATCCGCCCCAGTTTAACACTCAGACAAATCACGCCTCCCACTGTCTGACTCCCTGATTCATTAAACTAAATACTTTTGATAAGAGATCTGAGGTCTCCACCTCCTCGTCATCATCTTCCAGGGAGAGGTCATTCTGACTTTTTTTTCTCAGAATTGTGAGTTTAAAGTCAGAATTCTGACTTCATGAGAAAAAAGGCAGAATTCTAAGAAAAAAGTCAGAACTCACTAAGTTGAGTTGAGTTCTGACTTTTTTCTCAGAATTCTGGAGAAAAAAGTCAGAACTCACTTTTTTCCCACAGTGGCCCTAATCCTCTTCCGTAGACACATAAACACCATACCAGAGTAAAAGGATGCTGATGACACGTTTAGAGGATGTTAACTCCCTGTATCTATGCAAAGGAGGATACAGCGAAGCTGTTTCGGAGGCATCTACTTTCCTGATCAGGGGACTCAAATAAGCCGAATAGCAAATACCTTGTGATTCTTCGTATGGCGTGCAGCAATTTGCTTTATCACCGCAAATTAAAAACACTCTCTCGGGCAGGGGAGACTGCTTTAGAGTGACATTTATTACCATATTACAACTATTCGGTCCTACCTCCTCCTGACCTGACCCTACACCTCGGAAACACAATGGAACATTTTGCAGTGCATGAGGGGGCAAATAAATATTGCTCATTGATACTTTGTGCAACATGTCGTGCAATGTCAGCATGTTCTGTGGAATTAACAGAGTCAATTGGATAGATAGGGGTGTAACAATCATCTGTATCATTGTTAAGTCTCAAACTCAGATCATTCCAATCAGGCGTTTCATAGTCAGCTTTGATGAATGGAATTGGGCAATTTAAGCATAGGACAATGGATTGACACTGGCATATTTTGACACAGCCAGCAGTTACTGAAATTACAATCATGTGCATAATCAATCATAAGACTAATAGCTGAATTTACTTTTGGCTCAACAGGCTGTTAAGCCTTGCCTTTAGACAAGTCTTGCACAATCTGTCCTGTTTTAGCATCAGCTTGGTTTTTGGCTGACGTGAAAAAAAAACATAGGTAGAAGTGGCTACATCTTCATACCATGCATTAGCATTACAAGATTTAGGCTGTCCCTTTTTTCCCTCTGGATAGCTAACATCCCATAGTTTAGAAATCAGGGGAGGAAACCAGTTGTTGTTCAGTGAAACACCATAAATCTAGAGGTATAAGTTGAGGAAAGTCGGATGTGAATTTTACTTTCATCCTTCCTGGCTTAATTAACTCCATCTCCACCAACCTCTTATCATACTGTAGGTGCCCCACGTCCACTTTCTCTTCATAAAGATGTCAGGTCTTGCGACATAGCAATCATTTTCTTCACATATGTCAGTGGGACACTCAAAAACAACAGAGTTCACAGTTCGTTTTGTACAAGACAGAGCTGAAGGTGCTATTTTCTGGCTCCATTTTAGCAACATAATCACCTTGTTTTTCAGATTCATGTGCATTTTCGTTGCTAATGAGCTTCAAAAAATGTCTTACTCCATCCTTGCATTCACAGCCTAATACCTGGTTTGTTTCCCCAGGGCTGTCCCGCAGAGGGCGCCCCCTCTTTGAGGACCGTATCATGAGCAGAGAAGCCTCCCTGCTATACTGAAACGTCCAAACCTAAATTGGCCCAGGAGTGAAAAGATGAGTAATCGTCCGATTACCTGCCATTAACCTTCACATCCTCTCTGGCGGCTGGGAGCTAGTCTGTACCTTGTGTCATGAATCCATTCTGCCTTGCCAGTCTTTCTTTGATAGTTGCATTCCGCATCCTTTCAACTTTGTGGGTGATAAGGAACATGTAACTGCCACTTGAATCCTAAGATAGCTGACCGTCCCTGTGGGAGTTGTGATACAAAAGCTGGACCTCTGTCACTATCTATTCCCTGTGGCACCCCGAATCTTGGAATTACTTCCCTTCGAAGACACTTTACAACAGTTCTGGTATCTTCTTTCCTGCTTGGGAAGCATTAAACCCACTTTGGATATTAATCAGTTATTACTAACAAATACTTGTAGCCGCGACAACTGGGCATATGTGCAAAATCTATTTGCATATTTACAAATGGACCTGATGGGGGTTCCAAATGGTCATGTCGCACAGTGCTGTTCTGTTTTCTGGTCTGTTGGCATACAAGTGTTTGTGAGACCTGTGTGATACCTGGTGCAAACCACTGTGAGCAAATAACATCTTTCGACATGCGCTGGTCCATGTGCAACATGTGCCAGTATCACGACCATCAGGTTGGAGCCACAAGCTAGACTCTGCATCAACTGTACAACCTTTTTCTAAACCAAAGACTACACTCCCTATCATCAGCGCAATTTTGCAGCATTACAACATCATTAACGGACGGTAGCGAAAACAGATGGACAGGCTGTGTAGAGGCACACTGACGTACCATGGAGGAAGAGGAAGTTGCTGCTTGTTTGGCTGCGAAATCAGCAATTGCATTTCCTTGTGAAATAGGATAATTTTACTGAGAGTGAGCAGCACATTTCACAATTGCAAGCTGGAACGGGTGCATAATGGCGTCTAGCAGGTCATTTACCAACTCATGATGTTGTAGTGGCCTGCCAGATGATGACACAAACCCTCTCATTTTCCATAACTGAACGAAATCAAGAGCTGCACCAAAAGCATATCGTGAATCAGCGTAGATGGTGGCAATTTTACCAGAAGTGATAATACAGGCCCTAGTGAGGGCATATAGTTCTGCGGCCTGCACTGAAGTGCCAGGCGGCAGGGCTAGTGCTTCTAAAACCTCCCAATCATTTACTACTGCATAGCCAGCTAGGTGAAAGTTGTCAGGTGGTCTGCTAGCTGAACCATCAGTGTAAAGAATCATTTCTTTCAGGTGTCGGCTTTAGGACCCAAATGCAGATCATGAGAGGCAAAAGTTAGTTGCAAGCCAGAGATTTATTGTGGGAGCAAAAGGGGGCAGAAACGTCAGCAAAAGGCTGGCTTGGTGGCTTCGGTCTTGCAGAGGATGGGGTATGGCTGGCTAGAGGCTTAAATGCATAGAGGGAATCCAGGAAGGCCAAGCTGGCTCGCAGGCGTGGACTGGCAGATTAACAGGCACCAGGCAAACCAGTATGGCACACAATCCGGCGGCGACTGACAGACAGACTGTAGTATATATGGGCTGGAGGTAATTGCTTGTTTTTGTAATAGAATGCCTATAACAATGCTTTCTCTTTCATGTACACGTAGATGGAATGGCTGATGATAGTCTGGCAATCCTAAAGCTGGAGCCATGGTGAGAGCATGCTTTATATTCTGAAAAGCTTTTTGCATGTCATCAGTCCATTGAACCACAGGGGGAGCTGACTGCAGTGTGGCAGCTCGCAATACAGAGTCCAAAGCAGCATACTCAAAAAATCCAGTGTCTACAATAGTTCGCCAACCCTAAGAATGAAAGCATGCCCTTCTTAGTTCTGGGGGGAGGCATGTTGACCAGCAGTTTCACCCTTTCTGGTGATGTTTTGCCTCTTTTCCGGGTGCAACAGCTACAGTGATGTGTGGAAATTAATCTTTAACATCAAACAGTGTATGTTGTGTGTCAGACAGACGAATTGGAATAGAGCACCCCTGCGGACCAACAAACAAACATTGCTCACTCTCCAACCCCTCTTGTTTGTTTAGGAACCTAAACAACCAACCTCAAAAGACTTCAGACTTGACTCGGACTCGAGGCTGGAGACTCGCAAATTACCATTATTTTCATGTTATCATTTATATTCTCATTATTTATCTGTCATTCGTCTTCTCTGTTTGCATTTGGGAAGTGATCTCTGGCTGTGACTGAGGCTGACAGTAAACACCAACATCACGCATGCGCCGTGTGTACGCGCGTATTTCGAGCAGAGCCCGTCTACTACTGTATACTGTATTAGAAACTCTCTGATTTCAAGACAATGGCGAGTGAAAGAAGCCCAACAGGAGTCCCTTGGATCGTTACATTTGGCTACAATGCCTTCACGCAGTCAGCCAACAAACAGACAGCAGTGTGCATAATGTGCAACAAGAAGATTCAAGATTTTGGTTCAACCACTTCAAACTTCATCCGACATCTGAAAACGCACCCAGACCGGTCAGTCACTTGCTAATGTGAAAGACATTAAAATTAGCAATTAGCTCTCAAACGAATATTAACGCTACATTCTTATGATGTGACAGGCTGAGTTAACATTTCATAACGGTGTGCCAGAAGATTATTCTGTGACATTGTCTTAAATTAAGTTACAGTACAGTCACCCAGTGGCGTTTTATGTGTAAATAATTAGTGGAGCACCTACACATTTAATGCTTTATAAGAGTCATACCCAAGCAGCCTATTCTAGATATCAAGAAGGATATTTGTCACATATCGAGAGAGAGAGAGGGAGAGAGAAAGAGAAAGAGAGAGAGAGGGGAGGGAGGGAGGGAGAGAGAGAGAGAGAGAGAGAGAGAGGAGTCATACTGTAATAACCATAACGGTTATTTCTTTTATTGTATTTTACAGCATTGTTAAAAAAAACTCTTGTTAAAGAAAAATACAGTTATGAAATTGAAACAATCTTTTGTATTTTTTCCACATCACATTGCTGTAGATTCATCAATACTGTCTTATATAGAGGATTTTATAGCTTATAGAATTTGAATTTGATTTAGTGTTTGCGAGAGACTTGAAACTTGACTTGGACTCTTAACCAGAGACTTGAGACTTGACTTGGACTTGACCCTCAAAGACTTGAGACTTGACTCGGACTCTCACTCAAAGACTTGAGACTTGACTTAGACTTGCAAAAAATGACTTGTGAACACCTTTGGGTTGTGTGTCCGAACCAGTGTTCACAGGTACATCAGCGCCTTTTGGTGCTAATGGAACCTTCCTGCAGTGGCTGGCATGGATTCAGGTTGTCCTTTCAGTGACTTTGATGGCGGTGTGTGTCATGAGCAAGACCTGGAACGGGCCAAGCCACCCGGGAGTGTGCCAAGACTTCCTTCTGAGGTCCTTGATCACCATTAAGTCACCTGGTCTCCTGGACAGGTTAACACAAGAAAGCATTCTCACAAAAGGCTGTGGATGAGAGTGAATGCTTTGGAGGAGAGATTCCTACAGGGGGAAGAACTGCAAACAGAATTTCCAAGGGACTGAGTCCTGTTCTCGTTCTTTTTCTCATTCTCATGTACATAAGTGCCAGTGTGCCTGTGTCCAAGTTAGTTTAGTGTCTGTGCAAATCTTTGCCAATTTGTTTTTTAAGTGTGCCATTTTCTCTTTCCACCACTGTGCCTATCCACTTACTGGGTGATAGGCACAGTGTTTTTTTTAAATCTATTCCAAGGTAGTTACTGAGCTGGCAAATTGCTTGGTTCACAAAATGTGATCCGTTATCGCTGGACAATCGTTTTGGGATTCCCCAACTTGGAATGAATATCTGTTATTAATGCTTTTGTGACTGCATTAGCATCTTGTTTGTTTGTTGGGAAAGCCTCTACCCATTTTGATCACATATCTACTAAGGAACGACCAATAATCGGCATGGCCGATAATATCGGCCAATATTCAGCATTTTTATGATAATCGGCATCGGCCGTTTTTTCCACCGATAACCATTAAAATAAGTTCATTTTAAACGACGGCTCTTATGCAGCCGTCTCTCTCTGCCTGAAGTCACCACTCTTGGCTGTGTAACAATGTCCCACCTACAGCGCCCACTGATTGGCTGCACTGCACAAGTGACAGCCAATCAACAGTGCAGCTTCTAGATGCAGCGCCACAGAGAAGAGAGGAGAGGAGAGGAGAGGAGGAGAGGAGAGGACTGCTCCGTGAAGCAACAGTGTGGTGTTTGAAGGCAAGGCAACAGAACATGTCAAAGTTGCAATAAAAATACTCTATGGTGAAGTTTTAAAGACACCACAACCTTATTATGATCAGTTTCAGTTCGATCAGTTCAATTAACTGACCCTACCTGCCTGCTTATATTCACATCAAGTGCGACACGATTTTGCAAATAGCTTAAATGATTACGCTTCTAAAAACAAATAGCATCACGGCAAAAAAAAAAAAAAAAAAAGATCAAGTGAACATGACCTGGAGCTCCTTTATTTAATAAAAAGAAGACATAGCAACATATGGGTATAGCAAGTAGCCTACAGATTAAGAGAGCTGAACCTGTTGAACTTTAAGAGATCTCTGCACTTTTTGTTTTTATATAATAAAACAATTGCTTGAACCATTTCAACCAAGATTTGCATCAGAGTTTGTTATTCTACAAAAGTTTAAGGTCACAGATTTTCACAGTGTAACATAACAAACAGTATACTGTATTCAGTCTAATCCCAAGTGTGTTATTCTAAATTTTGACACTAAAATTTAAATTTTTACTGCAAATTAATATCGTTTCTAAATACCGGTTATCGGTTTCCTTGATTACTAATAATCGGTATCGGTATCGGCCCTTAAAAAACCATATCGGTCTATCCCTAATATATACCATGACGAGTGCATGTTTCTTTCCCTGTGATGGACTTAATTCAATAAAATCCATCATAAGGTAGTAGTAGTAGTGCAGTAGGTTTAATTGCTCGGCCTGTGTTGTGTTGTGCGCAGATTACACACGCTTGACAACATTTTCTGCATAGGACATAAATCCTTTTGTGAACCAATATGTTATCATCTGCATCATCCCTCCTTTTGGCACATGGTCATAACCACGGGTCAACTTACAAAAATGCGGGTAAAAATGTCTGGGGAGGCAGGGGCTATTGGGGCCGTACCATACACCTGCAGCGTCGGCAGAGCAACCATTTTGCTGAAACATTTTGCTGAAACGTGGAGGGCAACTAGGTCAAGGGGAGGGCTGTGTGTGTCTGAGGAGGATGAGTGAGTTAGAGGAATTAATCAAAAGAGGGAGAGAGGCTACACGTTTAACTTCAGTGTCCGCTCTCGCATTACCTTTTGAAATTGGGTCAGTGTGGTTTGTGTGCGCTGCACATTTGCAAACAGCTATGGCTTTGGGTAGAAGTATGGCATCTAACAGCTCAGCAACTGGACCGTGGTTCAAAATTGGCTTTCCATCAGATTTGAGGAATTTTAATTTTCCTACACCAAAAGCATAGCATGAGTCAGTGTGTACTGTGACTGTGTTACCTTTGGCGGCCTTACAGGCTTTGGTTAAGGCAATGAGCTCAGCTGCTTGGGCAGAGACGTTACATGGAAGAGGGCCAGAAGAGACAACATCGTCAGTCACAACGGGAGTCAGTGACAACAGCGTCACCAACTTTGTTTGTTCCTGTGGAGGGACCACGTGATGCTAAACCATCTACAAAGAAAACAAAGTCAGAGTTAGGTATTGGGGTGTCCCTCAAGTCAGGACGAGGGGTGCATTGCGCATGCAGCTCCGCCAGGCAATCTCCTTCACCTGGGAGTGGTAGAAGAGAAGCTGGGTTTAGGACAGCACAGTGTTTTACAGTGACATTGGGCATGCCTAGAAGTGTGGTGTGATATCTAGTAAATCTGGCTGCAGTCAGGTGCGATGGTTTTTGATCTGGCAAACAATTAACAGGACATAAATACTAAGATAATTGTTTATTGTTTTTAAAATAAATTAAAAACAATAAAACAATAATTAAAACAAACAAACCATAAAAACACTAAAACAGGAGCAGAGTCTCATGCTCGGTTGAAAGCCAAGGAATAAAAATGGGTTTTAAGACAAGTTTTAAAAATGGACAGTGAGGACGCTTGTCTAATATTTAAAGGAAGCTTGTTCCATAATTTAGGAGCAGCTACAGAAAATGCCCTATCCCTTCTGAGCTTTCGCTTTGTCCTCGGTACCTCCAGGAGCAGCAGATCAGCTGACCTGAGGCACCGAGCAGGAGCGTGGGGGTGAAGGAGCTCAGAGAGGTAGAGCGGGGCCAGACCATTTAAAGATTTAAAAACAAATAAAAGAATCCTAAAATGGACTCTAAAGTGCACAGGTAGCCAGTGGAGGGAGGCCAGGATGGGAGTTATGTGCTCCCTCTTACGGACTCCAGTTAAGAGGCGAGCGGCTGCATTTTGCACCAACTGGAGACGTGCGAGGGAGGACTGACTGACTCCAAAATAAAGTGCATTACAGTAATCCAGCCGGGATGTGATGATGGCATGGATTACTGTTTCAAAGTGCTGTAGTGTGAGGAAGGGCTTTACTTTTGCCAGCTGTCTAATGTGAAAAACGCTGGACTTCACCACAGCACTAATTTGCCGATCTAATTTAAAATCACTGTCCATCTTAAAACCCAAGTTTGAGACTGTTGGCTTAAAATAATCTGCCAAAGGACCCAAGTCAAATGGAGGGTAGTTCACAAAGGCCACTGGGACCAAACACCATCACTTCTGTTTTTTTCTCGTTAAAGTTAAGGAAGTTCAAATCCATTCAGGCTTTGATGTCTTCAAGACATGCCAGAAGTGGTGTTAGGGAGAAAGCGTTTCTTTTTTTCAGCGGCACATATATCTGACTGTCGTCAGCATAAAAGTGAAAAGAGATGCCATGCTTTCTCAGGATGGAGCCCAGTGGCAGTAAATACAGCGAGAAGAACAGGGGCCCCAAGACCGACCCCTGTGGAACCCCATACAGCAGTGGAGCAGAGCAGAGAGTTCCAAGGCTCACACTCATGGTTCTATCAGCCAGATAGGATCTGATCCAGTCCAGTGCAGTACCACAGATGCCCACTAGGTGGCTTAGCTGAGCCACTAGGGTGTTGTGGTCCACTGTATCAAAGGCTGCCGTTAGGTCCAACAGGACAAGAATGACATGGTCACCAGAGTCATTTGTTAATAAGATGTCATTAAAAACCCGTAGTAAGGCTGACTCGGTGCTGTGCAGGGTTTTGAAGCCTGACTGAAAGACCTCCAGGACATTGTGCTCATCCAGAAATGACTGTAGCTGGGCATGAACAATTTTCTCCAATAATTTTGACATAAAAGGCAGCTTGGAGATGGGCCTAAAATTGGCCAGCACGCTGCAGTCAAGGCCAGGTTTTTTAAGTAGCGGCTGCACCACAGCATGTTTAAAACTTAGGGGAACGACACCAGAAGACAGGCTGCTGTTTATGATAGCCAGAACTGACTGCCCTATACTAGGGAAAACCTCTTTAAAGAAGCTAGGAGAGACAGCATCACAGGGAGAGCCTGATGGCTAAATATGGCCAACCAGATCTTCTAAAAATGACAGAGACACAGGCTCAAACTTATCAAGAGCTGCAGAACAAGGAACAGGGACAGAGGGGTCAGGTGCAAGAGCTAAGATGGGAGTCCTAGCAGTAGCAACCTTATCAATAAAAAAGTGCAGGAAGCTATTGCACATTTCAGGAAATGCCTCCAAGCTGACAGGCTGTGGGGCATTAAGAACAGTGTCAATAGTTTTAAATAATACCCGCGGGTTATGGCGATTGGCTTCAATGATGCTTGACAGGTATTCTCTTCTGGTCTCTTTAACGGTATTCTGGTAGCAGCGCCAACAGTCCTTAAGGATTTGGAGAAAAACCTGCAGTTTGTCCTTCTTCCACTTACGCTCAGCTTTGCGACACTCCCGTCTAGCTGCGCGAGTTGTGTCATTAAACCAGGGCTCGGATTTTGCTTTAGGCTGCACAGTTTTCTTTGGCGCCACCGAGTCCAGTATGGTTAGGCAGGAAGAGTGAAACCAAGAGCTGAGCTCCTCCGTGTTAACAGAGGCAGGGCAGACACAGAGCTGATCAAAAGCCACAGAGAACTGGCCAGCAGTAAAAGAGTTAAAAATCCGACGGCTCTGAACAGGAGCGCCAGATTTAACATCAGCACAGGAGAAAGCAACTTCAAACAGTACTGGCATATGATCAGAAATCAAATCATCACAGATCTCAAGTTAGACACAGATAAACCATGAGAGAGGACAAGGTCTAATGTGTGTCCATGTTCATGTGTGGGGCCAGACACACAATGCACTAAATTAAAAGAGTCAATAAGGCTTAAAAAGTCCTTCACCAACGGCTTATCCGGACAACACACGTGAATGTTAAAATCCCCGATTTTAACATACTTA
The DNA here is from genome assembly GCF_027409825.1 of Scomber japonicus. NCBI lineage: Eukaryota > Metazoa > Chordata > Actinopteri > Scombriformes > Scombridae > Scomber > Scomber japonicus. The sequence continues at coordinate 28,329,046 of NC_070598.1, forward strand.
GGCATGATTTCAGCCAGAAAACCAGAAAAGTCATTCACAAAGTCCTTATTGTATTTGGGGGGTCAGTAAATGACAGCGCACAGCACCGGCTCAGAACGACCCACCTCAAATACAGCCACTTCAAAGCTGGAAATTGAGGACGAGACGGTGCGCTGCTTACATTTAAAATCGTTTTTATAAACTGTCGCCGTTCCTCCTCCACGACCCGACGTCCGAGGGGAGTTAAAGTAAGAACAGTCGGCAGGTAAAAGTTCGACCAGAGGGCTGCACTCACCGACACCGATCCAAGTCTCTGTCATACAGAGGAAGTCCAGGCCATGGGAGCTGAAGAAATCCCTCAGGATGAAAGTCTTGTTCGCCAGGGATCTAGCGTTCACCAATCCGATCCTGGTGGGAGCTAGGGCCTGTGGTCCGGTGGAACGGTGAGCCCGGGGTAGCGTCCTCAGAAGCCGGTGGTTTACCCCGCGCTGAGAGAGCTGAAGGGGGCAGAGACGGCGGGGCTGGAGTCCCTCAAAAGAGCCGGTGACAGGCACCAGGCAGGCGTTGATGGGGTCGAGGAAGCGCCGGGGCACAGCGAGAGGAGGGAGCAATCCATGTCCTGTCCGAGAAATGGACGTAGATCGTGTCAGGCAGAGCTTCAGCTTCACCAGCCGACCTCCGCGTCTACCGCAGCGACGGGAACGCTTGCGCCGGGAAGGTAGGGCCGGGGCCCGGTACAGGTGAGGTGGGATTCCCGCCAAAAACGGGGGTGCGGTATACTGTCCGCTGTGATCAAATATACTTAAGTCACTGATATTCCGCCGGATAAACAAAAGAGATGGCCTGAGTGATTTCTGATTTTCTTTACAGGAAAAATGGGAGTGCACACAGGAGAGGTTGGACAGGAAACTATCGCTCCTGCATTGGTAGTGACTGAACAACTGGACAAATGCCATCAAGGGCTTCCTGTTTAAGAGGATATTGATACTTCTTCAGTTGATAGTCTGATTCGGGAGTGATCACAACAGGCTCTGCATTTCTAATTAGGCCGACATCATATTTGCTCTTTGCCCAGAATGTATTAGGGACTTGTGAGAGCTCCGGTGCAACATTGTGTGCTGATAGTGCTGGTTAGAGTGTATTCAGCCGATATGTCTGTTCCCGGAAGAACATGCAGTGATCGTAAGGCTGACAGTTTCAGGAAAGTTTTTAGAAAAACATCCTGAGACAGGGGAGAAATAGACTCCTGTGTCAGAAGTTGTTTGCCAATCAGAAATTTCTGTGCAGTGCTTTTTGGACCAAGATCACACCACTGAGCTAGGTGTGGTTTAGCTAGAGACACATGTGGATGAGAGTCAGAGATCTTAGAGAAGGGTAATTGTGAGGGAGAGAGAGATACAGACACTGTGCAGAATGAGTCATTCCAGTAGAGTATGTGTAACTCTAGTCTGTCGAACAGGTCAGGATCTAAGAGAAACTGTTCTGCATAGTCTTCGCCAAGGCCATCTGAAACATAAGCCGAACAATGCAATTAGGTTATTTTCATGAAGTCCATCTTTGGTTTCATGACAGCATGACTAAATTTGCACAATAGCTGCAACACAGGAAGTGACAACCACAACTGACCACTTCAATTCTGCCAGTTTCACATGTCAAAGTCATATTGCCTTGTATCAAATCAGTCAGTTGTCATATTTTAATGCCGTCTGGTGTTGAAATCAAACAAATGCCTAGGTCACATATCATGTCTCTGCCTAACAAATTAATGGGACAGCATAGAGACCATAAGACGGAGGTTTTCACCTTCTTTTTGTTATTCGTGCCTGATTGGTGAGTCACAGAGAGTGGGATGGTGAAATGTTCTTTCATCGACACCCCTGCTGCCCCCAAAGAGTACACAAATCTTCCACTTTGTTTCACATTTGGTATTTCAGTATGTTAACAACAGAGTGAGTTGCTCCTGAATCAACCAAGAATTCAATTTCTTTTCCTGCAACCACCAGTTTTAATTTTGGCATTGTAAGATATGAGGCAGAGCCATATTTAGCATAAGTCTCAACTGCAGGCAAGGCTTTTTGTTCAGTGTGTGTTTATACTTTCCTGATGTTGAATATCCTCAGACTCAGCAGCTGTCTCCTCCGCCCCCTCCCCTCAGTCGCTCTGCCCTGGCTGGTTTCGGGATGCGCTGGCCAAATTGTCCTTGTTGGGACACTCCTTCGCCCAGTGTCTGCTCTGTTGTTGCCGTTGAGGCCGTCCTCGTGTCATCTGAGTCTTGGCTTGGAGCATGGTGAGTTGGGCTCTCTATTGCGTATCTTTCTGTTTTCTCAGCTGTTCACCTGCATGTTTAACATGACGGAGCACTTCTGTCTGCTTCGGCAGTGGAGGATCCATCAGCAGCAGGAGCAGCTCTCTGCCTGTCTCTCTTCTGGATGTAGTGGACGACATTCTCCATCTGCGTCTCGGGAGCTGGGGCCTTCCTCCGAAGGTAGTTGACAAACCTGTGCAAATCAGACAGCTTGTTAGATGAATCTAATCACCACAGGAGCTACATTACAATCCACACGTTATTACATTTTACCCAATTTTCTTCGGGGTCCTCTGACTGGTACAGGCTCTTCAGGGTCTCACATTTGAAGTCCCCAAAGCTAACAAGTGCCTGTCCCTCCTGACTTTTCCAACACCTCCACGAACACACGGTGGAACCTGACTACCTCCACAAAGTCAGGGTACGCCAAGGAGTAGCAGACAAAGGCATCCTGTAAATTCACAGAGGTAAAGCTGTCATCACTCTTATAACTGTGTTGTATGATTATCAGACTGATGGACTGGGAGCATGTCTATGTTACCACAGTTCAAACCTGTCCCCCAGCAGAAAGGTGGCACTAACAAGTGTAAAAGTGTTCCCTGGTGTGTCCCAGTATGGTATCTCAGACCCACAGAGAATGGAATAAAAAAATATACACTCTAAAAAATGATGCGCTGGCTCAACGCAAAAAACTTTTCTAGTTAGGCCAACTCAGTTATTTTAGTTCAATGAACATGATTTGCCTATTCCTACAAGCTTATTTAAGTTAAACCAACTTAATTTTAATTGTGTTAAAATTACTCCTTTTAGTTAATCTGACTTATTTATTTTCCTTTCATTCTACTCAGAAATGTCCATGGAAATTCTTACCTCATTTTTTTATGTTGAGCCAGCACAATTTTTTTTTGTACAGGAACTTATTTATCTAAGTCAGAAAATATCACACATTGAAATTCCACTTTTATGATCTGTTTATTCAAACAGATTAGACTCTAAAACAGTCCAGATGCTATACAGTATTTAAACAACACATTGCAAATAACGCAACATTTCCTCTTACTTTGAGGACAACCCAAATGTCTAAACTGTCAAAATTAAATTCACAATACAATATTAAACAGCACAACACATTCCAAACAACATGGCATTTCTTTTTTAATAAGAGGACATCTTAGATGCCTCTTTCCTTTTCAACACAACAGCTTATTTTTAAGCATCATTATCTTGGGGCTTGCTTTGAGGTCATCCAGCTCAAGAAAGATCTTTTGAAAGACTTCGAAAGTGCTTTTCAGTTCTTTTGGGTAGCTGAGGTTGAGTGCATATATTAGCCCCATTAGCAAGGCACAGGCTCTGGGAATATCCATGTCATCCATTAGAACCTCGGTTCCCTCCAGGACAATCTTTGCATGGGTTGCAGGTATGCCACCTGTTGGAATGATCTTCATCACTTCGCCTGTGATATCCCCATCACCATCCTGTTCGGTCAGAATCAGCATAAATGTTTTAAGTTTGTTTGTAGAGGGAACCTTTCACATGCACATAGTTCTTTTATGTAAACACGCCGCCTGCCATTTGTTTGTTTAATTGTAGAACACATTACAAAGCACCACAGATGGTGCTATTGCACCACTGTGGGTCCACAAGGGGGGAGTAGCTGCTCTGCTCATGCGCAGCTCTGTAAAAAACACACTGTCTCTGTGAACTCAAAGTATCTGATTTACCTCCTCTTTAAAGATCTGCTCCTCCTTTTCCCTAAGGTATACCATTAAGCCACGGATGGCAACTTCCCTCCTTGCCTCCACAGAATTGTCCTGTGAAAAAGAAAAAGTATGTTGAACAGGAAGATGTGTTTTGGTAGTTACATAAAGACAGAATGATGAGGTTTGTGAGGCCTAATGTATATCATCTCACCTGTAATTTAGTTCTTATTTATATATATTTTTCCTTAGAGTAAGGCATAAACAATTATATTCCCTCATATGAAACAGAGTTGTCTACATCTAGAAGACAATAAACAATCTTACAATTGATGTTAAATTGCATTTTTGGTCACTTGTACAGTCATGTTCAAAAATCTAATATCACCTTTATGTAAGTAACTTCATTTCATTTATTCATACCTTTAGGAGGACGTTCTGTGCTGAATCTTCATTTTTGAAGCCCCTCCCCTTGAGGACAGCAAAGACAATTTTTGAGGAGTAGTGGTCCAGATTTGCTATAAATGTTGTCTCCAGGCTAACAGTCGTGATGCGTTTGAATTCCTGGTTAATCTGAATGGAAAGAAAAGGCACAAATAGGCACAACATGATAATCAATACAATTGACTTGAACAAAATATCATATACTGTGAATTGTCTTGGAAAAATATTTACCTGAGCTGCGTTGAAAAGAGCAGGCCATCTTTCTTTGAGGTCAGTGACGGGTGGTTCCTGATTCACAACCTCCTGCCTGCGAATGGAAAATGTCTTTCCCATTTTGTCACCGATGATCTGCGAGTTGTTCTTCTTCCTCACTTCATTGAGGAGCTCCAGTCTTTCACCTTCCAAACTTTCCTCTGTTTCTCCTTGTGGAATAGGGGGTAAATAGTTAACTTCTGACTTTTTCGGCTTTTTAATGTTCTTTGCAGGCGCTTTGTCATGTGGTCTCTTCTTTCTGAGAGAGTTGACATCAAGTTCAGGGCATCCAAGCCCTCTGAGTTTGGACCTATAGTTCCCCATTTTATATTTCAGACGCTGTTGCCATCCATAACATCCGTTGTATGATCCTGCTTCTTTAAGGCAAGGATACTTCAGAATCAACGCCTCAGCAACATCTGCAAACTGTGAGCTTGATGGATAGGCCACATACTGAAAGACGCTTTCTGCCAGCCTTTCGAGGATGTCAGAAAGGATTGAGGCGAAGTTGAGTGGAGTTGCATTGTTCTTGTAAACCTCATTTCCTGCAGTGAGCATCAGCCCGGTATCATATGCAAACCGAGGTACAGGAACCGTTCTGATCGCTGAATCCCATATTCAGGTGATGATAGAATCAGTGTATCCTGGGAACTGGATGAGCAACTGCTTTGGATGGTAGTCATCGAAGTACTGTCTGAGAGCACCGTTGCTGCACTATAGGTGGAGATTTCTGATTAGCTTTCAAACAAAGTGTTCACTTCAGTTAAGTTGAGAGTGAATTTGGGAGGTTCAATGTCAACCACCTTTATTGTGTCTTTGTCCTTTATGTCACTTGTTGAGGTAAGACTAAAATATTCTTCTCCAAAGTCTGCATCTTTGTAATGCAAAGTAAAGTTCCCTTGAACCCCAAATGTTTCTCTAACAACAGATTCAAGTTCAACCACAGTTCCAGGGAGGCCATGAGGTAAGTCACGTTTCTGAATATCGTGGTCCTGAAGAATGACCCTTAGTTTGGCTGGATGAGACATAGTAATTGTAAGAGAAAAGACACCATTTTAGTTTGATTTACAGAATACATTCACATTTTTCTTTTCTACTAAACATTATGCATCAGAGGAGAACATTGACATTGATTGATAATTACCAGTGACATGGTATAGACTTTTCATCAACTTTGTAATATTAACTTGCGTGGAGTAAGGAATTACACTGGTTATTGTGTCTCTAATCATTAACTTTAATATTACACACTACTGTATATACATTGTATTTCTTCTTTTTGTGAAAACCGGACACCTGCAAATCTGAGCATCTTTTAGTCTGACTAAATGCTTAAATCCTCTATTTCTATGGCAAATAACAGGGGCCTTTTTTCATCATCCTAAGGATTCCCATTGAAACATAATGCAATAAAAATTCCAGGACTACAGAATAACATTTCTCATTTTGCATTTTCCAAAATTTCCTTGAAGGTCAAGTCAAACAAATGATATGGTGCTAATGACCACTATAGTATATCAACATTAATGTAGCGCTTCTGGGTAACCATAAGCTTCCCAGCCACAGTGTAAGCTGCCATTGGGAAGATGTCAGACAGCTCATTTGGCTCAATCACCTTAACACTTCCTGTGTTTTCAAGTTCAAAGCTTCTAAGGTGTTCAATAAACCATGCATTTAAACATTTAACAATGAACCCAACCTTCCCATTTACAACAGCAATCTGAATCAACTCCACAAAATCTGGAAGACAACCTGTTGATCCATGTGCCAATATCATTCCAGTGGAGTAACTGGTGCCACTGCAACACACCGTGGTTGCCATCTGGACGAATGACACGCTGGGAAATTTTATTTGCAGTGCTTTTTTTATGTCTTCTCTCAGCACAGTCAAATCAACCATTGACAGTTTTTTTGCCTGGAGAGACGGTGGAACAACTACACCACCATGTAGATGGTGTGCAACCATTAACTGATGCTTTCCTGCAAGAGACAACAGAATGTTCCGGAAGCTGTGGGTATGCCTGACCACACGCTTAAAAAAGCTGTGTTTGGCCTCGAAACGCATGCTCCACAGCGAGACAAGTGGACCAAAAGCCTTTATCTGCTGTGGGTAGTGTTCTATAAAATGATGCTTTGGAATGAGTCTTTCCTGTGGGAACGTCTCCATGAATCTATGTCTATGCTCAGAGATCTTGCTTTCAAGGTAACAAATAGTTGACTCTGTATGAGCAGGAGAGAGGACAACTTCAACTATGTCCTTAAGGTTCAGAAGGACCTGCCATGAGGGTTCACTCTCTGGTATTCTTTCTCCAATTATCAGGGGAAGGAGGCGAAGCAAAGCCCAATTTTCATGGGCATTCCCACCAACAGACTCTTTTAGCAAAGGTCGATGGAACTGATTGTGGTGCATCAGACTTGTCTGCCCATCTGTATGGGAACTCCTTGATCAATTTATTAAGTTCGTCAAGTGTGAAATATTTTCTTTTGATCAAGACATTTAGGCACAGTGCCAATTCTAAAAGGTACAATACCTTCGAAGAGGTCATGGAGTAAATCAGGTGGGTAGCCAGATAAAACATCAAAATATTTTAGCTTTTCAGTCAGTGGGCACTGTCTCTTTACTCCATAACAATGAGACCCACTTGTCTGTGCTGTCTGAACATGATCCCTGTGCTCTTGTACTGTCCTAGGATGAAATGCACCAGCTCTGACTTCACTTGCCTGGAACTGGGATCTTTCTCCCTTACAGAACCTACAGACGTGTGTTCCAGAGAAGCTCTCCACAAATCCTCCAAGGGAGTGGGCACCAAGGTTATCTGCAACAACACAACAGACAGTACCTTTAACCTGAATGCCTAATGAAGGAATGTGAAGTCCCTCTTCTTCAAGGCTGACAAGATCTTTTAACAAAGGTTCCAAAACAGCGCTATAGCCAAACTTTTTGATATCATCAGCCTTGCAGAGAACTGCAAGGTATATTGATGTCAGTGATGATCTAAGCAGTGGTTAAACATTTGCTAAAACCCAATACACAGCAGTTATTTTGTGCTTTTTTCTTGATGTGCCAAGTGGATTACACACTTCAAAATCATCCACATAAAGAATAAGAGAAATAGCTGGATTATTTTCTGACAGCAATGCATTGTTTTTAAAATGTGTGCCATCCTGAAATGAATTGTATTGACTTTCAGAACTGCTATCTGTTTCACCGGTGTGTGTGAGCCAATCCAGGATTTCTTTTTTTTTCAAAATCTCATGCAAGGACTTCAAAATAGGCACGTACTGGAAACTTCTCTGCTCCCTGGCACTAAGTATATACTCAATGGGTTCTACCACAGAAAAATGCTCCTTGAAATACTCTTCTTTTGTAGGAGGTGGAAAGAGGACCATTCCTCCTTAGGGCTGATGTAATTGGGTTGCACTCACATAGGTCTGTCACCATTTCTGAGATGACCACATCATCAACCTCACAATTATGTTTCTTTAAGCATGTCTGTAAAATGTCTTTTAAAATAGGCCCTGAAGCTGTTGAAGAAATAATATAATAATAATAATAATAATAAATTTTATTTGTAATGCACTTTTCATAAAAACAATCTCAAAGTGCTACAGAGTAAAAACGACACATAAAATCAGCAATCATATGCTTTTTTAAAAAGGTGGGTTTTCAGGCCACCTTTAAAAGTGTCAGTAGCCTGTGGTGCCCTCAGGTGGTCTGGGAGGGCGTTCCAAAAGACGGGGGGCGGCGGAGCAGAAAGCCAAGTCAAATAAAGTGCAGTTCTTCAGCTAACTCATCAATACACCGTTGTGGCACATTGAATATGCTTTCCAATTTAAGCAGCAGGTGGGCTACATGTTTTTCTATTAAATTAGGCAATTCTCTCATTTCATTATCTTCAGCAGCTTCACTCACTGCACCCTCAGTATCAACCTCATCCACAGGATCATCCCCTGCATTTGGGGGATTGACATACCTCTTCAAAAGCTCAGGCTTGAAGTCATCAATGGTGTGAGGAGTGTGTTTCCGGTTCCTATGAGAAGCAAATGTTCCATAAATGTTTGTTTTGAAAGGACAATTTTCAAAAACACAACACACAGTTTCCTGTTTCTTTAAATGACGGCCAATATGCTCAAAGTATTCTCTTTCTGTGGAGATAGTGTTTAAGGGGCAACATGGACATTTAAATGACAGTACAGTGGGCGCTGTCACTGTCTCACGGGTGGAGTGACTTCTTGACAGGTGGGTTTGCAGGCTGCCCCATGTTTTAAATGAGCAATAGCACTCCCAGTAAAGACAAGGGAGAGATTCTCCACCATGACCATGTCGAAGTCTATAATGCTTTAGCAGATCTGTCTTTCTTGGTGATTCAAATTTGCACATTTTACAGGACCACTTCATTTTTGAAAACTAGCAGTTCTGTTCAAATAACTTAAATTAAGGTCAATCAGAAAGCTATGATGCCTACAACTTGCAACTTAATGAATTTGATTGAACTGTTTTTTCAAGATGGAAAACAAAAGAAAATTCACACAAACTACTGCAACAAAATGGGCAGGGAGAAATACACATGTACTGTGAACAACAGCAACTAAGACATCAATATTCTTGTCATCAATGTGGATTTTGGTGCTGCAATGGCTGACTAAAACTAACCGAATGAGTGCAGTAACCTACAACGGCCTAGCCATGAGGCTATTGCTGCTCAAACACTACAAGTTTTAAATAAATTTGAAAGAAACAAAGTTAACCAGTGCCAATCAACATTTGCAACCTAAAAAACAAAACTTAGCAATACGGTTAGACCTAAGCTATGATGCCTACAACTTGCAACTCAATAACAATAAATTTGATGTAACTGTTTTTTTTCCAAGATGGAAAACAAAAGAAAATTCAACTACTGCAACGAAATGGGCACGGAGAAATACACATGCGCTGTTAATACGGTTAGACCGAATTACTAGGAGTTACTGCTAGCTTACACAGTAGCACAGTTTTACACAACACTAGGTGATTTTTCTTGGTCAGCAATTTCTTATACTTATACTAACTACTGATTAGCTGCTGTGACTAATATGAGTCAATTTTTACTCGCCAAACCGCTAAGTTAGCAGATGTGTGCTGTGCTCACTCGTGTCCTCCACTTCCATCTGGCAATGCCGCATGGTCTGTTCGCGCTCAACCTTGTACTCAGCTAATTAAGGGCTGATTCACACCTGCCTTGTTTGGTTCGGACCAAACCAAAAAAATCGCTGGTGCGGACCTTTTGGGCTGGTGTGAACACAAACCATCGAACTCTGGAGCGGACCAAACAGTCGGACCGAGACCCAGTCGGAGAGGTGGTCTCGGTTCGCTTCCAAACGGACCAAAGCTTTTTGTCCAATGATTGAACGATCTTTGCACACATGTGGGTTTGTTGACAAATTCTGGTCCACTTGCGAAAAGCACAATGTGAACAGGAACCGCACCAAACCAAAAAAGAAACATCGTATTTAGGTCCGGACTAAATAAGCGGACCAAAGGACTTTCCTGGTGTGAATACGCCCTGAGTAACATGGACATGGATTTTTGAGTTGTGCAAACTGAATACACCTACATGTTGAGTTGAGGCAGAAATATCCGTTGAAAATCCATGCATTATTGAGTTAAAACTTTTTTATTTATTTTCAGTTAGACAAACTTATTAAATTAAGTTATCAACTCATTATAATGTATAAACATAACAAACTTATTTTTTTATACAGAAAAGGCTGTTGATTTTGAGCTGTACCTACTAACTCCATGAATCATTTCTTAGAGTGTAAAAGGGACATGTTAAAATGTCCATTTCTCTCACATCACCTAAAGTAACCAACAGTTAAAGTAAAGTTACCAATAAGTGAATATGCTTAAAATAAGACACCACCATGTATATGGGTCAATGACGTGACGCCTACTTTGCAGTCCGACTGCATTTTATTCAGTTAGAAAAAGGTTTAAATGGATAAAAAAATACCATATATATGTAGTGGCTTTCCTTTATATGTGGTGGAGGGGTTTGCGTGTCCCAATGACCCCAGGAGCTCAGTTGTCGGGGGGCTTTTATGCCCCTGGTAGGGTCTCCCATGGCAAACAGGTCTGGGGGGACGGGCCAGACAAAAGGTAGCTCAGAAGACCCTAATGATGATTACTACAAATGGATTTTCGTGTCCCTTGCCCGGACGCGGGTCACCGGGGCCCCTCCTGGAGCCAGGCCTCGGGGTGGGGCTCGGGGGCGAGCGCCTGGAGGCCGGGCCTTGGCCCATGGGGCCCCGTTGTGCACAGCCCGAATAAGGGACATGGGACCCCGCTCCCACAGACCCACCACAAGTGGGAGTGGCCAAAGGGGTTGGCTGCAATGTGAGCTGGGCGGCAGCCGAAGGCGGGGACCTTGGCGGTCCGACCCTCGGCTGCAGAAGCTAGCTCTAGGGACGTGGAACGTCATCTCTCTGGTGGGGAAGGAGCCTGAGCTGGTGCGCAAGGTTGAGAAGTTCCGGCTAGATATAGTCAGCCTCACCTCGACGCACAGCAAGGGCTCTGGAACCAGTCTCCTTGAGAGGGGTTGGACTCTTGTCCACTCTGGAGTTGCCACTGGTGATAGGCGCCAGGCAGGGGTGGCAATACTTATTGGCCCCCGACTTGGTGCCTGTATGTTGGAGTTTACCCCGGGTCGGGGATGAGATCCTGCCCCAAGTGGAGGAGTTCAAGTACCTCGGGGTCTTGTTCATGAATGAGGGAAGGATGGAGCGTGAGATCGACAGGCGGATCAGTGTGGCATCTGCAGTAATGCTCCTCCGCGTCAAGAGGAGCCAGATGAGTTGGCTCGGGCATGTAATCAGGATGCCTCCCTGGTGAGGTGTTCAGGGCACGTCCCACCGGTAGGAGACCCCGAGGAAGACCCAGGACACGCTGAAGAGGCTACGTCTCTTGGCTGGCCTGGGAACGCCTCGGGAAGAGCTGGACGAAGTGGCTGGAGAGAGGGAAGTCTGGGCTTCCCTGCTTAGGCTGCTGCCCCCGAGACCCGACCCCGGATAAGCGGAAGAGGACGAGACGAGACGAGACGAGACGAGAAATTTCATAATGACCTTTTTGTGGCAAGCTAGCTTGTTTTGTTTAGGTGGTCAATTCTGTGCATGTAAATTTTGACTGAACTTGAAAATATCACTTGGTGTGACCAAATATCATGTGGTGCGACCATTGCAGAGGTAGACAGATAAGAAAGAGTCTAATCTTGGACAGATATGTCCATTATTTATTTCTAACTGTTATAATCTATTTTACCAGATCGCACTCTCATGCAAGGTAAAAACTGCTTGCCATTGGCTGTGTGTTAATTCTGACCCTGCAGTAAGAGCAGTGTACCCTGCTAGGAAAAGAGAAAAGTAAAAATTGTAAAAATGAAAACCAAAAATAAAGCACCATGAAGTACATACCACTCTTGTATGTTTTTCATTACCTGGATGGATTGCAATTTTTGTATGCATGCTCATCTACACTATGTAGAGTATTGAGTTAAGTATTGGGCCATGTGTCCATGACACCTACATGAGCATTCATGATATCCCTTTTTAAATCCACAGGAATTAATATGGAGTTGTAATTATTACAGCTTCCACTCTTCTGGAAGGCTTTCCACAAGATTATGGAGAGTGGCTGTGGGAATTTTTGTCCATTCATTCAGAAGAATGAATGGTGCAAAAGTTGTTTCTGTTTTTTTGGTGTTTTTTTATGTTGTAAAATGTGCTTATATGTGCTCATGTTGCTGGGTTTTTTTTCCCGCTCCCACACTGTACTCCCGAGAGCACAGTCTGGGTGCTGCTTTTTTTCATCCCCCTCTCTCCTCATTTTTCTTTCCCCTTTTCTCCCCTCTTTATTGTGCTCAGTCATCCGGTTCTGTCTTGTTATGTATTGTATGTTGTATATGTACGGACGGGTGATTGCTGAAATTTCGCTGTACTTGTACTTGTACTTGTACTTGTTATAGTGACAAATAAAGCTCTATTCTTCTTCTTCTTCTTCTTCTTCTAAGAGCATTGCTGAGATCAGACATCGATGTTGGATGAGAGGGCCTGGCTCATAATCTCAACCCCATCTTTGTGATGAACTAGATGTGGTCTGCCACTTTGTGTCTGAGTTGCTGTTGTTCTTAAACATTTCCACTTGTTAATAATACCATTTACATATAGCAGGGAACAAATTTCACAAACTGACATACCAAGCTTGAATTCATTGAAGTCTTCAGAGCAACTCATTCTTTCATAAATGTGTGTAAATGCAGACTACATGGCTAGATGCTTGATTGCATACACCTGAGGAAATAGGTCTGAATAAAACACCTGAATTCAATGATTAAGAGGTATATCTCAATATGTTTGTCAATAAAATATATCAATAGTCCAAAGTGATACACCATAGATTTATGGCATGGATTTATTACTTTGCATTTCTGTCTCAGCTAGCAATGAAGAAAACAGTAGCGAAAGATTCAATATATAAAATCAAGTCAGCTTGATGATGACTAGATAATAAATATTTCTGTTCTAAATGATTCAATAATCAAAATTGACTTCTTCCATTGTCAAGTTAAATGAAAAGTTTGTTCATGACAAAGCAATGAAGGCGTGCTGCACTGATGTTTTAAAAAATGTTTATGAAATGTTTGAGTTTATAAAAATTCTGTGAAATTGTAATAAAACCACTGGTTTAGTTCTATTCTGCATTAAAGTCATTGTTTTTTTATTTCTTTCAATAGATTTTTAATGATATGAGGTCTTTATGTCATTTGGGGTGACCATTCATCATGTGGTGCGACCAATAATACCAATAACTATAAAATTCAGAGTAAAATATCAATTCTCTGTGGCAGTAATATTAATCACTAATACAGTATGTTTAACTGAATTGTATTTTTAAATATTTTAAATCATTTTTAAGCAATTTACAGGAAAAATAAGTCTTACATTCATTTAAGAAGGCAACTGTGACATTATAGAACATAAATATGAGATTATTATTTACAAAAACTCAAAAGACATGCAAATAGTTTGTTTCTAGACACTTTATATTACTCAAAACTTGTAAAAAAATATTTAAGCATGTTAAGGAAATATATGTATGCATTTTTTATGCTACTTTTACCTTGTATATGTCCTGTTGGAGCTGCTGGATGCACCCACTGATACGGACTGAATCAATGTTCCTCTTCTGGAGCTTGGCATAAAGGAGGTCCAGATGTGCAATGCTAAGCCTGCTGAAAAACATAGCTTGATGTTATTGTCTGGATAGCTGCAGGGCCCTGTTCCCTCTGTGTCTCATAACAGCAGCGGGAGAAGCTCCAGGTCTGGAGCTGTAAACCGGGTCGGTCCAAGCTGCTTTATCCTCGTTTTGTCCTCTAGTTAAAGTCTTGTGAAAGGAAGTTTTTGTAGAGAGATAACCAAATAATCTCCTGAAACTGCAGTTAGAGTGACAACAGGGGAGGGTGTGAATGACAGCCGGAACTGTCCAATCACATTAGACTAAAAAACATGAAACCACAACAATTCGCTGCCAATAAAAGTGGGCGTGGGAAACGGAAGGAAGCTAATCAGAGAGTAAATTCGGGTCATGCGCTCGTCAAAAATCATTAGGGCGGCGCCCGCACACATAGAAATGAATAAAATACCATTTGGAATCGATTTATATTGAATGCTGACAGGTGCTGACAGAGTATCAGGAGCGTTTTACATGCAAATCCTTTTTATTTCATAATTATTTAACATTATCTAATTAATTTATATTTAATATGATAAGCAGATTTTCTCTAGATATTTGAAGGGGGCACATTAAACTGCCACTGGTTGGGTGTGAGAAAGGTGTTATATAAATAAAATTGATTATTAATCATGTAATGGATAATAAACGTGAGTTATTAAAAAATAAAAGCACGTTTCCTGTCTTTATTGTTTCTGTGATGAAAACACTTTCTGTTTGTGTCTGTTTGTGTCAGTAGCAGTATAGCAGTCACTTGGAGACATTTTAAGCATTACACAGTCACTTTTTAGTCACCTAAACTCACCATTTCCCCCTCCATTGTGTCTGTTCCCTGTTTGTGTACAGAGTCTGTGGCGTTAAATAAAAACTCAACAATACATCGTTTAATGTGTTTAAACAACTACTCACATGTTAGAAGACAGTGAAATTTTCAACATAACTAACAGCATTAATAACTTGAAAGCTCATAAAAATGAGGAGTGAGCTGGAGACGGTGAAACTCAAAAGTATAGAATCCAGCTGCAGTTGCTCCAATCCGGCACTGAGTGTCGCTGTCCGACCGCTCTGTAGGAGGCATTCAGGTACACTGCTGAAATCACAGCATTTTCTTTTAGCAATGCAAAATCACACTCCACTCCATTACTACAATAAGAGCACGTCATAGATGTTCTCGGGTCAAAGGTCATTACATGAGTGATGGCACCCAGGTTAATTTCATGAGGCTAAATGATTATTAATTCTCAAATCTTTATCTATCAGGCCAATTCTTCAAGAGATAGTATTAGCAATTCTAAAAGGCATTTCCTTTTCAGAATGAAAGTCCTGAAATCATCTCTATCAGTGATATTTGTGACTCCATTGCACCATAGATTTCCATTATGGAACAGTTTTTCATGCTTATGGTTTTGGATTTAAGTTTGCAGTTTCAAGTTTTGGTTTAAGTTTGTTTTTGTTGTTGTTTTCTTTATACTTACACTAACCACAATTTAATTTGCAATTCTATAAAGTCAAGAATTAACATGAGAGATTAATACAAAAATACATGGTCAAAATCGATAGGATGAGGATTTTCTCTCATTTAAACCAAATGTTTCTTCTACACAATTATCTTCACATGAAAATAATACACAATTCACAATTCCCTTTCACATATAACATATGAGACATTTACATGCTGGCTCTTCAGCGCATCACTTTGTGATGGAGATGCAGGTTCCCTGCTTAACTATAGGCTGGATGGATATTGCTGAAGAACCCGCTGCAGGTGATCGATAAGAATCACAACGATGTCTTGTTTCAGAGGTTTATTTGCACACATCCACAGTCTGATGGTTAAGTGGTTCTGCATAATGAACATAAGAATATTGAGTATTAATAGGTATGCATTTACCCCCTTCTCTAGTAATATAATATAATCACAATGCAGTAAAGACTTTATATGGAGGCAGTATAGCAACAGTGATTAATATATAACAATCCAAACCGTCATGTCTGCTGCAACAGTACATGTATTAGAAAAGGAAATATGTGGTCAAACAGTGCCATCTATAGGTGGCAGACACGCATGTCATGCTAAGAGTCACATGGCTAAGTTAGCCTTTAGCTCCGTGCCTTAACGGGAGCTACTAATTAACGAGCGTGTCAACAAGCGCTTTAATAAGCGGGTTAACACACCGCGGTTACATTACTACACATTATCAGTACACATGTAACATCACTTCCCAAACTAACTCATGGATGCTCATGGATTATGGCAGAACGAATGCTGATATGTAGCAATGTATACACCGGACATACAACTTTCAGTCGGCTAACACCGCAATAATAATCGTAATAGTAACACAGTTTCTATATAATATGATCCGCCAAGAACTCACTTGCGTTAGACGCACTGTACATCAGATGACTGCAATGGAAAGAGAAAAGAGAGTCCGATGGTCTTAGATGATCTTCTTATTACGAGTCGTCTTACTATGAGTGTGTGGAGCAACTGCTGTATATTGCGGAAGTGGATTGGCTCTGAGTCCGTGCCGGTCAGCTACGGGTTCCGGTGAGGGAAGTAGGAGAGGGGGAATGTGGCCGCCAGGGGGGCCTTTTTCACACATGTGATGATCATTTACTGCATCATTTGCCCAAATGACATCAGAAGAGCTCTAAGAGTTCTTCTTGTTGTCAAAAGGTAACACACATTACTAATTTTATACAGGAAAAGCAGACACAGATCATTTATATAAGTTATGTTCATTGTCAGAGTAACAGAAGTCTTGCAGGTCATCTACAAGTGCTTACCTCGGTGAATACACCCTCTTGTGGCAAAGAGAAAGAACTACACTGTATAAAGTTAAGTTTGAACCCACAGTGAAAACACATTTAAATCTGGCCTTTTTCAGAGCAAATGATTATTCCATTATGACTATACATTTGAAGGTGTCACACATGCATACAGTACTTGTGACTGTTTCCAAATAAGACTTTAACAAATGACTTGTTATTTTCCAGATCATGGAGCTTGTCCTGCAGGTGTATACAGTGATAGTCATTGACGTTCTTGACCAGGTCTGGAAGTGTAACACAATATGGTATGCCCACATGAATGTAGATCTGTAGAAACTCTATGTGATAGAGAAGAAGCTGTACAGTTAAATATCCTAGGTTGTACTTTATGTATCGTTTGGTGGTAGATGATTCTGTTTTTTCCATGGTTACTAAAATACTATACACATACTAAAAACATAAAACAGAGATGATGGTTTCCATTGTCCTGTTTGCATACCATTTCTTCTTTTTTTCTTTTAGATAAAGCATCTCAATATGTTTGTGTCTACTAGGTTGTGGTGGCACTGTAGGTTGTTGTGGCACTCTGTAATTTGCAAGTCCCAACTACCCAGGCACTTATCCCAACAATACCCACTGTGAATGGGGCATCATGGTACCCAGAGAGGGTGGTGACTGTCACCTTTATCCAAATCAGTGAAGATGACCCTGGATATTGTCACAACAACTTCTTGAAGCTGTATGATGGCCCAGATACCTCCTCACTGCCTGTTGGACCTTACTGTGATCTTACTGTATGTAACCCAAAAATAATCACTATTTTAACTGTAATGTCACAGACTTAGAAGGATATTCACTGAATCTGATAGTGGTAGGGGTACATCATTTTGTGTCACTCCAATTTTTTGATTCAGTTTTCACAACTCAAGATTTAAATGACCTCACTTTATTTAATTTGCATGAAGTGTGGTCAGGCTGTTTTGCTAGATGTTGCACATATCTGAAAAGAAATAGAATTGAAAAGACAATGTTTCTGCTGTTAAACTAGGATTATTTAATAAAATACATTTTTGGAACTGCAAGTATGCATTTATCCTCCCTGAAGAAGACTGAAAGTGAGGAGATAGTAGTTAACCCTGTAAGACTGTTGCAGAATTACAACATCACTTTTAACAATTCAAAAAAAAAAGGTCTGCAAATGTTTTTTTTTCATTTACACACAATCCTCACAATGCTATAAGATAGAAGAAGTGTTTATAGGTCCGGTCATCTGGCCATGAACTCACTCTACCTGTAAACTTCTCATTGAGCTCATTTCCTTTTATTTGCACGACTGGATTTGTCAATATTCAAGTAAGTAAAACTCCTGAAATATTTTTTTGTGTTCATTACAATGTCTAGAACATGTACATACTTAGTTATTTTGGACTTCTCACATCTTCACACATTGAAAAAAAAAATTTGAAGAAATTTAAAGTGTTTGATCATTCATTGTAACTAAGTTCTAAATGTGCTTTTCTGTTAAATGTTTACTTAGTTTAGCTTGGACCATAATTAAACACATGACTAAATTGTATGTGGTATTTATAGCAGTATTTGAAACTCCCTGTATCTTTGCAGTTTTTTAACTAAATGATCCTGAGCTATTTTTCTGAGGGTTTGCCCAAGTAGCACCTTGTAGCATTAAGAGAAAGAAAAACAGGCTCTGAATGTTCTGGATTTTTTTTGGGGGGAAGCCTGTTGCATTGTTCAGGGACAGGTGCGAATGGTCTTGAATGTGAACCTGTAAGTGCTCTGGGGGGATGCATATGTTCCTTTTAGTATGATAAGTAGAGAGCATAATACTATCACTGCAAGTCAACATAGACTGGGTTAGGGTTAGTGAACATGGCTAAAAAATTTTGTAAATACAATTTTTTCCAGTATTTTTATTAATAACTGCTCATTCATAAAACTATAATTGTTGTGTGATTATTACTCATGATACTGTTATGGGGCTAAGTAAGCAATCAACCCTGCAAATGAATGCTTATATGTTCTGTATATCTGTTCAGACAAAGTGAGTACAAATACAGAAATTCTGCTCCCAACTAGGCCCAACGTATATTACAACATTTCTCTAAAAACTTAACTTGTAACTCTTTCATTTCTACATCATATGCCTCCTAAAACAATATCTGAGAGGTCAAAAAAAATGTTGCTCACTTTTTTCTATATCTGGGTCTTACAGGGGTAAAGGTCCCTTCCAGACATATTTCAAGACATACAAACATAGTCCATAAGAAAGTCAGAATACCTTATAAAAATTCTGAAATACTTATTCTCCCTGATTTAAAAAATCCTAAATAGTATTAGGATTAGTATAACAATTATTACTAATTTCACAAGTTTAACTGTTGAACACATTGTCTCCATTTCACTGAAAACTTTGTGCTCAATGCACTGACGACTTCACATATTCACATCACACCTGTGTTTATTGCATACTGGACCACCACTCAGTACTAACTAATTTGTGATATCACAAATCTGAAGATTGGTGGTGAGTACAGACAAACTTTCATCGTTCAGCAAATGAATGTGAAAACAGCCATCTAACTCATACATCATTCTGCACATGAAGTTCAAACATTCATCATATGGAACAATGTGCAAGGAAAAATGAGTTATGTTGTAATCCTTAAGATTTCAGTCCTGGTTAATTTGGCAAGTGCAATTTAATAATACAGCAAACACTTATTGGGCAGCTAAAACAGGCAACTGGGTATCTGTTTTCAGAACAACCAACAAAACTGACTGCATTTTAAGGAAGCCTACTAATAATTTTATACACATTTATAATCAACTATCACTTTTGGTGGTAAATATGGTGACAAATACAATGCATTTCCTGTTGGTGTTTTACTATAAGCATCAGCATATATTTCACCAGTTGAACACTTTTAATCTGAAGTGGCAGCAGTAGGAAATATTGGCATTGCATTTGGAGTAAGTAAATTCACCTCTGATGTGGCTATAGGAAAGTTAACAGTAAACTGAGGCTGATATCAAAGAGCTCAAACTAAAAACTGTACAACTGAATTACATGCTGCACACACCAGCTCAGCACATGCAGATATCAGAGTTACTGCAGGCCTGCAAGACGATACAAATTCTCTGACTTGTGAACACAGCACAATATAATTTGTACTCTCTCTGGAGCTGTGCATACAGGTGTACACACACATACAGATGAAGCCATTCCAAAGTTCCCCTGTTTCCTTGATGGCTCCTTAGCTGGTCCCTGACAGGTCCTTGGCTGGCCGATAATGGGCGCAGGGAGGTAATGTGATCCCCCAGCGATGACGTGGTCAATGAGGCCCCCGACTTGAAATGCCCCTAAACTGCTTGAGTGAAAACCAGCTGCAATGCCTCATTTGTCTACGGGGAGGAGCAATGGGTCTAAACCATAGAAAAGACTAGGCTGTCCAACGATTTAAAAAATTAACTGGATTCATCACATTACAACTCTGTGATTAAACCTGATTAAAATACTAGGCTAAATATACACTAATATTACTTGTATTTACTTCCTTTCTTCTGTATAAAGTAGCCTAATGAAGGGTACAATATAGTTAATCCATTAGAAAGTACGGATGCAATTGAAGTTGTCGTACATCTGACAGGACACCGTCTGTCACACTCGCGGACACTTAACTATTCCTCTGACTGATCATTGATCACTGTCACTGTCAAACCAAGAAATACCCCATGAGACAAACCCAGCCTAGTGATTTAAAAAAGGACGCGCTATTTAATACGTAGTATTTCGACGGACAGTGACACAGATACTGGGTTTCCTTATCCGGTAATTACAGGACTCTGCCAAATCTGCCAAAGTCCGGTACCTATTTTTTTACACTTCCAGTAAAAATTTCCGGTGAAAATATTCCCTCCAACACGTAAGCACAATTTAAATTGTATTAAAATAAAATTGATTTTTAAATGACGAGCTGGGATTTCTGGTTGACTGGTCTGCATGGTAAAGGGTAAATTGTCATTATACAATGAATGTACAACAAAATTACAGGTTAGAATGGAGGGATGGATGGATGAATGGAGAATGGAGAATGGATTTTAGGTACAGGCCCACCCATTTTGACCCAGGCCCATAGTAAGTAGTGAGTGATTTCGGACACAGCATTAGTTAGTTTTCATTCTAGCTTTTCATCCAATGAGCAGCCTGAGGAAAGCTTTTTAAAAGGCAACATTAAATGCTTTAACACTAAATGCAACAAGGAGACATTATGCATATATGGTTTCCCAATCTGACCATTTTTTGTGTATTATTTTATCATTATTAAGGCAAAATAACTTAATTTATGTCCATGGACATTATAATGAATAGGCTATAGGGTTAGTATTAGTTTGCATCCAGCGTGCTGCGTGGACTTCATTACATCTGCTGCAGCGCTGCTACCACAATTATGAAATGCTAAGTCTGTTCTATAGCTGTGAGCGTGAATGATCACTGGAAGTGATTGAACTTTCTATTTTTACTGGAGTAAAGAGTTGAATCAGTGCGCCTGCTTTTACTAGAGTCTTTTTTACACAAGTATCTGTAGTACTGCATGACCCAGAAGAACAAGCATGTACTTTTTAATCAGTCAAGCTGAATTTGACAGCCTGCGCATTCACATGCATGTCTGTGTGAGTAGGTCATGAGTGAAAGTGGTGGTGTGCCAGTATAGATGTGTGTCTGTGGAGAATTTGAAACAAAAATAAAATATATATACCTGTGAGACGAGAAAGCACAGAGAACTCCGGGGAAGAATTATAGGTTATTGAATGTATTAATAGTACATGAATGTTAATGTATATAGATGGATGGATAGAGAGAGAGAGGGAGGAGGAGAGAGGTCAGTGCATCATGGGAGTCCCCCAGCAGTCTAAGTCTATAGCAGCATAAGCTAAGAGCTCTAAGAGCCCTAACTACTGTATAAGCTTTATCAAAAAGGAAAGTTTTAAGCCTACTCTTATTGGACTACAGTCCAATACAGTCATTGTGTCACTGTTTAGAGCAAGTAACTAATTGGATGAACCAAAATTTCCTTCAATTAAATCAGGACAAAACTGAGGTCATTGTTTTTGGCAATAAAGAGAAGAGGATTGCTGTCAGTAAACATCTCGAGTTACTCTCTCTAAAAACTAGGGACCAAGTCCGAAACCTTGGCGTGCTGATAGACTCAGATCTGACCTTCAGCAGTCACATCAAATCAATCACCAAAACAGCCTTCTATCAGCTTAAGACATATCCAGAGTGAAGGGTTTTATGTCTCAAACAGACCAGAAGTTGATTCATGCTTTCATCTCCAAGATGGCGGCGCACACAGTTGCAGCAGCTCAGTGGTTCACCAGTCGGAGCGTTTTTTGGATGTTGTTTTGTGTACATGTGTTTGTTTTGTGCACATTCTGCCGAGCGAATATCACCTTCAGCCGGCATGATATCCTGAAGATCGGATTATGTTACGAAGGGAAAGTAACACGTGAGTTTCTCCGCTCACACAAGATCCCGGTGGAAGTAGCGAGGAGCCCCGGCTCTCCGTGGATTACCATCCCGGCGGGGAGGAGGCGCAGGCGGCGGAGGGAGAGGAAGCAAAAGCGAGGCTGCAGGGCCGGAGCGCTAGTAAGGCTACGGAGGAAGCCATTCAAACCACCGCTTCCCAGCCTTTTCCTCTCCAACGCCAGATCCCTTGCGAGCAAGATGGATGAACTGAGGCTACAGATCAAGGCAAAGAACTGTGCCTAGGATGCATGCATTCTTCTCATCACCGAGACCTGGCTTCAACCATCCATCCCGGACCCGGCTATCGAGCTAGCGGGTTACACTACACAGCGTCGTGACCGTACAGCTGACTCCGGTAAGAGCAGAGGAGGGGGGCTCTGTGTGTATGTAAACAACAGCTGGTGTACTAACACAGTGATCATGGAAAGTCACTGCTCACCAGACATAGAGTACTTGACTGTCAAATGCAGGCCCATCTACCTACCAAGGGAGTTTACTGTAGTCATGGTTACGGCTGTGTACATACCACCGGATGCTAATGCTAACTCAGCCATCGGACTGCTACATGCTAGCATTAGCCACACACAGAGCATATACCCTGACGCTGTGCAGGTCATAGCAGGGGATTTCAACCATGCAGACTTAAAGGCAGCACTCCCTAAACTACATCAGCATGTCAAGTGCGCTACTAGGGGAGTGAACACCCTGGACAAGGTCTATTCAAACATCAAACTGGGCTACAGGGCTAAACCACTACCACACCTGGGCCAGTCTGACCATCTGTCCGTGCTATTAATTCCTGCATATGCCCCCCTCAGGAAAACTGCTCCCATCATTTCCAAGACTGTTGTCACATGGCTGGAAGATGCAGGACTGTTTCGACAAGACCATCTGGGAAGTCTTCGAAAATCAGGACCTGGAACTGTTCACAGATAGTGTACTATGTTACATTAAAAACTGCATAGACACTATCACTGTGGACAAACAGATCCGCACCTACCCTAACCAGAAACCCTGGATGAACCGGGAGGTGCAGCAGCTGCTGAAGCAAAGAAACACCGCCTTCAGGTCTGGTGACAGCGAACTCTACAGCACAGCTCGAGCCAACCTGAAGAGAGGCATCAGAGAGGCTAAGGCGGACTATAGGAGGAGGATTGAGGACCACCTGGACAGCAACAACAGCCGGGAGGTGTGGCAGGGTATCCAGCACCTGACCAGCTACCGGACCAGCCCAGGAGCTGCGGTGGGTGATCTTGCGCTGGCAGAGGAGCTGAACATTTTCTTTGCCCGCTTTGAGGTCACTGCACCTGATAGGGCCAACGCACACCAAGCCCACAGCAGCACCACCCTCACCCTGGAGGAACATCAGGTGAGGCGCACCTTGCGGTCTATCAACCCAAGGAAAGCAACAGGTCCGGACGGTGTCCCGGGACGGGTGCTGAGGGACTGTGCAGACCAGCTGGCTGGAGTCTTCACGAAGATCTTCAACCAATCCCTAGCACAGTCCACTGTCCCATCCTGCCTGAAGTCCTCCACCATAGTCCCCTTGCCCAAGAAGACTCACATCTCCAGCCTCAACGACTACAGACCAGTCGCACTCACCCCAGTGGTGATGAAGTGCTTTGAAAAGCTGGTCCGTAGTCACATCACAGCAGCCCTGCCCCGCACCCTTGACCCCCACCAGTTTGCCTACAGAGCGAACCGATCCACAGAGGACGCAGTGGCCACAGCACTCCATGCTGCGCTAGCCCACCTGGAGCGGCAGGGGAGCTACGTGCGGATGCTATTCGTGGATTACAGCTCTGCCTTCAACACCATCCTCCCTCACAAACTGGTGGTCAAGCTGGGGGACCTGGGGATTCCAGACGACACCTGCACATGGATCAGCAGCTTCCTCTCTGACCGCAGACAGAGAGTCAGGGTGGGCCATCACACATCCACGGCCCTAAGCCTCAGTACCGGCTCCCCCCAGGGCTGTGTGCTGAGTCCCCTGCTCTATTCCCTGTACACACACGACTGTACCCCCGCCCATCACAACAACACCGTAGTGAAGTTTGCTGATGACACTACAGTGGTGGGGCCCATCTCGGGGGGGGGGACGAGTCTGCATACAGGGACGAGGTGGTGCAGCTGTCGTCATGGTGCAGAGACAATAACCTCCTCCTGAACACCTCCAAGACCAAAGAGCTGGTAATTGACTATCGTAGGAAAAAGACAGAGATTCCTCCGCTCATCATCAGCGGGGAGTGTGTAGAGAGGGTAGCCAACTTCCGGTACCTAGGAGTCCACATTGAGGAGAACCTGACCTGGAGTGTGAACACCTCTGAGCTGCTGAAAAAGGCCCAGCAGAGACTGTACTTCCTCAGGAAGGAGAACATCATACAGAGACTGCTGGTGTCCTTCTACCGAGCCTCCATAGAGAGCATCCTGACATACTGCATTTGCATCTGGTACACCAGCAGTACAGCAGCTCAGAGGAAATCACTCTAGAGGGTCATCACCACCGCCCAGAAGATCATCGGCTGCCCTCTCTCCACACTGGAAGACCTCCACCACTCCCGTTGCCAGAAAAGAGCACAAAGTATTATAGAAGACACTTCACACCCCGGACACTCACTGTTTGAACTGCTGCCATCTGGAAAACGATACAGACTCATGAAAACAAGGACAAACAGACTCAAACACAGTTTCTACCCAACAGCAATAACTACTCTCAACAAAACTAGGAGCTGATGTGCAATAACAAAAATGATTGTATGTTGATGA
Source organism: Scomber japonicus (assembly GCF_027409825.1). Lineage (NCBI taxonomy): Eukaryota > Metazoa > Chordata > Actinopteri > Scombriformes > Scombridae > Scomber > Scomber japonicus. The sequence goes on from NC_070598.1 coordinate 28,354,074, forward strand.
ATGTTCTTGTATTGTCCGTGTGTTGATGTATGTGTGGAGGGGTGAATGTGTCTAGATATATATTTATTTTATTTTATTTTATTTTATTTATTATTTTATTTATTATTATTATTTTATTTTTATGTATGATGCACTGACTGGAGAGCACTTTTAAATTTCGTTGTACCTGGTGACAATGACAATAAAGATCTATTCTATTCTATTCATCTCAAGTAGACTCGACTACTGTAACGGTCTTCTGACTGGACTCCCACAAAAAAAGCATTAAACAGCTGCAGCTCATTCAGAACGCTGCAGCTCGAGTTTTAACCAGAACAAAGAGATCAGAGCACATTACTCCAGTTCTAAAGTCTTTACACTGGCTCCCAGTCAGCTATAGAATCGATTTTAAAGTTCTGCTACTGGTCTACAAATCACTGAATGGTTTAGGTCCAGAATACATAAATGACATGTTAGTAGAATATAAACCCAGTAGAGCTCTGAGATCTACTGACTCAGGTCAGATAGTTGAGCCCAGAGTTCAAACTAAACATGGTGAAGCAGCTTTTAGCTGTTATGCTGCACACAACTGGAACAAACTACCAGCAGAACTGAAATCAGCCCCAACAGTGAACACTTTTAAATCCAGGTTAAAAACATTTCTCTTCTCCTGTGCTTATGATTGAGCTCTTTTAAAACACTTTACATTTTAATCTTTCATTTGCACTCTGTCCTTTTAATGATTTTAAAGCTAATTTATAATTTTATGCTGCAATCCTATATTTAATGCTCTATTCTAGCATTTTATTTATGTCTTTCTCAAATTACATGTTTTTCTGTTTTATGTAAAGCACATTGAGTTGCCATTGTGTATGAAATGTGCTATATAAATAAAACTGCCTTGCCTTGCCTTGCCTTAAATGTAAAGAGGGTGTCTGCCCCCCGGACCAAATCTGAAAGATGGTTCCACAGGAGAGGAGCCTGATAGCTGAAGGCTCTGTCTCCCATTCTACTTTTCTGTTATTAATGCTTTTGTGACTGCACTAGCATCTTGTTAGCCTCTACCCATTTTCATCCATGGAGGGTCTCAGCTGTCCGTCCTTCAGAACCACACGTACGCACACCAAGTGGAAGATCTCAGAGAGCGAGCGCAGTGTTCTAGTAGGTACATAAGGTACTATAAGCTCTTTAAGATATGATGGAGCCTGACCATTGAGAGCTTTGAAGGTGAGGAGGAGGATTTTGAATTCTATTCTGAATTTTACGGAAAGCCAATGCAGTGAAGCCAAGATGGGAGTAATATGATCTCTCTTTCTAGTTTTTGTCAGAACACGAGCAGCTGCATTCTGGACCAGCTGGAGAGTCTTTAGAGACTTGTTAGGACAGCCTGATAATAATGAATTGCAGTAGTCCAGCCTAGAAGTAACAAATGCATGGACTAGTTTTTCAGCACCATTTATAGACAGGATATGTCTAATTTTTGCAATATTACGCAGATGAAAGAAGGCAGCCCTTGAAATATGTTTTATGTGGAAATTAAAGGACAGATCCTGATCAAATATAACTCCTAGGTTCCTTACAGTGGAGCTGGAGGCCAGAGTAATGCCATCCAGAGTAGTTACAGTATCTCACAAAAGTCAGTACACCCCTCACATTTTTGCAAATATTTTTATTATATCTTTTCATGGGACAACACTATAGAAATGAAACTTTGATATAAGTGTACAGCTTGTATAGCTTTTAGATTTACTGTTAAATTGTATCAAAGTTTCATTTCTATAGTGTTGTCCCATGAAAAGATATAATAAAATATTTGCAAAAATGTGAGGGATGTACTGACTTTTGTGAGATACTGTATGTCATTTGATAATGAATTTCTATGGTGTTTATTGCCAAGCACAATAACTCCAGTCTTTTCTGAGTTTAATAACAGGAAGTTACAGGTCATCCAGGCCTTTATGTCCTTAATGCATGTTTGTAGTTTAGTTAATTGGTTAATTTAATTTGGCTTTATTGATAAATATAATTGAGTATCATCTGCATAACAATGAAAATTTATTGAGTGATTCCGGATAATGTTTCCTAAAGGAAGCATATATAAGGAGAATAGTATTGGTCCAAGCACTGAACCTTGAGGAACACCATGTCTAACTTTTGTTTGCATGGAGGATTTATCATGAACATTTACAAACTGAAAGCTATCAGATTAATATGATTTAAATCATTTCAATGCTGTTCCTTTAATACCAATTAAATGTTCAAGTCTCTGCAACAGGATTTGATGATCAATAGTGTCAAAGGCAGCACTAAGATCAAACGGAACAAGGACAGAGAGAAGTCCATTATCTGATGAGGTTAAAAGGTCATTTATAACTTTTACCAGTGCAGTCTCTGTGCTATGATGAGCTCTAAATCCAGACTGAAATTTCTCAAATAAACTGTTACTATGTAGAAAGTTACACAGCTGATTAGCAACTGCTTTCTCAAGGCAAGGATCTTGGAGAGAAAGGGAAGGTTCGATATTGGCCTATAGTTGGCTAGAACCTCTGAATCATTAGGCTTTTTAAGAAGTGGTTTAATTACAGCTACCTTAAAGGACTGTGGTACATAACCTGTCACCAAAGACAGATTAATCATATCTAATAAGGAAGTGCTAACTGAGGGGAATACTTCCTTGAGCAGCCTAGTTGGAATCGGGTCTAAGAGACAAGTTGATGGTTTGGATGAAATAATCATTCTTTATTCGCTTCGTGCATGACAGGGAGACTTCAACCAATCAGCGCTCAAGGAAAGCGCATGATCATGTCAAGCTGACGGAATGGATAGCTTGGTTATCAAACACTAAAAAACAAGTCACTGACAATGAAAGCTCGAGATACATAGTTGCAGGGGTAAAACAGGGCATACAGTTCTGCAGTTTGGTTGCATACAGAGTTAGAAAGTGATTTTTGACGAAGTTAGAGTTTACATACATTTTCCATTACAGGACACAGGCAGTAGCTGGAGGGAGAACAAGAGAAACATACAAAGCACTTTAATATCTTAGGAAATGACTTCATGGGTGAGGACAGCACTGACCTCTGAGACCTGACAGGTAACATTTACTGTTTGACAGACAGCTAGCAGGTGGTGAGGGAGGGAGGAAGGAAGGCAGGCTCCTCCAAGTCCTCTGCAGCAGGTGGTGGTGCCGGTGGTCCTGGTGTGGAGGGAGCTGGTGACTCTGCATGCTGGTCCAAGATGAGGGCTGTCGGAGGTTCCGTGGGGTGGTGGTGGTGCTCCTGGGTTGCCTCCAGCAGTTCCTCATCTGTTGGTTCCAGCACAGCGGAGACACCAGCCCCTTCATGTGGTGCTGCTGTGGTGGTGGCAATGGTAGGAGGTGGATGCAGCCAGAGAGAGAGAGGGGCCGGTACTTGGGAGGCTTAAAGAGAAATACAGTGTTTCAGTCAGATGAAAAAAAAGATTAGAGACTTGCAGCATGTTTTTACAGTTTGAACAATGTACAATGGATTCAAAGGTAGAAACCAGAACATTAAATTTAAAACAAGTTCAATAATCTCAAAAATTTGCAGGGTAGAGAGCAAAATATTAAGAGCAGTTAAGAATGAATCCCAGCCTCTCTTTCATAAACAATATTCCATTTCTAACACTTTATTTTTGCTACTTACACTCTTCTGTGTCAACTACAGCTTTGACCAGCTTTTCATCTGAAGGCTCCTCAGATGATGTTGAAGGAAGAGGGTCTGGAGAATCAGAATATGTTTATCGTCATTGTAACAGGTATAACTAAATGAAGTGCATTCCTTGGCAGTGCAAAAGTGCTAATAAAAAAATAAAAAAGTTAATTAAAAAAATAAAAAATCACAGTCAGAGGGAATCAACAAAAACGCAGCAGAAACTGTGAACATAAAAACAGGCAAGTTGTACTCTATATGTGATTAGACTGCACTGGAACACTGGAAATGCAGGTTTTGGTGTCCTCAGCTTCTGCACCTTGGCCTGCATTTCCACCCCAGACAGAGAACTCCGCACTTTTATGCATGCAGCTTCTACCTGATCTTTTATATGTCCTGTTGGATGCACCCACTGATACGGACTGAATCTGTGTTCCTCTTTTGGAGCTTGTCATAAAGGAGGTCCAGATGTGCAATGCTAAGTCTGCTAAAAGACATAGCTTGATGTTATTGTCTGGATGGCTGCAGGGCTCTGTTGCCAACTCTGTGTCTCATAACAGGAGCGGGAGAAGCTCCAGGTCTCAGCTAGGGTGACCATTTCCATAACACCAAAAAGGAGAACAGTATGCGACATATCAATAAATTACTATGGTGTACATAGGACTCTGGTATACTCTCATTTATAGTACAATTTTGAGTGGTTTAAATATGATGTTTGTGTAGCTGAATAGCAAAAAATATTAATGAAAAGTCAAAAAGTGTTTGTTCACAGTATTTGTATTTATTCAATACATTGTGGTGTTCAAAAAGTGACCACTGAGATGAATCTTTTAAAGTGCAGAGTGCCACAATCATACATAATCAAAAATGTTTTAAAAAAAAGCCTAAATAACTTTTTATGTAAACAACAAAGGAGATTGTAAAAAAAAAAACATTCAACTGTTAAAAAAGTATAGCATTTCTAAAGTGCTTCAGTCTTTTGGGCACACACACAGCCACAGTGTCTGTGTGTGCAGCAGACCTGTATTTAAGCAAACTCCACATTCACCCTCTGTAGCAGCTCAGGAGACAACAGCCCCCCTGTCATCATGGCTTCCAAGCCCCCACTGCCCCTGGGCCTGTTTATATCCTGCAGAGACTGGTACAAATAACAACAATATAGTTATCAACCTTCCAAAATCTGTGTTGTTTTCAACCCAATAGATATAAATACTTCATGTAGCCCATCAGTGAAATCATAAGGTTAGTGTACTCACCAAAATAGTTGATTGTCTATCTGCAATACTTCTGTTCTTTCGAGGTCTTGTGTTTTGGCATGACGCTAACTTTCTGTCAATGTCGTATGACGTAGCAGCACATGGACCCTTTTTTATGTTTTTAACCAATGATATAAGCACATATTTATCTGACACCGCTCTTAGCCAATCATTTGTTAGACCAGATATGTTACTGCGTTGGATACATTTTTTACAGTCTATGATTGGATGTTGTGCTGCATCCCAGCAAAGATGAAAAACCTCTGCTCTTCAAGCCTAGTGGCTCAAAAAGGAGGACAAATACGTGTCTGGCTTGATGCTGCGCCGGACGCCGGACAGGGCATTGAAAATCCGGACTGTCCGGCCTAAAGCCGGACGCCTGGTCACCCTACCTGAGGGTGGTTGGACAGCTGAAGTCCCGCATTCTGGGCAACAGTGCCAATCACCTGTGCAGTAAACTGCGGGAGCAGCACTCGGATGCTTGGATGCGGAGAGCCATCCACTACCTTGGCATTTGCGAGCAGTTCCTGGCCTCCACCACTGTCCCAAATGCCCCCTCTGCCATCACCCATCTGGCTGCTGACCGTATTCAGGTACGATGTCCTGACCCGGCTGGATGAGTTCAAGGCCAGGATCACGTCCACCTTTGGATCCATCTTAAAGATGGATTTGACCATGACGGCAAATTGTGTCTCACAATTTCATATTTCACACCACAGCTGTGTGTGTCTGTGTTTGTGTGCACTGACAGTAACATTTGAAATCTATCTCTTACCCTCTCTCTTTCTCTTTTCCCGCCTACCAGGTGACGAAGAAGCTGGGTGCTGTCTCTGAGACGGCTTCCTGGGTTAACAATGTCGGTAACGAGCACGGGCAGGTGCTCATGAGTGTCCTCACATGCTCCGAGGACTTGGGGTGGACCCTGGAGATGCCAGCCGTCTCACTGAGGCTAAGCGGTTCCAGCTGGAGGGGAAGCACGGGATGGTCGGTCTGACTGACGCCAAGGTGATCCAGAGGATCTCCAAGGAGGAGTGGCGGCTCCACTGTTGTTGCAGGACATGTGAGGCTGAGGACTCGACACCTGCTGGACACCTTCGGCGACCCGGCAGAACACACAAGCCTGGGCAGGGTTGCTCGACAATCTCTGCATACCAGACATTTTTAGTACGCAGAGGCGCCATCTCAGCTGCATCCAGGACCCACGGACGTGCAGCTGTACATCCTGCCCGTTTATTGCTGCGCCAGGGGCTCCACGTCTTTGGAGTCCTTCCACCACCACCTCAACCGGTTCATCTGATATCTGATCGTGTGCCATGGCTTGTAATAAAATATATTGTATTCTCAAAGAAATTAAAGTTCATAAAATATCTTGGGGTCACTTTAACACAAAACACTGATAATTTATATGAAGCTAATTACGTCAAACTGGATTAGGAAATTAAGAGCGATTTGGACAGGTGGGCTATCCTTCCACTTGACATTGGTTCACGAATAGAGACCATAAAAATGAATGTTCTACTCCGACTTCTTTACCTGTTTCAGTCACTACCCACTGAGATACCCGAAAAACAATTCAGACTGTGGGACAAAATCATTTCAAGGTTTATATGGAATGTTCACAGACCGAGAATCAAATTTGAAACATTACAGATTGGAAAGGATAAGGGGGGTTTGGCACTGCCAAACCTTAAGGGATATTTTCATGCTGCACAAATTAGACATGTAATTTGTTGGTGTGACAAAGAGTATGTAGCCAAATGGAAGAATTTAGAAAAATCGGTACAAGGAAGAGAAATTCAAAGTCTTATTGGAGACAGAGAAGGAGCAATGGGTGTAATTAAACAGGCGAATACAGTCACCCAGTTTACGCTGAAATTATGGTTTACTCTGATACGAAAATATAAACTAGAGAAAGAGCCCGGACTGCTTCGGTGGATAGCTTATGACAAGGGTTTTATCCCTGGTTCTCTTGACCAAAGATTTAAACAATGGATTCCTAATGGATTAACAGCGATATGTACAGCAATTAAAAATGGGAATTTCATGAGCTTCCAGGAGGTTAAACAAACATATGATTTAAGTAACCAAGACCATTTTAGATATTTGCAGATAAGGAACTTTTTCAATAAAGAAATAAAACACAGTGTAAATCTAGAAAAAAATTCAATAATCAAAACCATAACTGGAGCCTACAACGCAAAGAAATTCAGAATAATCTCTACAATTTATGGGCAAATAATGGAAGCAAGAGGGAATACAACGACATATGTAAAACTGAGGTGGCAGAGAGAGCTGGGTGTAAACATATCTGAGGAGGAATGGTCGCATATTTGGAAAACACAGCAGACAGCAGTCAATGACATCATCACGTGTTTGGAGATTACATTGCTGGAAAAATTGAATTAGATTTTTTGTAACACCCAAAATTAGGAATAAACATACTTTATTACCACAGCCATGTTGGAGGAGCTGTGGAGAGGTAAATGTGAATCATTCACCTGTGTTCTGGCTATGTCCTAAGTCTAAGATCACAAAATTTTGGGAAGATGTTCATTTAGTTATAGGCAGAATTTTAGGTTATGGTGTATCCAAGTCTTGTACATTATTACTGTATATCTTGGTGTCATTACGGGAAATGTTGTGTTGAAAGGTGGATCATGTTAGTAGCCTGTAAAAAGGCAATTACAAGAAAATGGTACAAGACAGACCCACCATCACGGGCAGATAGGATGAAAGTTATGGACGAAATACATATTATGGAACAACTGACATAAAAATACGGACTCAAGAGGATCAATGCTGCCGAAAGTGGGAGAAATGGACTGAATACATAAGAACGACAGGACAAGGTCCATCACATTGACATTAAAAAAGGATCAAACTGTAGAAGCATGGTAATCCAACATGTTCTTTTTCAGAACTTTGTTGTTTTGTTTTTTGTTTTTTGTTGATTCCCTCTGACTGTGTGATTGCAGCCTCCTCCAAACCAGCTATGCCCGCAACATCATCGGAGGAGCCTTCAGATGAAGAGCTGGTCAAGGCGGTAGTTGACACAGAAGAGTGTAAGTAGCAAAAATAAAGTGTTAAATATGGAAGCTGGTGTAGAATGATCGAGGGAAGGCTTCTCTCTTTTTACTCAGCTTTATTGCAGCTCTCAACACACAACTCACGACGACCAACATACGACAACAAGGGTGTTTCTCTGAATGCCCGCCAAGCATCATACCTGTTACCATAAAGCGTCACTGTCGTAAAACTGTTGTAACAATCATTTCACATATAACTCCGTATATGACATCTCCCCCCTTTTTATGTTGTTTCTAATTACACAAGGTGCATGTAGTAACTTTCAATAAACCCAGGCAAACAATAATACCCGCCAGAAAATATGTCAAATAAGCCTTCCTTTATAAACATAAATTGTATCACAGTATTTTGGTAATGTTACTTATCTAGTAAACACAATTACCCTTTAAATATTTCTCCTTTAACAGTAATATTTCTGTAAACAAACTCAAAGTGCAATCTGCTGTAAACCTGCTTTTTCAAAACTCAAATGCAATTCCCTGGACCCATAACTCTTCAAATATTCTCTTCAAACATATATATCACTCTTAAATTCAACAGCACTGAAATATTTGTGCAAAGTTAACAAACAGAATGCAGTCATATTACATATGTATATATGTGTTTGCCTTTCCTTTTCTCTTTCTTTTTTTTTTTTTTTGTTTTGTGTAAAGTCCCTATGAAAAATATGTCAGCGTCTGTTTACAGGCTCAGCCTATCAACAGGTTTGCACAGCCGTCCGGCCCTGGTGCGAAACTGTCCCGGCGACTGTGTAGGTGTGTGTCTCATGACCTCACTCGAGGTAGAAGAAACAGTCTCTGGCGTGACGACGCTTGTAGATTGGGAAGTCTCTCCTGCACTTACAGCAGATGCAGGAGGGGTGTCTTGTGCAGATTGTGAAGACAGATCTGCCCGTAGATGGCGGCGGTTCCGCCGTAACTCCGCCCCTTGCGGTGTGTTGATGATGTAAGATCTTGGAGTAACACTTTCCTTAGAAACGACTGCTGGAGTCACCCAGGCCTTTTCCTGATCTAACTTGACTAAGACTGCGTCTCCTGGTCGAAGTGGTGGAAGAGGTCTGGCACCGTGGCGGCGGTTGTAATAGAAAGCTTGTTTTGCTTTCTCACCAGCATCTTTCTGTTCTACAGTCTTTCTGTTAGGCCATTTGGGCCGAAGATTCTTCTCCAGTGTAGGGAGTGTTGTTCTGATCTTTCTCCCCATTAAGAGTTCTGCTGGACTAACTCCTGTGGTGGTGCAGGGAGTTGATCTATAGCACATGAGTGCTAGTAGTGGATCTTCCTGGCGGAGGATTCTCTTTGCAGCCTGCACTGCTCTCTCCGCATGACCGTTCCCCTGAGGATGGTGAGGACTTGATGTGATGTGTCTGAAGTCTAGCTGGCTTGCCAGCTCCTGAAATTCTGCGCTGGGGAATTGAGGGCCATTGTCACTCACCACCTCATCCGGGATCCCAAACCTTGCAAAGGTTGCTTTAAGTCTCTGAATAACCTGAGTGCTGGTAGTGGACGGTAGGTGCAGCACCTCCAGAAACCGTGAGTAGTAATCTGAGATGACAAGATAGTTGTTTTTGTTGTATTCACAGAGGTCAAGAGCTATTCTTTTCCATGGACGGTCGGGCAGAGGCGTAGAGATGAGAGGCTCTTTTTGTTGGGCCCGCTTTTGTTCTTGGCAGGTGTGACATGACAACACTGTGTTTTTCAGTTCGGTAGAAAGTCCTGGCCACCAAACTGATGACTTTGCCCTGTCTCTACATTTTGTTAGCCCCTGATGTCCATCATGTATTCTTTTCAAGATGTCGGCTCTCATTGACTGTGGAATGATGATCCTGCTCCCACGTATGAGCAGACCATCAGCCTCTGATAGTTCATTTTTCACCTTCATGTATGCTCTGACCTTCTGTGGGACATTTCCACTATATTCTGGCCATCCTCTTCTCACATGTTCAATGACAGACTGCAGTTCACAGTCAGTTGCAGTGGCTCTTTTGATGCTCTCCATTCTGCTTGGAGATGCAGGGATGCCCTGTATCACTGTGGCTACGTAGCACTCCACCTCGCTATGTGCATCAGTCACTTCTTTTGTGTAGGTCTGTGGGCTTCGGGATAAAGCATCAGCTATGAGTAGGGTCTTTCCCAGCACATATTCAGCCACTGGTTTATACCTCATGAGCCGCATTAAGAGGCGTTGACATCTTAAAGGGACGTTGTCGAGACTCCGGTTGTTGATGAGCGGCACTAACGGCTTGTGATCCGTCTCAAGTTTGAACTCATCCAGGCCACATAGATACTTGTCAAACTTTTCACAAGCCCACACGCCAGCCAGACACTCCTTCTCTATCTGGGCATAGCGTGTTTCAGCCTCAGATAAACGCCTGGAGCAGTAAGCTATTGGCTTCCATTCTTCCCCATGGAGTTGGAGCAGCACCGCTCCCAGTCCATAACTGCTGGCGTCGGCAGACACGGCTGTGGGCCTTGTGACATCATAAAAGGCGAGAACTGGTGCCTTTGTCAGCATCCTTTTAATGTCCTCAAAAGCTGACTGTTGTGAGTGGCCCCAGGTCCAGATGTTCTTGGACTTTAGGAGCTTGTACAATGGTTGGCCTACTGTTGCAAGGGCTGGGACAAACTTTCCCAGGTAGTTCACCATGCCGAGAACTCTTTTTAACTCTTGCACATTTTCAGGCGGCGGTAGCTGGCGAATGGCCTCAACTTTGTCAGGGTCGGGCTTGACCCCTGATTGGTCGATAAGATGACCCAGGAAGCGTAGTTGGCTCTGTCTGAGGGAGCATTTCTCCTTGTTGAGTTTCAAGCCTGCTGACTCGACGCGCTGCAGTACCATCTCGAGCCGTGCATCATGTTGCTCCATTGAAGTCCCATACACAAGAATATCATCCATGAAGACTTCTACGCCTTCCAGACCCTCCAGAGTCTCCAGCATCTTCCGCTGGAAGATCTCTGGTGCACTTGTTATGCCGAAAGGTAGTCTCTTAAAACAGTACCTCCCGAACGGTGTAATAAACGTTGTCAGCTTGCAGCTGTCTGGATGCAGTGGGATTTGCCAGAACCCACTGGCAGCATCCAGGGAGGAAAACACTGTTGCACCGCTCAGCTTGGCTGTTATCTCATCAGGGATCGGCAGGATGTAGTGTTCCCTTTTGACTGACTTGTTCAGTTTGGTCAGATCGACACAGATTCTGGCCTTGGCTGTGTTCTTTTTCAAGACTGGGACCATGGGCGCACACCACTCAGTAGGTTGTGTCACTTGCTCGATGACCCCGTTGCTCTCCATCCTTTTAAGTTCCTCTTTAACTTTTTTGAGCATGGGGAAAGGCACACGACGTGCAGTGTGCACAGCATATGGGACAGCATCATCATCGATTTTGACTGGTTCAGTTTTTAGTGTGCCATGCTCACCGTAAGCTTGCAGATGACAGGTGCTGGACTTTACTTCATCTACTCGCCTCACCAGATTCATCTTTACTGACAGGGCCCGGCTAAGTAGATTGTTGACTCTGTGTCCACGGACTACATAAGCTGTGAATGGGTAATCTTTCCCCTTGTGACTGGCTGTTGCTTCAAAACGGCCCAGACACAGACACTCTCCTCCTGGGCTGTCCAGAGGGATGTCTGGTGGTGCTAGAGTCCTCTCAGGAGTGAGTGTGTGAAATGTGTCTTCACTCATGACAGTGACATCAGCTCCTGTGTCAATTTTGAATTTGATTGGAGTGGAATCCACCTTTAACTGCACAGTCCACTGTTCACCTGTCTCTTTAACGTTACACACTGAGCCTAAAAAATATGAGGTCTGCTCTGCCCTCTCAGTCTCTGTCACCTCATTCACTGTCTTGCTGCTGCGACATACTCTAGCCCAGTGTCCCATTTTATGACAGTTATGGCATGTAGCTTTTTCTGCATAGCACTTTTCATCTTTGTTATGTTGTGTTTTCCCACATTTTCCACACTTTCTATCCTTTCCTCCCCATTTTCTGTCTTTTGACTTGCCTTGTTGTCGCTGTTGTGGTTTCCAGTTAGTGTTTTTACGTTTAAACTGTACCTTCTGTACTGATCCAGCAGTGTCTCCCTGCAGGACCACTTGCGCTGCGACCTCCTCCGACTGTCTGACGGTCTGTATCGTTTGCGCCAGCGTTAAGTCTGCCATCAGCTGCAGCTTGCGGGAGAGCTCTTTGTCCAGTATCCCGACGACAATACGGTCGCGGATATTTTCCTCTCTGGTCACGCCAAACTCACAGTGTTCTGATAGCTCGTACAGGGCTCGGATAAAACACTCAGCTCTTTCCCCTGGCCGCTGGACACGCAGGTGAAAACACGCCCGTTCGTGGATAATATTCCTCCGCGGAAAGAAGTACTCATCAAACTTCTTCACCACAACGGCAAAGTCATTATGGTGTCCCTCATCAGTGAACGTGAATGACTTATAGATGTTTTCTGCCTCGTTGCCCATCGCGTAGATTAGACAGCTCACCTGCACTTCTCCGTCATCTTTGTTCAGTTTTGTGGCGAGTCTGTACCGCTCAAAGCGCTGTTTCCAGTCCGGCCACTCTGTCGGTTTATCAAAGGAGAAGTTCGCCGGGGGGTTAAACTTCGCCATTCAACTTCAACAAGTCCGTCTTCGTTTATCTGTGTGTCGAAACACTTCTGACACCATGTAGAATGATCGAGGGAAGGCTTCTCTCTTTTTACTCAGCTTTATTGCAGCTCTCAACACACAACTCACGACGACCAACATACGACAACAAGGGTGTTTCTCTGAATGCCCGCCAAGCATCATACCTGTTACCATAAAGCGTCACTGTCGTAAAACTGTTGTAACAATCACTTCACATATAACTCTGTATATGACAGCTGGGATTCATTCATTTGACTGCTCTTAATATATTGCTCTATACACTGCAAATATTTGTGATTATTGAACTTGTTTTAAAAGTAATTTACTGGTTTCTACCTTTGAATCCATTGTATATTGTTCAACTGTAAAAAAAAAAAAAAAAAAAAAAAAGGAGGCATGCTGCCTGGTAAGGCTGCTCAATTAATCGAAATTTGATCGTGATTACGATTTTGGGACCTCAAAACGAATAAAATCGAAGGGGGAACGATTTTTTGTCATATTCCTGCAAAAAGCTGCGCGTGTGTATTTCAGTCCCTCCTCTGCAGCATGCACTGTACACCATAGCTGCCAACATTCCCGTTTTCCCCGGGTTTCTCTTAAGAGAATCCAGTTATTAAACTATTGCACTTAGAACATCAAACACACTGTTTAAAGTGCACAATCACCACCTCCAACATTGCCACAAGACAACAAACACAATTCTGCACAAACTATGACTGTAAGTTATCAGAACCACAGTTATCAGAACAGAGAACCACAAGGACATTTTTTTAAATATTCTTTTAGGGTGACTACTCAACATCAGTCCAGAGACAGCAGATGTAAAATAGCCTTTTGGCTAATTCCGGTATGTTTACATTGGTTAAAATGTTTTAACAATGTGCATTGTCCCTGATCATTAAACCTTTAAATAAAATAAATAAATCCATAAATAAACACTTTATACATATATATGCCAAAAATAAAATGTCCATTGTCCCTGTCCATTCCAGTAGGGAGACGCAGAGGTGAACTGTCCCCCCTCCCTTTCTCTCACAACTTCTGTGCGCGCAAGGACCGCTACTACCCAGTTGTCAAGGCTACAAGTATTTGTTAGTAATAAATTATTGATATCCAAAGTGCACTGTAAAACAACTAGCGATTGCTGATCTCATTACAGTTTTGAAATTAAACTGACTCGGAAATATGGCTTTGCAATAAGCAATCTATAAACTCTTGTCTGCCCAGCACATTTCTCCCATTGTTGACTTAAGTACTATTTTTAAATCAGCTCAACAAGAATTTGTAAATCTTTGAGCAGATTTTTGAGTTAAGTTGGGCTAACTCCATCGATTGCTCATGTGCGCATGCGCACGCAAGCCTGACCCAGTTTGAACCGGTTTTAACAGCTCTTAGCACCTGTGAAGGTGTGCGCCCGTCAGACATTTTGTGGAGCAAAAACCATGTGGTGGGAGCTGACAAAACCTTCGCTCTAGCAGGTAAGCTAAGTGTGTTTTTACTTTCATCATGCTGAATTTGTGCAGACTGACTTTTTTACTGTATGTCATTGTCTGCTGTTGGTAACGTTTACACAGTTTATGTTTGTAATCCGCACGCACCTTTGCCTGGCAGGCAACCCATATTTTCATTTGTTAATCAGTCTGTCAATCACACTCAGCCTTTATTTGTGACGGTACATAAAGTAGATATATGATTGGTCAGATGGAGTAAGTCCCACCCTCTGCACGCTAGGTTTGAGTCAAGGGGGGAGTTGTGGGTTCTCCGAGTGAGGACCACTTCCGCGTTCAAAAAGCTGCAGTTCCCCCCGCGGCCTCTGGGGGCTGGTCCCGGAAGTGAGCAATTTCCCATTGAGCCCCATGTTAAAATAGCCGACTTTACAGCTTAAAAAAACATATTTAAAGCCTGGTCCCTTTGACTTTTTTGGTCTTTACCGATAGTTTCCACCTCAGTGAACACTCTGGGGGGGGTGAATTTTTTTGTATTTTTTTTGTTTAAGTGTTATTTAGGCTTAAAATTCGGGCATAAATTAGGGCGTGGCTACGTTGAGTCACAGGTTCATAGACTGTTGCCAGCAGTTAGCTCTATGCTAAAGCATCGGCTGGGCTAGGCTAGGCTACACCCAGAGGTCCGCGGCTACATCCAGCAGACAGGCGCTGCGGTGTCCGTGTTTGTTTGCCTATTTTCGGGTAGTTTTTAGCTGGCAATATGGCGAGTTGTGCTGTTGATTGTACTAACCGACCGACAAAGGATTCTGTGTTGCAGTTTTTTCGGTGAGTAAACCGTAGTACTATTTTACCCATAGACTGTATAAAATATATGTTACCTGGATTTTGGCACTGTATAATGACTTTATGACAGATGACCAGAGCAGCTAATGTTAGCTGCTGTTGTGGTGTGTTTTGTGTTCTCAGAGTCCGTTTAATGCGGGATATAATATAGAATATACATAATGTTGTGTATTATCTTTCATTTAATATTATTATTATTATTATTGTCTTTCGTTTAATAATACTTATATACAGTGTCAAGAGTAACTTAAATGAATAAGGGTTAGGGTTAGTGATCTGTGTTGTATTGGTGATACTGATTTCAGAAATGTTCAAAAACAAGATCAGAGCACCCATAAATAAATACAATTTATGTTTCTTATTATATTCATTGTTGGTATTATTATTAAAGGTGAACTGTGTAACTTTGTTATTTAGGAACTTTTTATCAAGCAAAGCCCTTTTTATTACTCCATATCCTCAAATAGCTCTTAGTATCATAAAGGTTTGTGACCTCTGATCTATAAGTTGCTGAGCACCTATGTGTGTCATTTTAAAGTTTCCCTCTAGGTGATCCGGACAGGCTGGACAAGTGGGTCGTCAGCATGAGGAGACAGAACTGGACCCTGCTCTCCAGCCCCCCCAATCCTGCCCTGTGCTTTCAATAAAATCTGTATTGAGCATGAACTCAGCGTCTGCCTGCCACCTGTTGTCACAGATACTCAGAAATGTTCTTTTTTCTGACTTTCTTAAAACTAGATGTATAACATGCATCTTAAACCTTATTAAAATCAGTTAATCATGTGGAGAGATTTCTCATGCAGGTAGATAATTATCTACATAATAGAGTTCTACCGTTAGTAAAGGTAAGACATATGATTTAGCACATTTGAAAAAAATATTTACTTGTAAAGACTTTCTAAGGTCCCATGGACTCCCTGGAAAGGTCAAAAAACAGAAACACTGTTGTGAGAATTTTTACAATTTTCAGTAACACTTTGCAATTGGTGGGTAAAAACTTGAGCTTTAATGGTTAATATTTGAGTTTAAGTTGATATTCCTTTTAACTGACTATGACATTTTTAACATTTTCAATAAGTGTAGAAGACAAAAGGAGTGCAATTATGAAAATTATTTATTTGAACATGAGGTACTCTTTAAATGAACAGACAATGAACAAACAAAACAATCAGTATATATAATAAATAATAAATAAACTTTTAAAATAAAATAAAAAAATAGGGGCAGTGTTTGGCTCAGTTGGTGGAGCGCCCTATGTGAGGCTGTAGTCCTTGCTGCGGGCGGTCCGGGCGTGGAAGCTGGCCGGGGGCCTGGTCTGGGCAACCAGCAGAGGCTGGACGGTGCCTGGCCGGGGCCTGGGCAGCTTTCTTTTCCATTTTCTAAATATAAAGAAAGACAAACATTTTGTAACCAGTGGTGTACAAAGTATTGAAATGCCTTACTTCAGTAAAAGTAGCCTACTAATACCACACTGTGAAAATACTCCACTACAAAGACACTACACTACTACTATACACTACAAAGACCTGCATTCAAAACCTCACTTTTGTGAAAGTGTTAACATTAAGTTTTATCTGCAAAATGCAATTAAGTATAAAAGTAAAAACAGTCCCTCTCTGTTTTACTGTTATAGAATGTTTGTGGATTGATATCACTGATGAATCACTGCATATGATGCATTTTATTGCTGAGGCTGTTTAAGTTGAGCCCAATTTAACAATTAAATATACTATTGAGTCGATTTATCTATATCTATCCCTGTCATGTGAGGACCCTGTATCTCACTTCTTTTAAAAAAATATTTAAGTGTATAAAATGCTTAACAGACTTTCTTTACATTATTCTACATAGTAATTTCACAGAGTAGTAACGTTTAACCCTCAGATCCTGTTGCCACATTTTATGGACCATCAGATTTTTCATTTGGCTGTGATCATGCTATAATGTTCATAGGTTGCAGAGAGGTGGCTTTTGCAAGGTACATCATGCTCCTTAAAGATCTCCTGTCTGCGTTATGGTCTGCACCTTATAATTCTCTGTTTATCGCGGCTCCCAGGGTAGCTAAAGCTACTCGCGCTGCCCCCAGGGGACTCAACGCCCCCTGGGGCGCGCTGGGGGGGATCGAGCTGAGGGATTTCATCAGGCTGATGATACTGGAAGTGATTTTGTCTCTGATTTTCACCAGATTTAACATTTTATCAACATTTGCCGTAAAAAAAAAACTAAAACGAGAACCAGTCCCAGAAGCTCCAGCTCCAACAAAAAATAAATATTGTAATACCTATTTTAACTTTATCATGGTGGTGTCATTTCTAACAGGATCTGAGGATTAAGATGAGTTTTGGTCCCCAGCGGACTTATTTAACTTTATCTCTTATGTAGTATAATCTCAATAAAACATTATTTCAAGTGCTGCAGCGTTATATTTGTTTTATAAGGAACTTAACGTTACCTGCGGTCGAGTCGCTGTCAGATCGCTGTGCTGGAGGCTGGACTGCCGGGTAGCTGCTGCCAGTAGCTGCTTGTTAGCCTAGCCTAGCTGATTAGCCTCAGGATAGCTCCGTTCGGTGCGGTTAATCCGAGTTCAGTGGGCGGGATCTCGGCCGGCTGACCCCGGCTGACCCGTAGAGTTACCGCCTCTCCTCCAAATATGGAAAATACACGCCCACTAAAATCCAAGATGGCGCAGTCCTAATGCCCATAGTAGAGTCACAAAACACACTCCCCAAAACCAATGGGTGACGTCACGGGTGCTACGTCCATTCTTTTTACAGTCTATGGTTTGAGTGAGTCAAAACAGCAGAGTCAAAACAGTAGAGTCAAAGTAGCAGACTGAGAGCAGCGGTCGGAGCAGACGAGAGATACAGATGAGAAAGTCAGAACAACGGTTGTTAACACACTGAATAACCATTAAAGTATACTTATCTGAGACTGAGAGGTGGTTCAATATCCATCAGCCAGGAGTAACTTAACATTTGGCAGTGTCTTGGTGAGTTGCTCGAACTAGCTAGCACTAGCGCTAGCTAAGTGTATTAGCCACACTGTGAGTTGATACGGGAGGTGGCAGAAAACGTGTCTTTGCTCCGGGACTCTTGAACCTGGCTTATCACTGCTGGCTACTGTGTATGTTAAGAGTTAACGCTGCATATTTCGACTCTGATAATCTGATAGAAAGTGAGGTATAATGTTTATTTTGCTGCTGTGTGTGTGGTTATATTGAGACGCACTGTTTATGATGTGTGGTATTATAAGGACTGCTAAATATGTTCATTCATAACAAAAACAAGTTAAACCCATCATAATTCATGATTAAACAGCTAAAATGATTCATGTTGGTTAAAAATGTGTAAAAATGTACTTACATTGAGTTAAAAAGAAACTGTACAGTTAAAAAGATAATTTATTTAATCACTATTGTGTTACAGTAATGTGTTGAGATTTATATACATATGGCCATAAAAGAAATGTTTAGTGATGTCACATAAATTACAGTCCTGTCTTTATACAGGCTGGGTTTTTGAGAACCATTAGATTTGGATCTGGATTCTCCCTGTTGAGGGGAGATGGCGAGCCCCCAGTGAGATCTTTCCTTAATCGGAGGAATGAAGAACCAATGGCTGAAGAGGACACCACATTCCTTCTTCACCTTCACCCATGTCTCAGTGTGGTAGGACCACCACGCAATTGACTACTTGAAATCCCCCCTGACTTGACTTAAACTCTTTTGACTTAAGCGTGTTGACTGATATCAACACGGACACTTCAAGAACAGTACACTCCATATGAACACTCTCAGTTGGGTTATGTTTATGAAAGACTGTGAAATATCGATAAACCAGTGGTTATTGCACTGAACTTTATTTTCTATTTTTTATATATTTCAATACAGTAAACTTACCTTAAACGCACCTCGTGGCTCCATTTATCTATTGTGTCTGTCATTCCTCTTTTCAACCCTCCTACTACGAACCTAGTTGTTGGTCCATATATTCTAAACCCTGTGGCACATAGTGGGTCACATTTCTTATTAGAATGACGACATTACAGTACTATACTAATTAAAATACTCATGTTTTCCACTGGATACTTATAAACATCCGACATTGTGTCCCACCAGAAAACAGCAGCACTGAGAGGCCTGCCTATCTACCTCCGCGAAGATGAAACCAAGTGCTCGGTAAGTAATAGTAACTGCAGGAAAGACAAATAATTCAGGTCATGCAGCTAATTCCTCATTCCCACGAGATGTTTTTAAGGAGTAGTTAATCCAAAATGTAAAAGTACACCTCCCCAGGACAGTTTATCAGTCCAGATAATTTTGGGGTGAGGGTTGCAGTTTTCCACTTCAGATCCCTTTTTTTCTGCTGAGGGGAACAGTTGGTCATTTTGGGTAGTGTTTCATCACAAGGTTGGTGGGTGACATAGGCTGTGTCTCAAATGGAGCACTTACGTGAGTGCACCAGAATGTAGTGCGTAGTGCGCACTGAGCCCTTACCTCTGTAGTGCACACTGTCGTGGGTAAGTATTGTCTGAAATGGAGCACTGGCGTTTTGCACTTAGCGGAAGTGACGGGCTTGCATGTCGCTGCTGGCCGCCATTGTTGAAATCAGAAAACTGGGCAAAAAGTCCCTCCCCTTCCGCTACGTAGGCAAAATGGCGTCCGTTTAGTGTGAGTAGTGTCCATCATCTCACACTGGATTTTTTGTCCGTTATAAGTGCACCATCCGGGTACTTTCAGAGCACTGAGTTTTCGCTTGTTCTTCAGTGTGAACGCACTATGCCCTAAAACATAGTGCTTGAAGTGTGCAAGTGCGCCATTTGAGACACAGCCATTGATTAAAGAAAGAGATTTACTTTTTCTGGTTAATACCTTCACAAGTTAAATGGGTGATTTACAATTCATGTAAATCACCCTCCTTAAACTACTAAATCTATTCTTAGCTATGTTAAAATTGCTTTATCAGTTTTCATTGAGATTTCAGTTTATAGATGCCCATTTTCTTCTGCCTTTTTAACATTTCAACTTCTTTTAGCCCTTATGAAGCCAATCATCTCTCTGCTTACAAGTTGTACTTTTCAGCTTTAGCATGAACCTTTTCAGCACTCACATATTTTTTCAGAAAATGCTCTTTCTAGTTTGTCTTACTTTTTCTAAGCTCTTAATAATGTATCTGTTCTTCTTCCTCAGGACACCAACACTTTGGCACCAGTGCTGTAAGGTGTGTCTGTTGCCATCCTCACTGTGTTACATGATGGTGGTGTTGGAAGAGGACATTATGCTTCATAATATTCCAAACCTCTCTACTGCCATGGCATACCTCTTTGGCCTCCTGTATGCCCTCAGCATTGATTATCCAAAACTTTCTTTCAGGTTTCAAATACTCAGCATGGAGGAAGATTTACCCCAAATGTAATGTTGTTTTTTACACATATTGTATTTATGATGGTTTTCCTGTGTTCACTGGTAAACTGAATAAAACATTTCAGATAACATGCAGCTGTAGTCTGTATTATTAATTATCCATCTATTGAGCAGTTTTAAAATAAAATTATAGCAACATAAATTTAGCTTGATTTATAAATGTAAAATATGTTTATTCAACAAGAATATTTGTGTTAGGTGAATCAAGAAATATATCCCATTGAAGGAATAATTGTATATTTATACAACATAAAAATCTGTGTTTGGTGAAGGTAGAAATACATTGCATTCAAGCATGAAGTTCTTTATTACTCTCACGGTATCCTCATAAGGTGAACAAAAAGATCTGAGTTGGAAGAACTCTTGGCAAAACTTAAAAACCTTAGTTAAGTCAACAACAGCTGGCAGAAGTTGAGAAAACTCAAAAATCTCTTGCATCATGTTGCCTTGATATTTTACATTTTCTCAACTTTTTCTTTTTTACAGTGTGGGTTGAATGCTTCCTAATTCATCCTTTTAAGGAGGGAGACTATGTACTAATCAAATCTCTAGAAAAAGTGACTTTGTCTCCTAGGTGGAAAGGGCCGTACCAGGTGCTGCTGACAACCAGGACAGCTCTAAAGGTGTGCAAATCGATTGCAGGTCTGTTTGTTGACTTCAGCTCGACATTCAACTCCATCAGCCCCAGCCGACTGATAAACAAACTGCAGATATTGCAACTCGGAACCCCGTCTGTCTGTGGATCAAGGACTTTCTGACGAACAGACTTGGGCACTTCCACATCCTCCACCATCGTCCTCAACACTGGTGTTCCTCATGGCTGCGTCCTGATTCCAGTCCTGTTCACACTGTACACCCTGCACTCAGGCCTGAGCATCAACGGGGAGGAGGTTGAGTGTGTCACGGATTTCAAGTTCCTCGGCGTGCACATCTCGAGAACCTGGGCTGGACTGTGAACACCACCCACATCATCAAAAAAGCCCAGCAGCGTCTCTTCTTCCTGAGAACGCTGAGGAGGAGCAAACTCAAAAAGCCCAAAATATCATAAAAGACACTTCACACCCCGGACACTCACTGTTTGAACTGCTGCCATCTGGGAAACGATACAGACTCATGAAAACAAGGACAAACAGACTCAAACACAGTTTCTACCCAACAGCAATAACTACTCTCAACAAAAACAGGCGCTAATGTGCAATAACAAAAATGATTGTATGTTGATGAATGTTCTTGTATTGTCCGTGTGTTGATGTATGTGTGGAGGGGTGAATGTGTCTAGATATATATTTATTTTATTTTATTTTTATTTATTTTATTTATTATTTTTTTAGTTATTTTATTTTATATATGATGCACTGACTGGAGAGCACTTTTAATTTCGTTGTACCTGGTGACAATGACAATAAAGATCTATTCTATTCTAAACTCCCTCCACCTTTTCTGAGGAACTTCTACCACTGCACAATAGAGAGTGTCCTTACTTTCGGATGCACAGTGTGATACGCCAGCTGCACTACAGCAGAGAAGAGACGGCTGAATAAAGTCATCAAGACAGCTAAGTGGAACGTTGGCTCCCCACTCCCACGCCTAGAAGAGATCTACTCGAGACATCTCCTCCGGCGGGCCAAAAAGATATAGAATGATCCCATTCACCCATGTCACTCTCTGTTCACCAGACTCCCGTCTAGCAGGCTCACAGTAATGCAAGCCTGTACAAACAGACTCATACACAGCTTCTTCCCCATGGCGGTGAAGAGACTGCTGCAGAAACAATGAACATACCCCAATTTTACCTGCACTTCAACTTGTTCTTGTTCTTACTTGATTTTTGTACATATTTTTTAGATATGTTATTTATTTAATACATATTTATTTATATTTATACCGATTGTAACTGCTACAAGGATTGCTGCCAAACTAAATTTCATTGTATCTTATGTGCAATGACAATGAAGCTTCTTTATCTTCTTTATCTTTATCTTTATCTTTACAAGACCTTATTCTGTTGAGCTGTGCATTACTCCTGCGCTTGATGAAATGCATTCAAATGTAAAGTAAGGACATTTTTGATAATTTTGTGTTTGTGCATATGAATACATTTTTAACATCCAAGTTAGTGTTAAAACTGCATTTTTTTTGCCCTACACCTGTCAAAATATCTCTTGCCGTTGTTTACCTGATGGTGCCATTTTCATGTATTTTGCTTATGGATAAATACAATTTATAAGAGTGCGTCCAAAATGACCTGTTTGTTTGGTATGGATGTCAGAGTGTGGTATTTATGTATTTGTGTATTGAAAAATGAATGTGTGCATGTGCAACAGATAGAGAATTCATATCGTCTTTCAGGTCTGCATTTGCAGCTTCATGTCTCAATCGTTCTCTCTCTCTCTCGCATCACACATGCATGGGTGTTGCCCATGGAGGTGGGACAAGTCCCATCCACTTTTTAAAATGATAGTTTGGACCCCTCCATTTTAACAATGTCGAAAATCAGTGCATCAGTCTTTCCACTCAGTGCTGTTTATTGAGAGAATGCACAGACAAAGTTTCACACACACAATGAAACTCAATGAAAATCAAAGCTTGGCATTTAACTTACATGTTTGTATTTTGTTCGCCTGTTGCTCATAGGTTTTTATTTTTGTTTCACACTCTCCATACAGACACGTGACACGTGTGTGTGGGTATGTGTATATGTGTGTGCGTACACATGTATGCACAGCTCAAGAGACTGTACAAATTATATTGTGCTGCGTTCACAAGTCAGAGAATTCGTATTGTCTTGCAGGTCTACAGTTACTCTGTTACCTGCATATGCTGGTTTGTGCGCATGTGTGAATAAGTGATTTTTTCAGCTGCTCCAGGTAATTCTGAACCCTGAAGGCAGGCTGGTCAACTGAGCTTGGTAGATTGTAGAATGTAGACTCAATGGGAGGAGGCTGTTAATGGTGCAATGTTGGTTTGCTGAACAAACAACACAGAAAGGACACAGAAAAGAGTTATACCTAATTATACATGGGAGGATGGACTGGCAATCTTACAAATAGCTGATTTCACAAAAACTTGTGTTTTCCTTTCTGTTCCCTTGTGTTCCCTCAGTGACATTCTGCTTATTTTACTGGCTCATAGGAGCTCCAGCACAATGTGGTGTGATTGAAGCAGCCAGTAATATTCTGTAGGTGGGACACTATTTTTATTTATTTTTTAATCTGTTTACATAAATAATGTAGTAAATGATTCTGAAGTTACAGTCCAACATAACTATATAATAAAAGATCTTCATTAAGTCAAACCATATTTTTATAGTATTTTTGATAACACAACATATTTCCAGCTACAGTCATTAAACCTATTTACACTTTGCCCTGTATTCTGATTCGTATCTACAGGGTAAAATGCAGCATGTAATTCAGTCGTACAGTTTTTAATTTCATCTCTTTGATATCAGCCTCAGTTTACTGTTAACTTTCCTATAGCCACATTAAAGGTGAATTTACTTACTCCAAATGCAATACCAATTTTTCTTACTGCTACTGCTTCAGATTAAAAGTGTTCAACTGGTGAAATATATGCTGATTTTTATAGTAAAGCAGCAACAGGAAATGCATTGTATTTGTCACCATAGTTACCACCAAAAGTGATAGTTGATTATAAATGTGTCTAAAATGAATTAGTAGGTTTCCTTAAAATGCAGTCAGTTGTGTTGGTTGTTCTGCAAACAGATACCCAGTTGCCTGTTTTAGCTGCCCAATAAGTGTTTGCTGTATTATTAAATAGCACTCGCCAAATTAACCAGGACTGAAATCTTAAGGATTACAACATAACTCATTTTTCCTTGCACATTGTTTCATATGATGAATGTTTGAACTTCATGTGCAGAATGATGTATGAGTTAGATGGCTGTTTTCACATTCATTTGCTGAACGATGAAAGTTTGTCTGTACTCACCACCAATCTTCAGATTTGTGATATCACAAATTAGTTAGTACTGAGTGGTGGTCCAGTATGCAATAAACACAGGTGTGATGTGAAAATGTGAAGTCGTCAATACATTGAGCACAAAGTTGTCAGTGAAATGGAGACAATGTGTTCAACAGTTAAGCTTGTGAAATTAATACTACTTGCATATTTATAGATTTAGGTTTTTTTCAATCAGGGAGAATAAGTATTTCAGAATTTGTATAAGGTATTCTGACTTTCTTACGGACTATTTTTGTATGTCTTGAAATATGTCTGGAAGGGACCTTTAACTACTATCTCCTCACATTCAGTCTTCTTCAGGGAGGATAAATGCATACTTGCACTTCCAAAAATGTATTTTCTTTATCAAATAATCCTAGTTTAACAGCAGAAAACATTGTCTTTTCAATTCCATTTCTTTTTAGATACGTGCAACATTTAGCAAAACAGCCTGACCACACTTCATGGTGTTGGAGATGTACCCCTACCACTATCAGATTCAGTGAATATCCTTCTAAGTCTGCGACATTACAATTAAAGTAGTGATTCTTTTGGGGTTTCATACCATTCCACAATAAGGTCCAACAGGCAGTGAGGAGCCCATCATACAGCTTCAAAAAGTGTTGACAATCTCCATGGTCATCCTCACTGATTTGGGTAAAGGTGACAGTCGCCACCCTCTCTAGGTGCCATGGAGACATGTCACAGTGGGTATTTAAATGTGATATAAATGTGTTTTCACTGTGGGTTCAAATGTAACTTTATACAGTGTATTTCTTTCTCTTTGCCACAAGAGGGAGTATTCACCAAGGTGAGCGCTTGAGCTGCAAGACTTCTGCTCCTCTGGCAATAAACACAACTTATATAAATGATCAGTGTCTGCTTTTCCTGGAAAAAAGCTAGTAATGTGTGTTACCTTTTGACAACTTATTCCTAAGAACTCTTAGAGCTCTTCTGATGTCATTTGGGCAAATGATGCAGTAAACGATCATCACATGTAAATTTCTCATATGTTATATGTGAAAGGGTGAATCGTGCATTTTTTTCATCTGACAATAATTGTGAAGAATAAACATTTGATTTAAATAAAAGAGAAATCCTCATCCTATCATAACCTCTGCTGAAATTCTGACCATGTATTTATCTAATGATCTCTCTCTTGTTAATTCTTGACTTTATAGAATTGTAAATTAAAAATTGTGGTTAGTGTAAGTGAACAACAACAAAAACAAATTTAAACCAAACTTAAATCAAAACTTGAAACTGCAAACTTAAATCCAAAACCATAAGTATGAAAAACTGTTCCAT
Organism: Scomber japonicus; assembly: GCF_027409825.1. Classification (NCBI taxonomy): domain Eukaryota; kingdom Metazoa; phylum Chordata; class Actinopteri; order Scombriformes; family Scombridae; genus Scomber; species Scomber japonicus. Next base: position 28,379,671 of record NC_070598.1, read on the forward strand.
AATGGAAAACTATGGTGGAATGGAGTCACAAATATCACTGACAGAGATGTGTTCAGGACTTTCATTCTGAAAAGGAACTGGCCATTAGAATTGCAAATATTATTTCTTGAAGAATTGGCCTCTTCAATGTTGTGTAATTGTTTATTATTATATGCTCTACTATTCGTACTTATCTATTGTTCTTTATTATTTCTTATTGATGCTCTTCCATTACTGTCCACTTGCTGCTGTAACACTGCAAATGTCCCCATTGTGGGGAATAAAGAAATATCTTATCTTATCTTATTTTGACACGGGAACATCTATGACATGCTCTTATTGAATGTGAGTTTGCATTGCTGAATAAAACTGCTGTGATTTCAAATTGATTCTAAAATGAAGTCTGATTTTTTAACTGAAAGAAAATTGTTACTGTCAACAGAAGTCACTTGCACAATACAGACAGAAACATAGTCATAATCCTGCTTCATCAGGTGGCAGTCAATGATAGATAGATAGATAGATAGATAGATAGATATAAGGGTTCTGTCTTTTGTGGTCGTGTGTGTGTGTGAAAGTCTACCACACACAGACATACATCTATGTGTGTTAAGCAATAAAGACTGTTTTCTAAACAAAACCAGTTCTGCATTATGTAGGATTTTTGTGTATTTTCAGAAAGGATAAGTGATTCAGTGGGCATTTGCATGAACTTGCTGAGAAAAGACAAATTAAGCAATAAAAGGCCATTCTCTTAACAGAAGTGCTAGAAAGTTTACTTTTAAGCTTTGAAACTGATAAAGACATACATGAGATCCACCATGAGCCAAGAGAGGCTCACAGGATTGGCCGTTACGTCAATTGAGCATGATGTTCGCCGGTCTTTGGACATGGAGGACATTGTGGTTGCCTTTGCTGAAGCCAAGGCTCGCAAACAGCAGATGTAGATATTTTGCATATTTTTTAAAGGTTAATCTTATATGTGTATGTGTGTGTGTACTTTTATCTATGTTGGATTTTATATTTAATACCGAATTTGCAATTTTTTATATATGTTGATTGCAAATGTTCAAATAAAATAAGTAAACATACTATGTGTGCAGGGTTAGGGTTAAGGGCTAACCCTAACCCTATGCAACATTTGTAAGCAGTATTTGTTAAGAAATATTTTATTGATATAATGTGTGGTTGAACTTCAACAGTGTGTCTATGCTGTGGTTCCTGTAGGCTTTGGGTGGGCGGGGTGGGATGGTGAGGCGTAGGTTTTTTTGCTGTGGTCCAGGGGTGTCGGCGTCGGCGGGTGGTGGTGATGGGGGGGCCTCCAAGTCCATTTTGCTTGGGGCCCCCAAATTCCTTGAAACGGCCCTGGCAATACCAATAGGAAACTACTGCTGCTGCTTCACATTAAAAAGTTCAACCAGTTAAATATATGCTGATTTTTATAGTAAAGCAGTGTTGGACTTTATCAATCAATCAATCAATCTTTATTTGTATAGCGCCAAATCACAACAAAGTTATCTCAAGGCACTTTACACATAGAGCAGGTTCTAAACCGAACTCTTCAGGTTTTAACTTTAAAGAGACCCAACATTCCCACATGAGCAACAGTGGAGAGAAAAAACTCCCTTTTAACAGGAAGAAACCTCAGGCAGAACCAGACTCAGAAGTGGGCGGACATCTGCCTCGACCGGTTGGGGTTGAGAGGAGAGAAAGGAAGGATAGAGGAGAGAAGCACAATGAAAATCAACAATGGAGCCAGATGGTCCGGGACTGGAATCCGTCATCTGGACGTCTACAGGCCCAGATTACCTGTGAGACGAGAAAGCAGAGCCAGAAACCAGAAACCAGAAAGACAACTCCGGGGAAGAAGTTTAGGTTATTGAATGCACTAATAGAACATAAGTGTTAATGGATATAGATGGATGGATAGAGAGAGAGAGAGAGGGAGGAGGAGAGAGAGGCCCAGTGCATCATGGGGGTGGGGTCCCCCGGCAATCTAAGCCTATGGCAGCATAAGTTAAGAGCTCAAAGAGCCCTAACTATAAGCTTTATCAAAAAGGAAAGTTTTAAGCCTACTCTTAAATGTAGGGAGGGTGTCTGCCCCCCGGACCAAATCTGGAAGATGGTTCCACAGGAGAGGAGCCTGATAGCTGAAGGCTCTACCTCCTGTTCTACTTTTAGAGATACTAGGAACCACAAGTAGACCTGCATGCTGGGAGCGCAGTCTTCTAGGAGGTACATAAGGTACTATCAGTTCTTTGAGATATGATAGGGCCTGACCATTAAGAGCTTTGAAGGTGAGGAGAAGGATTTTGAATTCTATTCTGAATTTTACGGGAAGCCAATGCAGTGAAGCCAAGATGGGAGTAATATGATCTCTCTTTCTAGTTTTTGTCAGAACACGGGCAGCTGCATTCTGGACCAGATGGAGAGTCTTTAGAGACTTGTTAGGACAGCCTGATAATAATGAATTACAGTAGTCCAGCCTAGAAGTAACAAATGCATCGACTAGTTTTTCAGCACCATTTATAGACAGGATATGTCAAATTTTTGCAATATTACGCAGATGAAAGAAGGCAGTCCTTGAAATTTGTTTTATGTGGGAATTAAAGGACAGATCCTGATCAAATATAACTCCTAGGTTCCTTACAGTGGTGCTGGAGGCCAGAGTAATGCCATCCAGAGTAATTATGTCGTTTGATAGTGAATTTCTAAGGTGTTTAGGGCCAAGCACAATTACTTCAGTTTTTTCTGAGTTTAATAACAGGAAGTTGCATGTCATCCAGGCTTTTATGTCCTTAATGCATTTTTGTAGTTTAGTTAATTGGTTAGTTTCATTTGGCTTTATTGATAGATATAATTGAGTATCATCTGCATAACAATGAAAATTTATTGAGTGATTCCGGATAATGTTTCCTAAAGGAAGCATATATAAGGAGAATAGTATTGGTCCAAGCACTGAACCTTGAGGAACACCATGTCTAACTTTTGTTTGCATGGAGGATTTATCATGAACATTTACAAACTGAAATCTATCAGATAGATATGATTTAAACCATTTCAATGCTATTTCTTTAATACCAATTAAATGTTCAAGTCTCTGCAACAGGATTTGATGATCAATAGTATCAAAGGCAGCACTAAGGTCTAACAGGATGAGGACAGAGAGAAGTCCATTGTCTGATGAGGTTAAAAGGTCATTTGTAACTTTTACCAGTGCAGTCTCTGTGCTATGATGAGCTCTAAATCCAGACTGAAAATTCTCAAATAAACTGTTACTATGTAGAAAGTTACACAGCTGGTTAGCAACTGCTTTCTCAAGGATCTTAGAGAGAAAGGGAAGGTTTGATATCGGCCTATAGTTGGCTAGAACCTCTGAATCAAGAGTAGGCTTTTTAAGAAGTGGTTTAATTACAGCTACCTTAAAGGACTGTGGTACATAACCTGTCACCAAAGACAGATTAATCATATCTAACAAGGAAGTGCTAACTGAGGGGAATACTTCCTTGAGCAGCCTAGTTGGAATCGGGTCTAAGAGACAAGTTGATGGTTTCGATGAAGTAATCATTGAAGTTAATTCTGTAAGGTCGACTGGAGAGAAACAGTCTAAGGTATCAGGTTTAACAGCGATTTCTAGGTATTCTGTGTTAGAAGATGAATCAGAGTTTATTAAGGGCAGGAGGTGATTGATTTTGTCCCTAATGGTTACAATTTCATCATTAAAGAAACTCATGAAGTCATCACTACTGAGAGTTAAAGGAATACATGGATCAGTAGTATTATGGCTTTAGCTTTCTTTACTGACTAATCTTACACTATGTGTGACCTGAGTCTGCGTGTTCGTTTAATAAAGCAAATAGGAGAAGATATTCGGTCTCAATATGCCATTTATTTAGCAGTAAATGAACAAAGCATACAGAGCTCTAGGTCAAGATTTTCCTATCCCTGATGAACAACAAAGTGTGTCAGTTCACAAAGTCTGACTGACGATGCTCTCCCTGACCCAGTCTTATATGCAATACAAAATGTTTATGCAATGTATAATGTGTTGTCTTCTGATTGGCTGTTTATTTGACTCCATCCTTGCATCCTCACATTCCAGGATCTTCTGACTTCATGTGACTGCATCCGACCTCCTCGAACAGCGTCCGATATAATGAGATATTTCCTGTTTGAAACTTATAGAATGCAAAGCATCCTATATCTTATGCCTTCAGAGCGATAGCCCCCCTTGTTATTTTCATATTTTCTTCAGAGACAAGTAGTTCTTTGTCATAGTTAATACATACTTATAATCACAAAGCTTTGCAAAAGTTCAACTCTTTTTCATGCTTTTCCACTCAACATACAACTTATTGTTTTCATAATGTCACACACAGCACCACATTATCATATGAAGCAAATAATAAGATACTTCATCCCAGAGCTGGTGACTCGGACTTGCGACTCGTGTAAGTCGCACTACACATTGACTTCAGACTCGACTCGGACTCGACCTCAAAATACTTCAGACTTGACTCGGACTCGAGGCTGGAGACTCGCAAATGACCATTATTTTCATGTTATCATTTATATTCTCATTATTTATTATCTGTCATTCGTATTCTCTGTTTGCATTTGGGAAGTGATCTCTGGCTGTGACTGAGGCTGACAGTTAACACCAACATCACGCATGCGCCGTGTGTGTACGCGCGCATTTCGAGCAGAGCCCGTCTACTACTGTATACTGTATTAGAAACTCTCTGATTTCAAGACAATGGTGAGTGAAAGAAGCCCATCGTGCAAGTCTGTCAGCAAAGACACAGTTGAATTTGATGTTTTTCAAATGTAACCATTCTGTGGTGTAAAGATTTTTCAGGGAGGTGAAATGAGTTTTATACAGCCAGTTTTTCATTTTCATTTTTAAGTACAACTTTTGATTTACTAGCACCATGGTGGTTTTTCATTTTGTTATCATTTACAACATTACTAAGACACAGTTATTTCTTGTTAAGGAAAATATTTGGTTGTTTTTTTTTCAGGAATGTGAAAGAGGTTTTAAAGAACCAGTTTTTCATTTTTAAGTTAGTAAGTCAAATGAGTACAACTCATAATTTACTTGCACCATTGTGGGTGTGTTTTTTCATTTATTGTTAAAATGCAAAATATTGTGTGCCTGTTATCAAAATACATTGTTGGTGCGATATATTTCTTTTATTGTATTTTACAGCATTGTTAAAAAAAAACTCTTGTTAAAGAAAAATACGGTTATGAAATTGAAACAATCTTTTGTATTTTTTCCACGTCGCATTGCTGTAGATTCTAGTGAAACAATCATCAATACTGTCTTATATAGAGGATTTTACAGAGCTTATAGAATTTGAATTTGATTTAGTGTTTGCGAGAGACTTGAAACTTGACTTGGACTCTTAACCAGAGACTTGAGACTTGACTTGGACTTGCAAAAAATGACTTGTGAACACCTCTGCTTCATCCCATTAGCTGATACTTTAACATGTATTAATTCATAGCATATATTTACAGCAGCAACAGGAAATGCATTGTATTTGTCACCATAGTTACCACCTCTGTGATGAGTTCTGCATTTTCTGGGTGTTTTTGTGTATTTCCAGACAGAATACGTGATTCATTGACTTACTCCAAATGCAATACCAATATTTCCTACTGCTGCTAGATTAAAAGCGTTCAACTGGGTAAATATATGCTGATTTTTATAGTAAAGCAGCAACAGGAAATACATTGTATTTGTCACCATAGTTACCACCAAAAGTGATAGTTGATTATAAAATATATGCTGATTTTTATAGTAAAGCAGCAACAGGAAATACATTGTATTTGTCACCATAGTTACCACCAAAAGTGATAGTTGATTATAAATGTGTCTAAAATAATCATTTTCAACAGGCTTCCTTAAAATGCAGTTAGTTTTGTTGGTTGTTCTGCAAACAGATACCCAGTTGCCTGTTTTAGCTGCCTGATAAGTGTTTGTTGTATTATTAAATTGCACTTGCCAAATTAACCAGGACTGAAATCTTAAGGATTGCAATCTCCTTGCATATTGTTCTATATGATGAATGTTTGAACTTCATGTGCAGAATGATGTATGAGTTAGATGGCTGTTTTCACATTCATTTGCTGAAGGATGAAAGTTTGTCTGTACTCACCTTAAATCTCAGTTTCGGATTTGCAGATACAGCAACTTGATCGGCTGAGCTCGACATGATCACGGACAGCAGATAGCTTCGCCAAAAGTGTGAGGAATTGGGACAGAGAAGACGTACACGACGGAGGTCCAAGGATGACACGCAAATTTGTGAAGCGTTCCTCATTTTCTGACTTTTTTCTCACTTATTTACAAAAAGTTATGAGGTTACAAAATACAAAATGGGGAAACAGATATATAAAAACTCAACAATACATCTTTTAATGCGTTACTCAACTTCTCACATGTTAAAAGATAGTCATTAAACTGAAATATACAATATTAATAACACACATTAACAGCTCATCTTGCTGCGGACAGTTTAAAAGTTCATGAAAATCAGGAGTGAGCTGAAAACAGTGAAGCTCAGAAGTATAGAAACAAGCTGCAGTTGCTCCAATCAGCCACTAAGTGTCGCTGTCCGGCCACTCTGTAGGAGGCATTCAGGGACGCTGCTGAAGCGCCGGAGACCAGAGGTTCTTATTTCGTTTATTCATTTATTATTATATACTGTTAAGTAGAATATATAGACAAGGACACATACCAAAATAGAAATAACAGTAAAATAACCAACAAAATATTAATCATTCAATCATCAAATCAAAGCCAAAACACATTCAAATAAACAAGTCAAAAAGACACACTGTACCAAATCATTTAAAACAACCCTTGGATATTATTAAGAGTTTTGAAGTAAAACCAGATCCTTAAACTCTACAGCTTTTACTTTAGTGCCATAATTCTTCCACTTTTTGTTTACAAGGTGAAGATGTTGGATCTGTGTTTGTTTTCTATGTGTTCCTCCACACTTCTACATAGTAGGTCACATGTGGGACAATGAAGCAACAGTACTGTAGTGATGGTTGATTTGGAAGATCTTTGACTCAATTAATATAAAAAGATTACGAGAAATTAGAAATGAAAAGCATCCGTCTACTGAAACAGCACACACAGAACCCTTACATCTATCTATCTATTTATCTATCACCTCCATCATTTTAGAATCAATTAAAATCACAGCATTTTCTTTAAGCAATGGAAAATCTTACATCTATCTATCTATATATCGATCAATCTATCTATCTAATTGACTGCCACCTTATGAAACAGGATTATGACTATGATTCTGTCTGTATTGTGCTCGTGAGTCCTGTTGGCAGTAATATATTCCATCCATCCATCCATCTTCTTCCGCTTATCCGGAGTCGGGTCGCGGGGGCAGCAGCCTAAGCAGGGAAGCCCAGACTTCCCTCTCCCCAACCACTTCGTCCAGCTCTTCCCGGGGGACCCCGAGGCGTTCCCAGGCCAGCCGAGAGACATAGTCTCTCCAGCGTGTCCTGGGTCTTCCCCGAGGTCTTCTACCGGTGGGACGTGCCCTGAACACCTCACCAGGGAGGCGTCCGGGAGGCATCCTAATTAGATGCCCGAACCACCTCATCTGGCTCCTCTCGACGTGGAGGAGCAGCGGGTCTACTCCGAGCTCCCTCCGGATAACTGAGCTTCTCACCCTATCTCTAAGGGAGAGCCCAGCCACCCTACGGAGGAAGCTCATTTCGGCCGCTTGTACCCGCGATCTTGTTCTTTCGGTCACTACCCAAAGCTCATGACCATAGGTGAGGGTAGGAACGAAGATCGACTGGTAAATCGAGAGCTTCGCCTTTCGGCTCAGCTCTCTCTTCACCACGACGGATCTGTGCAGAGTCCGCATTACTGCAGACGCCGCACCGATCCGCCTGTCGATCTCCCGTTCCATCCTTCCCTCACTCGTGAACAAGACCCCGAGGTACTTGAACTCCTCCACTTGAGGCAGAATCTCATCCCCGACCCGGAGAGTGCACTCCACCCTTTTCCGGTTGAGGACCATGGCCTCGGATTTGGAGGTGCTGATTCTCATCCCGGCCGCTTCACACTCGGCTGCGAACCGATCCAGTGAGAGTTGGAGGTCACGGTCTGATGAAGCCAACAGGACCACATCATCTGCAAAAAGCAGTGACCCAATCCTGAGGCTACCAAACCGGACCCCCTCTACACCCTGGCTGCGCCTAGAAATCCTGTCCATAAAAATTATGAACAGGATCGGTGACAAAGGGCAGCCCTGGCGGAGTCCAACTCTCACCGGAAACAAGTCCGACTTATTGCCGGAAATGCGGACCAAGCTCTGACACCGGTCATACAGGGAACGGACGGCCCTTATCAGGGATAACTCGGCGACCTCCACCCCAGAGATAGGAGAGCCCACACCCGAGCCCCCAGGCCCTGCTTCCTTACCAGAAGGCGTGTTGGTGGGATTGAGGAGGTCTTCGAAGTATTCCTTCCACCGATCCACAACGTCCCGAGTCGAGGTCAGCAGCACACCGTCCCCACCGTACACAGTGTTTACGGTGCACTGCTTCCCCCTCCTGAGACGCCGGATGGTGGTCCAGAATCTCTTCGAAGCCGTCTGGAAGTCTTTTTCTATGGCCTCACCGAACTCCTCCCATGTCCGGGTTTTTGCCTCAGCGACCGCCCTAGCTGCATTCCGCTTGGCCTGCCGGTACCCGTCTGCTGCCTCCGGAGTCCTACAGGCCAAAAAGGCCCTATAGGACTCCTTCTTCAGCTTGACGGCAGCCCTCACCGCCGGTGTCCACCAGCGGGTTCGGGGGTTGCCGCCCCGACAGGCACCGACCACCTTGCGGCCACAGCTCCGGTCGGCCGCCTTAACAATGGAGGCACGGAACATGGCCCACTCGGACTCAATGTCCCCCGCCTCCCCCGGCACATGGTCGAAGCTCTCCCGGAGGTGGGTGTTGAAACTCTCTCTGACAGGAGACTCTGCCAGACGTTCCCAGCAGACCCTCACAATGCGTTTGGGCCTGCCAGGTCTGCCCGGCATCCTCCCCCACCATCGGAGCCAACTCACCACCAGGTGGTGATCAGTTGACAGCTCCGCCCCTCTCTTCACCCGAGTGTCCAAGACATGCGGCCGCAAGTCCGACGACACGACTACAAAGTCAATCATCGAACTGCGGCCTAGGGTGTCCTGGTGCCAAGTGCACATATGGACACCCTTATGCTTGAACATGGTGTTCGTTATGGACAATCCGTGACGAGCACAGAAGTCCAACAACAGAACACCGCTCGGGTTCAGATCAGGGGGGCCGTTCCTCCCAATCACACCCTTCCAGGTCTCACTGTCGCTACCAACATGGGCGTTGAAGTCCCCCAGCAGAACGAGGGAATCCCCAGGGGGAGTGTTTTCCAGCACCCCCTCCAAGGAGTCCAAAAAGGCTGGATACTCTGAACTGCTGTTTGGACCGTAGGCACAAACAACATTCAGGATCCGTCCCCCCACCCGAAGGCGGAGGGAGGCCACCCTCTCGTCTACCGGGGTAAACTCCAACATACAGGCACCAAGCCGGGGAGCAATAAGTATTGCCACCCCTGCCCGGCGCCTGACACCAGTGGCAACTCCAGAGTGGACGAGAGTCCAACCCCTCTCGAGGAGACTGGTTCCAGAGCCCTTGCTGTGCGTCGAGGTGAGGCCGACTATATCTAGCCGGAACTTCTCAACCTCACGCACCAGCTCAGGCTCCTTCCCCACCAGAGAGGTGACGTTCCACGTCCCTAGAGCTAGCTTCTGCAGCCGAGGATCGGACCGCCAAGGTCCCCGCCTTCGGCCGCTGCCCAGCTCACAGCGCACCCGACCCCTTTGGCCCCTCTCACTGGTGGTGGGTCTGTGGGAGAGGGGTCCCATGTCCCTTCTTCGGGCTATGCCCGGCCGGGCCCCATGGGGGAAGGCCCGGCCACCAAGCACTCGCCTCCGAGCCCCGCCCCCAGGCCTGGCTCCAGGGGGGGGCCCCGGTGACCCGCGTCCGGGCGAGGGACACGAAAAACCAATAGTCGTATTCATCATCGGGGTTTTCTGAGCTACCTTTTGTCTGGCCCCTCCCCCCGGACCTGTTTGCCATGGGAGACCCTACCAGGGGCATAAAGCCCCCGACAACTGAGCTCCTGGGGTCATTGGGACACTCAAACCCCTCCACCACGGTAAGGTAGTAGCTCAGGGAGGGGGTAATATATTCTTTCAGTTAAAAAATCAGACTTCATTTTAGAATCAATTTAAAATCACAGCAGTTTTATTAAAAATCACACTCAGCTCCATTACTACAATAAGAGCATGTCATAGATGTTGTGGGTCAAAATAAGATAAGATATTTCTTTATTAGTCCCACAATGGGGAAATTTGCAGTGTTACAGCAGCAAGTGGACAGTAATGGAAGAGCATCAATAAGAAATAATAAAGAACAATAGATAAGTACGAATAGTAGAGCATATAATAAAAGCAATTACAAAACATTTAACAGGCCAATTCTTCAAGAGATAGTATTAGCATTTCTAAAAGGCAGTTCCTCTTCAGAATGAAAGTCCTGAAAACATCTCTGCCAGTGATATTTGTGACTCCATTGGACCATAGTTTGTTCTTCATAATTATCTTCACATGAAAAAAATGGACAATTCACCCTTTCACATATAACATATGAGAAATTTACATGTGATGATAATTTACTGCATCATTTGCCCAAATGACATCAGAAGAGTTCTTAGGAATAAGTTGTCAAAAGGTAACACACATTACTAGCTTTTTTCCAGGAAAAGCAGACACTGATCATTTATATAAGTTGTGTTTATTGCCAGAGGAGCAGAAGTCTTGCAGCTCAAGCGCTCACCTTGGTGAATACTCCCTCTTGTGGCAAAGAGAAAGAAATACACTGTATAAAGTTACATTTGAACCCACAGTGAAAACACATTTATATCACATTTAAATACCCACTGTGACATGTCTCCATGGCACCTAGAGAGGGTGGTGACTGTCACCTTTACCCAAATCAGTGAGGATGACCATGGAGATTGTCAACACTTTTTGAAGCTGTATGATGGGCTCCTCACTGCCTGTTGGACCTTATTGTGGAATGGTATGAAACCCCAAAAGAATCACTACTTTAATTGTAATGTCGCAGACTTAGAAGGATATTCACTGAATCTGATAGTGGTAGGGGTACATCTCCAACACCATAAAGTGTGGTCAGGCTGTTTTGCTAAATGTTGCACGTATCTGAAAAGAAATGGAATTGAAAAGACAATGTTTTCTGCTGTTAAACTAGGATTATTTGATAAAGAAAATACATTTTTGGAAGTGCAAGTATGCATTTATCCTCCCTGAAGAAGACTGAATGTGAGGAGATAGTAGTTAAAGGTCCCTTCCAGACATATTTCAAGACATACAAAAATAGTCCGTAAGAAAGTCAGAATACCTTATACAAATTCTGAAATACTTATTCTCCCTGATTGAAAAAAACCTAAATCTATAAATATGCAAGTAGTATTAATTTCACAAGCTTAACTGTTGAACACATTGTCTCCATTTCACTGACAACTTTGTGCTCAATGTATTGACGACTTCACATTTTCACATCACACCTGTGTTTATTGCATACTGGACCACCACTCAGTACTAACTAATTTGTGATATCACAAATCTGAAGATTGGTGGTGAGTACAGACAAACTTTCATCGTTCAGCAAATGAATGTGAAAACAGCCATCTAACTCATACATCATTCTGCACATGAAGTTCAAACATTCATCATATGGAACAATGTGCAAGGAAAAATGAGTTATGTTGTAATCCTTAAGATTTCAGTCCTGGTTCATTTGGCGAGTGCTATTTAATAATACAGCAAACACTTATAGGGCAGCTACTTAGGCAACTGGGTATCTGTTTGCAGAACAACCAACACAACTGACTGCATTTTAAGGAAACCTACTAATTCATTTTAGACACATTTATAATCAACTATCACTTTTGGTGGTAAATATGGTGACAAATACAATGCATTTCCTGTTGCTGCTTTACTATAAAAATCAGCATATATTTCACCACACAGCAAAAACTGGAGTGTTGAATTAACTCCCAGAGTCAATTTCAACTCTTTTTCAGGGCTTATATAGCTCCACACTCTACAGAGTTAAATTAACATTTTCCAAATAGTTAATTATTTAACACTTGCAGCTTGGCTGACAACAAAACAGCTTAAACTTAGGTCCAGGATAATAACCGTGTTCACCTCTTAAATGTGACATCAACTCCTGACTGCTGAGATAAACTTTCTTACACTTAAAACATGTAAGCATTTTGATCACAATGCCTCTTAGAGACTGCCTTGCCTTTTACTCAGGTTGTGACAAGTATTTCCTGGTTAATCACTTAACACACGCCCCTGTTTTTTATGCTGTTAGCCTAAACGACATGCCCAAGTTGTGAGCAGCACAGATCCCACATAGTTTGAGACTCAGAGATGTGTCTGGTATCATTGGAAAGGAAACACTCTCAGGATTCTTGTAAAAGTGTCTGTGTGATTCTGTGACTTACTGACAAAGAGTGGCAGAGGTTACAATGATGGGGTTGTTTACTCGCCCATAGGTTTGTCTTTACAATGACATGTGTACAGACATTCAGGGACCTCTCAGCAGGATATAGACACAATGAGGCCACAGCCACATGTCTTGGCTTCATGCAGTCCAAATTTGGAGTCAAAAGACCAAAAGATGAATTTTTCAGAATTATTTTTCAACAGGTATGTACATGCGTTTTCCTCAGGTCCTTTTTGAAGACTCCAAATGGACACTTGGTTACCAAAGCTGTATAACCACAATCAAACACCTATAACTTCACATCCCCTTTGCCTACAATCAAAATCTTGGTCTCTAATGAAAGCTGACGCCATATTATTATTATTATTATTATTATTATTATTACATATAACCATATTTTTTTGTTTGGCCATATCTATCTATCTATCTATCTATCTATCTATCTATCTATCTATCTATCTATCTATCTGTTTATTTTGCTATAAGTCATATGTCAAGTCGAAGAAGAACCAACCGTGTACCAAAATGCCGAGTGCGTATGATATATGGTTCAACTCTTTTACGCACAGGGCGCACGCCGGTTACGCTTGGAGTTTGTTTATGGACAGCCAAACTGATAGCTTAGTGTCATACACCGTTGGAAACCTCTGACTATTGGCTAAAAGGTTATCAACTTCATTTCACCGAATATTTCCATAGGCTGGACCAGCTGTCAATCAAAGCCATGTCGTCATTGTTGTCGGTCACATGTCCTCATTGGCTTTGGAGACATGTACTGCCTAATCCTAAACACCGATTGGCTTGTGTGTGGTGTCGTCAGAAGCAGAAGAGGCTCACGGTCGTAAACATCTAGTCACGTGTACTCTGAGATGGACGCGCAGGTCAGGAAATGACGTAAACGGACCGTATTTGGTTTGTTATTTGTGTTATTACGTTACGTGTTGGACTAAATACATGTTGACATATTGAGGAAAGTATTTCGGTTTTATGGAAACGGATTTCATATTTCACAAGAATGGATACTTGGCGAGCTGTACAGAAAGTTCTGAGTCATAAGATGATCGTTGTGGATAAAGGGAAGACTTTGAAGGTATGTAGGCATTATAGCTTTTCTTACTTAGCTCAGGGGCTAGCCGAGCTAATCGCTAATACTATTACGGCTGTGAGCAACCATATAAGTCGTGAGTGGTCTTGAATGAATCAGAACAATCTAAGCTTTCCAACGATGTACGGCATGAATATATATGTTTAAGGGTTGGTGTTTAAAACATCCAGAAGAACTTGTGGCTACCTCCTAACATCCGTCCCGTCCCGTAGACGGAACAGCATGCGTTAAGTGGTTAAGAAGTTTGGCTCTCATGTCTCGAACTCTTGGTGACTCCTTCATTTTTCCCATATCGATATTATAGACCAGGGGTCTCCAAACTATTCCACAAAGGTGTGCTCTTGCTTGGTTGGAACTAAAACCTGCAGCCACATGGCCCTTTGTGGAATAGTTTGGAGACCCCTGTTATAGACTGTTGTCTGCAGGAATGTGTAAAAATTCACAAGCGCACCATCGTAAGACACATTGAACACAAAATGAGCTTTAAAAAGCTCATCAAATGCCCCAAGGGAGCGGTTGGCCTGGCAGGGGATGAGACGCTTGTCCATGGAGACATAGAAGCTGTCGATCTTCCTCTTCTGGCGCCCAACGGCCAGGAGGTACGGCTGCTGGCTCTGCTGATTCCGAAGATGCTCTTCCAAACTGCAGCAAGACTGGGGTTGACACAAGGACATTGGACATTAGACAAAGTAGTAAGTCAGAAAATAGCATTACATCCCATGTAAACTTGACTGCAATTTGTTTCATCCACCTCTTAGCCACTTTTACACATGAGACTAAGACGATGACATGACAAATTATCATAAAAACTATATATTAACTATAATTACCTTATGAAAGACAACATGTCTCTCAATTGCATCAGAGGCGCTGATTTTTGGACACTTCGGTCCCCCTGGTGGTGGCGGAAGTAGATATAACAGCAACAACAGGGAGGCCATCTCTTGGTCATAGGCTATGGACAAAGTCAGGAGAATGAATTAACTGCAAATATTCAAAAGTTCTTCGAATTTGAATGAGAATTCTATAGAACAAAACTCACTTGTTGCCTCATCAAGATCACTTCCTGGTGGACTCTGTGCTGACTGCACCATTTGACGCAACTCTGGTGTTGAAGTGAGCTGTTTGGCCTCTTTTATGACATTATACCTGAAGATCGGATCCCATTTCTGAAGCAATCTGGTGGATACCTCATCATCAAACAGGAGAGCGAAGTCTCTATAAGAAAGAAAATATACTACTACCACATTCAGCACAAAATTTCAAGTCATTGTATGGCTTTCATACTTACCAATCCTTTTGTATCCAGTAATCTTGGGAAGATGGAGAGGATGTCAAGACTTTTGTCTGTGTCATTGATAAGCTTCTGACGATGCTGAAAGGTCTCTCTCATCTTCTGGAAAATTAAGGAAGTGTCTGTTGTATGGTTGAGCAAAGAGATGGCTTCCTGGCATGCATCCCCATCCAGCTGCTGTTCAACAATAAGGGACCTTTGGAAATTTGGGCCTCCTGAAGAAAAGCACACACATTCAAAAAAAAGCCTAGCAGATAGGTAAGTGGAAACAGAACAGTATCATTAAGTACAAGTAAATGTTAATGACAACATTATCTAGTTTGTGGACAGTTACTTTCTTACCTCCTCCTGGGGAAAAGCCAGTGGGGCTACTTGGAGGTGCAGATCCTCTTCGAATCTTTCTCTGGATCGTCTTCAGACGCCAAGAAATGTATCCGGTGCTGCTTGCAGCATCACAAAAGTGTTCCTAAAATGGAAATACATTCAAAATTAATCTGTTATCAAACTCATAAGTTCCTAAGAAATCTCAGAATTTAAATGTTACTGTAATGCACACAAAACCCAACAACACAAAACATTATTTTGGGTTGAATTATG
The DNA here is from genome assembly GCF_027409825.1 of Scomber japonicus. Classification (NCBI taxonomy): domain Eukaryota; kingdom Metazoa; phylum Chordata; class Actinopteri; order Scombriformes; family Scombridae; genus Scomber; species Scomber japonicus. The sequence goes on from NC_070598.1 coordinate 28,395,258, forward strand.
TAAACAAAGAGTACAATAATAATGACTATACATAGCCTTTCTTGGAGTATGGGTCTTTGAAGGACGGGAACACTGTCACTATCCCAAGAGCATACTCTTCTCGAACAGCTTTGGTGGGGAGTTGCCTGAGAAGAGAGATTAAATTAGCATTCTACTGTATATTTATGTAACGGCCAAGCAAAAAAAAGGGTTAGGGTTAGCAAAAAGTTGTGATAAACAGCTTTTCTAAAGATGACAAATGTTGATGTTTTAAGAAACCTGTGAAATCTGCTACTTTTTAGCAGATGCTGCATCAATTGTACCCTCAACTCTTGGTTTCTTCCTAGGGACCTCATCTAGGAGTATAGTTGATGTACTTGCACTTGAACTGAAGCTCGAGTCAGACCACTCAGATGGAGAGGACAAGGAGCAATCAGAAAATTCTAAAAGGAAAAAAAAATGCATGCATCAGATTTATCAAAATACATTTTGTATTCATGTTGGATTTATGTCAATTGAAATGACGTTTAAACCATTTTAACAAAAGTTAAATAGGTTAATGGCTGTAGCTGGAAAAATGTTGTGTTATAAAAAATATTATACAAATGTGGTTTGAATTAATGACGATATTTTATTATATTGTTATATAGTTATTATTACAGCTATTTGTAAGATTGCCAGTCCTTCTTTTCTGTATAACTCTTTTCTGTGTCCTTTCTATGTTGTTTGTTCAGGAAACCAACATTGCACCATTAACAGCCTCCTCCCATTGAGTCTACATTCTACAATCTACCAAGCTCAGTTGACCAGCCTGCCTTCAGGGTTCAGAATTACCTGGAGCAGCTGAAAAAATCACTTATTCACACATGCGCACAAACCAGCATATGCAGGTAACAGAGTAACTGTAGACCTGCAAGACAATACGAATTCTCTGACTTGTGAACGCAGCACAATATAATTTGTACAGTCTCTTGAGCTGTGCATACATGTGTACGCACACACATATACACATACCCACACACACGTGTCACGTGTCTGTATGGAGAGTGTGAAACAAAAATAAAAACCTATGAGCAACAGGCGAACAAAATACAAACATGTAAGTTAAATGCCAAGCTTTGATTTTCATTGAGTTTCATTGTGTGTGTGAAACTTTGTCTGTGCATTCTCTCAATAAACAGCACTGAGTGGAAAGACTGATGCACTGATTTTCGACATTGTTAAAATGGAGGGATCCAAACTATCATTTTAAAAAGTGGATGGGACTTGTCCCACCTCCATGGGCAACACCCATGCACGTGTGATGCGAGAGAGAGAGAAAGATTAAAGGGGTGTTCACACCAAGAGCGTTGGACGCGATTTTGCGTCGAGATTACATGTAAAGTCAATGCAAACACGCGATTGACTGCTTTGCGGCGCGATACAGCGTCACACGCGACGCGATGCCGCGAAAATCGCGTCAACGCTCGAGTTGAAAATATTGAACTTTTGCAGCGACATCGCGTGACGCCATTCCGCAGCAGCCTATCAGCGTTGAGATTCTCCTGACGTCGCTGACGTCACTGACGTCACCGTCCTGGATCACTCTTCTACAAGATGGAGGACAAATTGATCGTTGCCGTTACAGCTCACCCCGTGCTTTACGACACGTCCTGTCTCCTTTACCGGGATATGTATAAAAAGGAGCAGGCGTGGAGTAAAGTAAGCGAGGTGGCTGGATTACCTGGTAAGTTCTGTAAATATGTATTTGTTGCGTGTTTGCAGCTATTGGTTAGCATTAGCATAGCCCCAGTTAGCGTAGCTGGCTTTCCCGTCATAAAGTTACTGGTTTACTAGATTCAACAGTTAATTTACGTGTGTTCTTGTCAGTTGATGTGTGTCGCAGGAGATGGAAGAGCCTCAGGGACACATATATGAGGGAGAGGAGGAAGGGGACAGAGTCAAGGAGTGGGGCAGCAGCAGGGACAGCGAAGAAGTGGAAGTACTTCGCGGTCCTGTCTTTCCTCGACCCCTTTGTTGCCCCCCGTGAAACAAGCGGGAACATGGGGGCAGGGGTCGAGGAAGATGGGGCCGTGGAGTACAGTGTAGGGTCCATGGAGGACGAGGGAGAGACAGCAGGCTCATCAGGGATTACCATCGGAGGTTTGTTGATGAATGAACACACACACAGAAACGACATGGAAACTAGTTTTTGTATAAAATGATAACTGACTTGTATTGATGTGTCAGTACAGATATTTTTTTCACAGCCTGCACTAAAAAAATGTCAATAACTAATCTGTACTCTCACCTACACCAAACCTACAAGTTAAAATGTGAAGAATGAAGGGCACTAAAACACCATTTGCTTTAAAGTGTTGTGGAGGATAGATATTGCTATGGCTAGAACAGTATGATGTATTAAATGACTGCATCTGTAAAATGCTTTATGTGCTGTAATTGTTAGAATAACCTTGACAATTAATATACTGTATAAACAAAAAAACTAAGACATGTGTGTCACTACTACAGCCCAAGCAGATTCTGACATTGAGCCAGAGTCTGCTGGTGCTCCCCCTGATGATGGTCCAGTTGTCTCTGCTGCTGTCTCTCCCACTGCTGTCTCTGCTGCTTCAGTGCCAAGAGGTATGTACAAGACATATTTAAGATAGTTTAATAGATAATTAATTTAAGATATTTAAACAAATATTAATTTGGATATTGAGTTACTTCTAACTATTGCATTTTTTGGACGGTAGTAGTTTCATAAAATGTTTTTTCTATTTCATACAGCGATGAAGAGGTCCAGGAAGAGAGCCAGGGAGGAGGAAAACTCCGCCGAATCCAACAACAGACGGGTGGAGTTGGAGGCTCTCGTCCTGGAAACCCTCAACGGCCTGAAGCAGCGAGCTCAACCTGCTCCCCAGCCTCCCCCCTCAGAGGATGAACTATTCCTCAAAAGCCTGGTTCCTTCCCTGGAGAAGTTGTCGCCCCATAAGAAGGCATACGTTAAATTTCAAATTCATAAACTTATTTATGAAGCTAGCACTGTTGTGCTCAATTTGGAACCTGCCGAGTAGCTATTTAGCAATGGGGCAGCAATCACTGCAGGGAACGTATCAGACTTTTGAGGAATCATTCATTTTGTTCATATGTGTCCCTGAGGCTCTTCCATACGTTATTTATTTTTTATTGTTTTTGTACATATATATATATATTTGTTTTTTGTATGACAATTTAATTAATAAAATATAAAAATCTCAGCTGTCTTTCGTCTACTCTTACCTACAGTGAACATTCTCACCAGACTTCAGATATTTGTTGCACACCCACATTGTGTACTGTAAACTTTGATTCAAGCTGTGCAGAGGTTATTCACATAAACTAAACAACTTATTTCAACCTCTTAAAACACACTGTTCCATCTACGGGACGGGTCAGAGGTTGGGAGGTAGCCACAGCATTATGTGGGACACTGACTAATCATTTACAGGACAAAACAATACCAGAATAATATCAGATGGCACCATTGATATGATAGTTAGCATATTTATCATGTCATGCACATTTTATGTTTATTGTATTGTTGCAGACATGCCAAATTAAAGCTTTATTAAAGGCAGTCCCAGATAGCGGACACCACATCAGCCACGACCATGGACACAGTGGAGACCCCAACACGGAAGCTGTTGGCGATGGTCCTGTAGGAGTCACCAGTGGCCAGGTATCTGCATCATAGAAAACATTAAATTAAGCTGAGTTGTAGCATGCAGTGATACTTTATGTGGCAGTTTATATTTTATTTAGATCAGAAAATACACAAATACATAGGCCTACAGTATGCATCAAATCCATACTCAAGACTCAAAATACAAAACAACCACAAAGACACAAATAAATGATCACATATGATATGTCATATGTGAAAGTGCTCAAGCAATCAATGCATGCAATGTCTTTCTTGTAAAGCACTTTGAGCTGCACTTCATGTATGAAAAGTGCTATACAAATAAAGATCAGTATTGGTGAAAGGCGATCTGGTCCTGTTTTCCAAAAAACGGCAATAACGAGGCTCACTGCTGAAGTTATGCCGGGTGTTGCGGTTTAACTGGTGACCGTGTTAACTGGTGACTTTCTCACATTACATTACGTTACGAGAAGTCAATGAGTTATCTGAACAAAACCAAACTTACATAAATGATTAGTTATTACACATATTATTGTGTATTTTTAAAGGATTAAACTACAATCAATGGCTTTTTTAAGAGAGTTATGAGAAAGTCACCTATTAACACGGTAACCAGTTAAACCGAAACACCAGCTGTGAAGCAACATTTCTCAGCAAAGCAGCAGCAGCTAAATCTCCCTGTCAGTGAATATTTATTGATTTTAACACAACAATACACAACTACTCACCGGAGACAGATGGACAGGGCAGCGGTGGTAGCAAATGTTGTTATCTCGACCATGGTTGAAGACAGGGGCGCAACTACCTACTTTCTGAGGGGTATGCAGATACATTGCAGGCGCCCCCCCCCCACCCCCCACCCGGCACCCCCGCCTGACTTTTTTTTTAATGGTTATGTAACCCATGTTTGTTTTATGTGTGTTTGTATTATTTGTATGATTTGAGTGAAATGCCGCTTTAAGGGTTAAGACGACATCACATTATGACAGTTTTAAGACAGTCATGAGATTTACGATAGTAAACTCCCTAGTGAGCATCGCGAGCTCAGATGTGTGTCCTGATTCCTTCTCTCCATCCTCACACCTGAATGACATGAACTTTGTGTTAAGGAAGTTTCAAAAATACAGCAAGCAGTCAAACCACATATAAAAATATGAAATTTTAATTGTAAATGATATCCTTATTGGATATCAGTTACTGATTGGACGCTGCATCTGATCTGACTTATCAGATACATCACAACAGCACTGTAGTGTTATATCTGAGTGAAGACATTAAACTCAAGTGTATCACTCCCAAGTTCTATAATTTATCTGTTTTATGATTCACCATCTAGTTAAAAAAAAAGATAACTGTCTGAACAACAAAATAACCACAAACCAGTTCCTTTATTTTTCTTGTCATGATCTGTTATATTGTAAATACTGATCAGACAACAGTAACCTGTTGTTTTACTAGTAGTAGCTTTAGCTAACCTGAATGTTTACAAGCCTCCTCTTGATACACTGACATAACTTACCTACTGTCTTTCAACCACTTTGAAAAGCTTTTTTTCATCCCTGCAAAATCTTTCTCTTTCTCGCTCTTCCGTTTTCTGTTTTGTGCCCCCGAGAGCTTTATTTTCTGTCTCTCCATGTCATTAGGTCCCTGTCATCAAATGACAACACGATTAAAATGAAAACACTCCTGCTCTAGCGCGTGCTCGAGGGGGCGCGCACCGGCGCGCCTATAGTGTGGAGGCGCTCCGGTGCTTTCACCTCTCTCCCCGGAGGGGAGGCGATTATCGGAGGGGCAGGGGAGGGAGGCGGAGGGGCGCCTAATCAGTGACGTGCCTCTGTTATTGATCATATCATTTACTACACATGCACAAACGCTGTTAAATACAGAAAATGCAGACTCGAAATAATTTTACCCCCATCGCTTTGGCGCCCCCTCCATTGTGGCGCCCCTATGCGCCGCATATAGTGCATTCCCACTTTTTGCGCCACTGGTTGAAGAGACAAGAAAGCAATGTTGTTGTGCTGTGAAAATGGGCAGACTCACGATGGCGCGATGACGCGATTGTACACAAAATGGTCACGCTTCAAAACTTGAGCGACAGCGCGACAGATTTTCATTTGTCGCGCCGCAAAATCGCGTCCAACGCTCTTGGTGTGAACACGGCTTAAGACATAAATTGTATTCATCCTTAACCACTTAACGCACGCTGTTCCATCTACGGGACGGGATGGATGTTAGGAGGTAGCCACACATTCTTCTGAATGTTTTAAACACCAACCCTTAAACATATATATTCATGCCGTACATCGTTGGAAAGCTTAGATTGTCCTGATTCATTCAAGACCACTCACGACTTATATGGTTGCTCACAGCCGTAAAAGTATTAGCGATTAGCTCGGCTAGCCCCTGAGCTAAGTAAGAAAAGCTATAATGCCTACATACCTTCAAAGTCTTCCCTTTTTCCACAACGATCATCTTATGACTCAGGACTTTCTGTACAGCTCGCCAAGTATCCATTCTTGTGAAATATGAAATCCGTTTCCATAAAACCAAAATACTTTCCTCAATATGTCAACGTGTATTTAGTCCAACACGTAACGTAATAACACAAATAACAAACCATATACGGTTCGTTTACGTCATTTCCTGACCTGCACGTTCATCTCAGAGTACACGTGACTAGATGTTTACGACCGTGAGTCTCTTCTGCTTCTGACGACACCACACACAAGCCAATCGGTGTTTAGGATTAGGCAGTACATGTCTCCAAAGTCAATGAGGACATGTGACCGACAACAATGACGACATGGCTTTGATTGACAGCTGTTCCAGCCTATGGAAATATTCAGTGAAATGAAGTTGATAACCTTTTAGCCAATAGTCAGAGGTTTCCAACGGTGTATGACACTAAGCTATTAAGTTTGGCTGTCCATAAACAAACTCCAAGCGTAACCGGCGTGCGCCCTGTGCGTAAAAGAGTTGAACCATATATCATACGCACTCGGCATTTTGGTACACGGTTGGTTCTTCTTCGACTTAACATATGACTTATACCAAAATAAACAGATAGATAGATAGATAGATAGATAGATAGATAGATATGGCCAAACAAAAAAATATGGTTATATGTAATAATAATAATAATAATAATAATAATATGGCGTCAGCTTTCATTAGAGACCAAGATTTTGATTGTAGGCAAAGGGGATGTGAAGTTATAGGTGTTTGATTGTGGTTATACAGCTTTGGTAACCAAGTGTCCATTTGGAGTCTCCAAAAAGGACCTGAGGAAAACGCATGGACATACCTGTTGAAAAATAATTCTGAAAAATTCATCTTTTGGTCTTTTGACTCCAAATTTGGACTGCATGAAGCCAAGACATGTGGCTGTGGCCTCATTGTGTCTATATCCTGCTGAGAGGTCCCTGAATGTCTGTACACATGTCATTGTAAAGGCAAACCTATGGGCGAGTAAACAACCCCATCATTGTAACCTCTGCCACTCTTTGTCAGTAAGTCACAGAATCACACAGACACTTTTACAAGAATCCTGAGAGTGTTTCCTTTCCAATGATACCAGACACATCTCTGAGTCTCAAACTATGTGGGATCTGTGCTGCTCACAACTTGGGCATGTCGTTTAGGCTAACAGCATAAAAAACAGGGGCGTGTGTTAAGTGGTTAAGCAAAATACATGAAAATGGCACCATCAGGTAAACAATTGGATGAAACTACAATCTGAAGCCACGGCATGAGATATTTTGACAGGTGTAGGGCAAAAAAAATGCAGTTTTAACACTAACTTGGATGTTGAAAATGTATTCATATGCACAAACACAAAATTATCAAAAATGTCCTTCCTTTACATTTGAATGCATTTCATCAAGCGCAGGAGTAATGCGCAGCTCATCAGAATTGTCAGATTGCCCCGCCAAACACTGACTCAGAGGACACACCGTTCCTCCAGCGGGTCTAACCGCGGCTAGTAACATGGCGGAGTCTGCAACGTCTGCTGCGGGACGGATAATAAGATGAACCATGAAGTATCTGCCGCTTAAACAGATAAGTACTACACCACCTCCATCTACACAATCGATCAACGGAAGGCTGGTGATTGCCGTAATAATTGCATCATTGACATGTTGTACTATCAGCAGGAGCGAAGGACTGTTTGTACACTCCTGCAGCAAAAAGCCAATACCTGCTTTACTCAAAGATGCTGAAAAACGTCTACGCCAGCACCTCCTCCTCGTCAGACAAAGGCAAGAGACACTCAGCCAACCACAGCCTCGTCCAACCAGCAGTAATGCTGCTGCTGGCCGGAGATATTGAACTGAACCCAGGACCGCATTGCTGGCTGTCTGCCAACACGGATGCTAATGTTAGCTACCCACGACAACAACAACAGCTAGCTGCACATGCTAGTGGAGATACCAGTGTGCTAACAAACCTAGCCTTCCAGCTAACTCATCCAGGATTGACAGCAACAATGCAGCTAACGCAACCAAAAGCCAAAGCTCTGGTGGACTTACTCCATCTGCCTCCCCCGGTGTTTTGAAGGATCTCCGGCGTGGCCCTGGCGTCAACATCCCTTGCCGCCAGAGCCCAGTGTCGCAGCAGCACCGACGCCGCGCTCGGGAGAGGCAGCGAGACCCGGACCGCCAGCGGAGTCGTGCTAACGGCTCCCTGCAGTCCAGCAGCTGATGGTCGGACATCACGGCACCCCGCGACTCCATCACATCCACTCCCCGGGACCCTCCGCTGCAGCGATGCCGGTGTATCGGATGACGCATCCTCCCGGAGAAGCCGTGGGACCCTGGCTGTCAGCGGGGCCGTGCTAATGGCTACCAGAAGTCCAGCAGCTGGCGGTCAGGGGTCGTACAACACCACGGTTCCTTCTCCTGTCTCCGGTGCGCTCTGCGGCAACGGAGCTGAGAATTACCAGGGAGGAGACAACGACATCCCGGGCCATGCCAAGGGCTCTCAGCAGCCCAGCAGCTGATGGTCAGGCACCACCTCTGATTCCCGGAGCCCTCAACCAGTCCAGAATAGTCTGGGATCCCCATTGCAAGCCGAAGGGACTTTTTTGTGGACACCTGAACATTAGAAGCCTTGGCAATAAACGTGAACAAGTGGAACACCTCCTCAGTGACTCAAATATCGATATACTAGGCCTTTCAGAGACCTGGCTGAAACCATCATCTGCAGAATCCCTGGTAATGATGCATGAATACCAGGTATTTAGAAAGGATAGGGAAAGAGGCAAAGGTGGGGGAGAACTACTTTATAAAAAATCTAATTTAAAATGCAAACTCCTTGAACTACCAGAAGCCATCAAATTTGACTGTGTTGGAGTAGTGTTGTGTTGCTATCTACTGAAATGTCTTTCATTTTACTATGTCTACAGATGAAGCCATTTCATAGTTCCCGTGTTTCCTTGATGGCTCCTTGACTGGTCCTTGACCGGTCCTTGGCTGGCCGATAATGGAAGCAGGGGGGAAATGCGATCCCCCCGCGATGACGTGGTCAATGAGGCCCAGACTGGGAACGCCCCTAAGCTGCCCGATTGAAAACCAGCTGCAATGCCTCATTTATCCACGGGGAGGAGCAGTGTGTTTAGACCCACTGCTCATAGGAAAGACTAGGCTGTACAACGATTAAAAAAAATTAACCGGATTCATCACGTTACAACCCTGTGATTAAACCTGATTAAAATACTAGGCCAAATATTATATACACTAATATTACTTGTTTTACTTCTATTCTTCTGTATAAAGTCGCCGAATGAAGCAGACAATATAGTTAATCCATTAGAAAGATGCAATGAAGCTGCCGTACATCTGACAGGACACCGTGTGTCACAGGAAACACTCGCGGACACTTAATAATTCCTCTGACTGATCACTGATCACTGTCACTGTCAAACCAAGAAATACCCCATGAGACAAACCCAGTCTAGTGATTTAAAACAGGACACGCTATTTAATACGTAGTGTTAATATTATATGGGTTCCCAATCCGACCATTTTTTTGTGTATTATTTTATCATTATTAAGGCAAAATAACTCAATTTATGTCCATCGACATTATAATGAATCGGCTATAGGCTTAATATTAGTTTACATCCAGCGTGCTGCGTGGACTTCATCTGCTGCACCGCTGTTACCACAATAATGAAATGCTAAGTTTACTACAGTTTGTGACTGTGACCCTCATAAAAATAATATTTTACAAATCTGCATTATATAAACTAACGAAATTCGTTAAAGCAAGTCATTTGGCGACTTCTAAGTCATTCAGTTAAACTAAGTCTGTTCAGCTGCTGCTGGAGAGGCTGCGAGCGTCAATGAAATCAGTGCGTCTTTTTTACACAAGTATCTGTAGTAGGCTACTGCATGACTCAGGCATGACTCAGAAGAACATGCTTGTACTTTTTAATCATAGTGCGTTGTGTTAATTGATCGGCTGTGTTGTGTGTTATCGGCGCAGCACACGTTATGTGCGCCTTTTGCGCAAGGCATGTGCCGGATGCAATTGTGCTTGAGTACACTTGGGTTTTGAGGTAATGTGAGTGCGGGCCAGCGGGGGACGGGGGGCATTCGCTTTGAAAGACAATGGGACAGCACTGTAACCATCCCCCTCAACCCATCACCTTCGAGCTGGACATCTCCCCCACTGAAAATCAAGATCAAGACACTGTTTGTGCCCCCACTATATCCAGCACATATGCTACCGTATGTGTGGTTGAGTTTTAATTTTTACATCTTTTCTAAGTGAGTGAAGGGTGTAGTAGTAGATGTGTGTAGTGCCCCCACTCTGTCAGCACACATGTGCGGTTGAGTTTTCAGTTTTACACCAATAGTTAATTAACTTAGTTACTGTAATAATAATAATAACAAATCTGAATGTAAACTCAATTTTTCTGACTTATATTTATCTTTTTCATATAATTAATGCTCATTCAACTCTGTCTGGCCCATATCTGTCGCGGCATCTGAGCGCTCTTTCTCAGCCTTGCGCAGGCTGAAAACCTGGCTACACAGCACCATGACGCAGGAGATATTTGACTATTATGAAAGCTCACAGTGACCCCTCTCAGAAAATAGTTCCGACGTCCATGAACACTATTCTGATCTCTGTGCGTGATTTGTGTGACCATGGAACCAAAAGGGCCATTAAGCCCAAACAAAAGGTTGAGCAATGATAATGCTAATAAGGTGGATGGGCTTACCTGGCTTAACGCATGCACTGAATAGACCGGGGTTGGCTGGCACACATGTGCTGTATAATTGCCTAAAATCAAATACAGTCCTGTGGTCCGTTTTTGTCATTTCGTATTATTTATCTGAGCCTAAAATTAAAATATGAAAAGGCTTTTTTTTCGTTTTTTGTGTTAGATTCAAAACAAATAACAAAATAATCAGCAGTCAGTAGTAGTAGTAGTAACACAAAAAGTAGTAGTATTTAATAATATATTAATATTTTTTGATTTGATTCGATGAATCTGGATGACCTGACAGTAACAATTCCTAAAACATCAGAATGTGAGCTAGTTTGTGACAGAAGCCTGTATTACAATGAATAGGCGGGTTTACAGGAAAGGATAGACACGCCCAGGAGAAGGAGGGGGTCTCTCCAGCTGCTGGAACTCAGCTGGAACTTGGCTGGAACTTGGCTGGGAGTCAGCTGCCATTCAGCTGGCATTCAGCTTGGAGGGGAACTTTGAAGTGGCTACTACTGTATATCGCCACCCATCCACCAAAATAGACTTTTATGACCAACTAAAAATCATGTTGAACTCAATTGGCTCAAATAAAGAGTTAATCATCTTAGGGGACTTCAATGTAAACTGGGATGACAAACAAGGTAGGAAATTAATCACCGAAAATTACAACCTAAAACAACTAATAGAGCAACCAACTAGACTGACAAATAAATCGCAGACAAGAATTGATCTTTTATTTACAAACAAACCCGACAGAATATTCAAGACATATAATTTCCTGACTGGTATCTCTGACCATAACAGCATCTTTTTGTCTAGAAAGCTCAATAATTCAAGGTTTACTAGACCACCTAAAGCCCACCCCTCCCCCAGTTTTAATGTAATACCGAGGAATCAGCTTCAAAACCTCAGGGAGGGCATAGAAAACATTGATTGGGAGGAAACCCTCTCATCAAACAACATAGAAACCAGCTGTGATTCCTTTCTAAATAAAATCAAAAATGTGTTGTCTCCTCTCACCAGGAGAGGGAGGAGAAGGGCCAGGACACGTAATGCCCTGCCATGGCTCGACCAAAATTGCAGGGACCTGATGAGGTCTAGAGACTCACTACTTAAGCATTACCTGAAATCTGGCCCGCCTACCGACAGGCTAAAATTTACACACATGCGTAACAAAGTAGTACAGTCTTTGAGAAAGGCCAAAGCAAACTTTTTTATTTCTGTAATCAAGGATGCAAAGGGCAATGGGACGAAGGTGTGGCAAACCTTAAATAAATTATTAGGTAAGGATACCAAGCACGAAACAAACACTCTTGAACTGGAAATTGGTAATATCTTGGTGAAGGATCCTGCAAGAATTGTTAACACTTTTAACAATTACTTTTTAGACAGTGTGCTTGAAATAGCAAGACATTTCAATCCCTCAACTATTGTACCTCGCTTGATCAGCAATGAACAGCCCATTTTTCAGCTGGCTAACATAACAGAGACAGAAGTCTCAAAGATTATTGGAGCACTCAAAGCACAAAAGATGTATTTGGTATTGACACAAATTTCATAAAGACACATTCTCATGCATTGCTTAAACCCATTACTCATCTGGTTAACTTATCAATTAACCAGAACAAATTCCCGTCAGACTGGAAGGTGGCCACGGTGACTCCCATTTTTAAATCTGGCTCCAAAACACTGGAAGCCAACTACAGACCAATCAGTATACTACCAATTCTTTCCAAAGTAGCTGAAAAATGGGTAGCGAACCAACTGATCGCACATCTGGACGGAGGTCTCACTCCACTGCATCCTATGCAGTTTGGTTTCAGGGCACACCACTCCACTGAGTCAGCAAAATGTTCATTGAAAAAACTAAGTGTCTGTTGGAAAAGTCCCCATGTGTTAGTGCTGTATTTCTTGACCTTAAAAGGGCATTTGACACCGTCGACCACCAAGTACTTTTAAACAAACTCACATTTTTTAATTTCTCTGATAACACCATGCTATGGTTTAAATTATACCTATCAAGCAGAACTCAATGTGTGACTGCTGATGGGGTCAAATCACCTTTTCACACTTCTACTGTTGGTGTCCCGCAGGGTTCGATCCTTGCGCCTCTGTTGTTTTCACTATACATAAATGACCTTCCAGATGTGTGCCCAGACCTTAACTCATTGGCTGCCATTGACGTCTATAGACGTCAATTTGATTACAACCGTTCACTGCCATTGACGTCTACAGACGTCAATAATGTTTTTCAAGGGGGAGGGGGGGGGGGCTGGGGGACGGTCTGGCGGAGCTTGTCCATCAATAATCAGGCATGTAACTAGGGTAATGACAAACTGACCCCTGTAGATGGCAGCAGTGGTATGTGTGGATGGTATAGATGCGAGAGGGATGCGCAAAGAAGAGGTAGAAGAAAGATGGCGAAATGTACGGTATTCAAACAACTCACGCTCGAAGTTAGGAGTTGAGTTTGTTTACATCGCCACTATTCTCCTTATATATGCTTCCTTTAGGAAACATTATCCGGGATCACTCAATAAATTTTCATTGTTATGCAGATGATACTCAATTATATCTATCAATAAAGCCAAATGAAACTAACCAATTATCTAAACTACAAACATGCATTAAGGACATAAAGGCCTGGATGACCTGCAACTTCCCGTTACTAAACTCATTTATTGTGCTTGGCCCTAAACACCTTAGAAATTCATTATCAAACGACATAATTACTCTGGATGGCATTACTTTGGCCTCCAGCACCACTGTAAGGAACCTAGGAGTTATATTTGATCAAGATCTGTCCTTTAATTCCCACATAAAACAAATTTCAAGGACTGCCTTCTTTCATCTGCGTAATATTGCAAGAATTAGACACTTCCTGTCTCAAAATGATGCTGAAAAACTAGTCCATGCATTTGTTACTTCTAGGCTGGACTACTGTAATTCATTATTATCAGGCTGTCCTAACAAGTCTCTAAAGACTCTCCAGCTGGTCCAGAATGCAGCTGCTCGTGTTCTGACAAAAATTAGATCATACTACTCCCATCTTGGCTTCACTGCATTGGCTTCCCGTAAAATTCAGAATAGAATTCAAAATCCTCCTCCTCACCTTCAAAGCTCTTAATGGTCAGGCTCCATCATATCTTAAAGAACTGATAGTACCTTATGTACCTACTAGAACACTGCGCTCCCAGCATGCAGGTCTACTTGTGGTTCCTAGTATCTCTAAAAGTACAGGAGGTAGAGCCTTCAGCTATCAGGCTCCTCTCATGTGGAACCATCTTCCAGATTTGGGGCAGACACCCTCCCTACATTTAAGAGTAGGCTTAAAACTTTCCTTTTTGACAAAGCTTATAGTTAGGGCTCTTTGAGCTCTTAACTTATGCTGCCATAGGCTTAGATTGCCGGGGGACCCCCATTATACACTGAGCTCCTCTCTCCTCCCTCTCTCTCTCTCTATCCATCCATCTATTTCCATTAACAGTCATGTTCTATTAAAGCATTCAATAACCTAAACTTCTTCCCCGGAGTTGTCTGTGCTTTCTCGTCTCACAGGTAATCTGGGCCTGTAGACGTCCGGATGACGGATTCCAGTCCCGGACCTTCTAGCTCCATTGTTGATTTTCATTGTGCTTCTCTCCTCTATCCTTCCTTTCTCTCCTCTCAACCCCAACCGGTCGAGGCAGATGTCCGCCCACTTCTGAGTCTGGTTCTGCCTGAGGTTTCTTCCTGTTAAAAGGGAGTTTTTTCTCTCCACTGTTGCTCATGTGGGAATGTTGGGTATCTTTAAAGTTAAAACCTGAAGAGTTCGGTTTAGAACCTGCTCTATGTGTAAAGTGCCTTGAGATAACTTTGTTGTGATTTGGCGCTATACAAATAAAGATTGAGATTGATCATAGCAACATGGTGACGCGTATTCTGCCGGACCGCGTCACCATGTTGCTATGACGATGTAAACAAACTAATATTATATACTGTATAATACGGTAACATCTGATTTCCATTACTGATGTGAATGAATTTTCAATTTACAGATTGTGTATCCAGCAGAGAGCCCACTACTGGCAGTGTGGAGAGGCAAGGTAAAAAAAAAAAAAAAAAAAGTTTTTCTCCACATCACACAGCAGCAATAAGAACTGTATTTTTATGGTAATTGTATTTCTATAACTTACAGGTCATTTATTGAGCAGAGGCAATCCAGCAGAGAGCCCACTACTGTTGGCAGTGTGGAGAGGCAAGGTAAAAAAAAGGAGTTTTTCTCCACATCACACAGCAGCAATAAGACTCGTCTGTCTAGTCATGTCTAGGAACAGGTTCCAGATTATATGGAGGTTCCTGCATTACAATAATAATGCATCACAAGATGCAGCTGACAGGATGTACAAAGTCCGCCCAGTGTTAGACTACATAGTCAAAAAGTTCAAGGAGATGTATCAGCCAGGCCAAAACATCTGCATTGATGAGGGCATGATGCAGTGGCGGGGGCGACTCTCCTTCAAAGTGTACAACCCACAAAAGCCGGTGAAGTATGGGATCAAATCATACATACTGTGTGACTCTGCCACCGGCTATTGCTTCAACATGCAGCCTTATGTGGGGACAGCTAGCACTCTTCCTGACACAGTGTTCACTCTTCTTGATCGTCTCCCAGGCAATGGTTACACTTTATACATGGACAATTTCTACAACTCCATTTCACTCTGTGAGCGGTTACTTGGAGCACGAACCAATGTTTGTGGAACCCTTTGGAAGAATAGGGGGGAACCCAAGACCATGACAGAGGTGACCAAGACTGACCTGGGAGTGGGGGGGAAAGTTGTGCGACATAATGAGAGGGTGATGGTAGTAGTGTGGCAGGACAAACGCCTAGTGAAGATGGTGACAACCTGCCACCAAGATAAGATGCAAAGAGTTGATGTGTGGCAGAAGGTACAGAAAAACAAGGTTCCTCAGTTGAAGCCAGAGTGTGTGGTAGCCAGGGGTGGGTAGTAACGCGCTACATTTACTCCGTTACATTTACTTGAGTAACTTTTTGGAAAAATTGTACTTCTATGAGTAGTTTCAAAGCAGCATACTTTTTACTTTTACTTGAGTACATTTGTGAAGAAGGAGCGGTACTTTTACTCCGTTACATCGGGCTGATTCTGCTCGCTACTTTTTTTTTTTTTTAATCGATCCGTCTGCCGCATGGTCTGTTTTGTTTATATGGGGAGAGCATGGGTCGGGACTTCCCAGAGGCTCTGTGACTATCACATGACTGCATCTCACCAATCAAATGTAGCCACTAGCGACGTCTAATTCCTTTTCACCAATCAGGCAGAGCCTAGCAATCACATGACCGCACACACACTCCCCGCGGCAAACAGGCGGAAAAGAGCACAGAAACTGTGAACTCCGAAGAAGCCGAAGAGGAGGAGGCACAACACCCCTGGCCCCACATAAAAGAAATGTTCACACTCCAGGCAACAAAAAAAACAGCTACATTATGCGTTGCCATTTGTGTCTCCCGAAACAAGTGGAGGTTTCAGCCTACCAAAGTTCAACTTCGAATTTGCGTAAACACATTGCGGTAAGTAGTACTTCCCCCCCCCTCTTATTTTTTCCCGCTGTCTTTGTAGGCTGACGTTAGCCCTGTTTATCAGAAATAACTGTAAAATTAGGGCTGGGCAATTTAACTCAGTCAGCCAGTCCCTCCTCCTGCTGGACTCGGTGTCTCTCTAGCGCGAGGCTGTGTGCAGCTACATTTTTCAAGCAAGGGTTATGGCACTTAAGTTCATATGGCAGCAGAACATTGAAATAAAAGTGCACTTTACACTACTTTTGAATTCATTATTAGAATACACACACACACACACACACACACACACACACACACACAGGTCACAGACAAAAGTAAAGCAGAATAAACCAAGTGAAAGCTTGATCTCAGTGAATACAACTTAAATTAAATGTATTTTTTGTAACTCTTTTTTTTTGTGTTAGGCCCTACACATGTATGTAAGTATATAAGTATTTTTTTTTTCTGTCAACAGAGGGTTCACCCCACCAAACTGACCAAATACATAGACCTGATAGAATCCCACCGAAAGAGAAGATCGTCTTCTGCTGAGGAACCTCCCACCAAGAATGCAAAGATCACAAGTTCCTTCACTGTCCCTTCACGGCGAGTAACACAGGCAACACTCAATAAGCTTGTGCTAAATTTTGTGTGCCAAGCGAACCAACCATTTTCTGTTGTTGAGGCACCATCTTTCAAAACCATGATCGAAACCTTGCAACCTCAGTGTACAGTTATAACAAGGAAAACATTATGCTGTAGAATACAGGAAGCTGCGAAGACATTGAAGAGCATAGTTATCAAAAAGCTAAAAGCTGTCAACCATGTTGCTACCACAACGGACTGCTGGTCTGCCAGACAACGTAGCTACTTAGGTGTCACCTGCCACTGGATAGACCACAACTCTCTGGAGAGGCACTCCGCTGCATTGGCCTGCAGACGCCTCAAAGGCTCACACACATTTGATGTCCTTCCTGCAGCATTGGAGGAGATACATTCCGAATACCAAATCAGGGACAAAATTACCAGGACAACAACAGACAGTGGTTCAAACTTCATAAAGGCGTTTCGAATATACGGGAAAGAGGACGAGGCCACTGATGGACAGGAGGAGAAAAACTTAAACATTGATGATGGGTCAGAAGATGAAAATGAGTCGGAGGTGGAATATCAAGACGTTTCTGCCATTTTGGATGATGACACTGGACTTGAGTACCAGCTTCCAAAACACCAGAGGTGTGCATGTCATCTCCTAAATCTTGTGTCAACAGTCGACACCACTGTTACAGAAACTACCAATGAAACATACAAGAGGTTGTCTCGAGCAGCTTTTGCAAAATGTAATGCTCTGTGGAACAAAACGAGCAGGTCAGCCACAGCAGCTGAAACTGTGGAGCGAGAGTGTAAGTTGCAGTTCCTCCGACCAAACCAGACCCGTTGGAGCTCCCTGTTCCTCGCAGTTGAAAGGATTGTGCACATCCAAAAGGAGCAAGGAGAAAAAGCAATCCGCAATGTATGCATGGCACTGAAGAATAAGATGTAAGTTGGCAGAATGTAATGTATGTTAATCCATCTCTCTTAAGTTCAATATCATGCAATGTAGTTTCTTATTAACCTATTTTATTATTGTATTTGTATGTTCATTGAACACACAATGAACAATAAATATATTTATCAGAAGTTGCTAAAAGCT
Organism: Scomber japonicus; assembly: GCF_027409825.1. Lineage (NCBI taxonomy): Eukaryota > Metazoa > Chordata > Actinopteri > Scombriformes > Scombridae > Scomber > Scomber japonicus. The sequence goes on from NC_070598.1 coordinate 28,413,382, forward strand.
CATTTTGATCTTTTCATCTTTTACAGGCTCAATACAGCTGAGATGGCATTTTTGACAGAGTACGCTGCAGTGATGAAGCCTGTTGCGATGGCTCTTGATGTCCTCCAAGGGGAAACATCGGTCCACATGGGCTTCCTGCTGCCAACACTTCATCAGCTGCAGGACAAGCTGAAAAGGTTGCAGGCCTCATGCAAAATGTGTGGCTGTCTCATTGATTCCCTGCAGCGTGGGATCACAAAACACTTTGGAGACATCATGCAAGAGCCGGAGTTGATCGCTGCTGCAATTTTATTGCCAAAATTCAGGACATCCTGGACTACTGACGATAACATCATAAAAGCTGGTAAATGTACATGTGAATCAATTCAGGTGTAAATCAGTAGTATTGTACAACACCTCTGCCATCAATTCTGCATTTACAAAGATAAGAACATATATTCATTCATTCATTCTGTTGATATTGTCAGAGAAATATTGATTTAACCATATTTTTGTTGAGATTGTGAGGGCTGTAACTTTATTTTGTTAACAAAAACTGAAAAATGATGACCAGCAAGAGTTATAAACACAGAGGGTTTTAATATATAAAAAAACAGCAGCTTAGCAGACTATATATTAGATGGGTAAGAAAAGTGTACAAACCTAACTCTTTTGAAAACTATTTATCTTGCCACAGGCCTCGACTACATCAGAGGGCACCTGGGTTCCGACTTGGAGCTGGATGAGGAACCTCAAACCAACAGCAGTCATTCAGATGAGGACGATTTCTTTGCATCCATGGGAGAAGGGCAATCAAAGACAGGAGAGCTAGAGAGGTACCTCTCCTGTACGTCACCTGGAGGTATGGACCTTCTCCATTCTTTTCCTGAAGTGAAGAGGCTCTCACTAAAGTTGAATACAGCCCTCCCAGCGTCTGCCGCCTGTGAGAGGCTGTTTAGTCATGCAGGCCTCCTGTACACAGCTAAAAGGTCACAGCTTCAGAGTGAAAATCTTGAGAGCCAGCTGTTGTTGAAGATTAACGGTCACTTTATGGAGTGAACATGCACGCGCACACACACACACACACGCCTACACTTACACACACCTACATACACACAGTGTTATGAATGAATGAAGGAAGGAAGGAAATGTATTGGTCACTCAGAGACTGCCTTGTTGTTGTTCTTGTTATTCATTGTACAGTAATCTCTGCAGTGCCTATGGAGCCCACTGTTCTGTGTTGAGTGTTCTATGGTTTTTAGAAACTTGTTCTTTGTAACCTCAACTGTACCTCTACTATTGAGCCCATTGTTTTGTTATTAGTTTATTTTTATTTTAATGTATGTGTATTTATTTTACTGTGTAAAGATTTAAGTTATTATATTATTTATTTATTATTGTTTATTATAAACTGTTTCAGTTGTCTAAGGGAATTGTCCGGCTCTGAAAAATTATCATTGCCATAATATATTTTTGTGCATGCATCATGTGCATTATTTAACATTATTTGACCTGATAAATAAAAGAGGTTACTCGACAGTTACTCTGTACTTGAGTAGTTTTTTCACCCATTACTTTTTACTCTTACTCAAGTAACACAGGGTGACAATACTTTTTACTTTTACTTGAGTCATATTATTCTAAAGTAACAGTACTCTTACTTGAGTACAATTTTTGGCTACTCTACCCACCTCTGGTGGTAGCATACAATGCGTTCATGAATGGGGTGGACAAATTGGATCGCAACATCGCCTACTACCCCTTCATCCGTAGATCACTCAACTGGTCCAAGAAGTTTGTAGCTTACCTCTTCCAGATATGCATATACAATGCATATGTCATCTACAAATCGAAAAACCCAGGCGAGTGTAAAACTCTCCTGGAGTTCATACGCAGGGTTGTGAAGTCCTGGACTCCAGCACGACATGTGGGGGAGGAAGAGAAGGTGGCGGAGGAGGAGGAAGTTGAAGGTATGGAGGCTGAGTCAGGTGAGGACTTGGAGGAAGGCCGTCGCACTCCAAGGGCACCGTATAATACTGACCCTGATAGCAGGGTTATTTGTAAATAAATTATTATTTTGTCATCAAAAGCCCTTTCTCTGTGTTGTTTTTGTTGTTTTATAGAAGGAAAACACTGTTCAGATGTTTGAAGTGTCACTAAAGCAAAACATATTTTTTTCCACAAAAAGCTAATTTTCTCAGTGTTTTGGTCAAAAACTGGTGTTTTTGGTGAGACCAGCCTATCTTCTACACTCTAAAAAATGATTCAGGAGGTTAGTTAGTATGACTTAAAAACATGAGCTTTTTCAACATAAAAAAAAATTGTTACATGTCCATTATTTTATTAAGTTGATAACTTATTTCAAGAAAAGGATTAAAATTAAAAATGAAGAAAGTTATCTTAACTCAAAAATATATTGATTTTGGAAAAGCATTTCTGCCTTCACTTAACAAGGAAAAGAATTAAGTTAATGAAACTTAATATTGTATTATAATATTAAGTTAGTGCAGCTTCCTGTCACGTGTGCCATATTAAAACAGAGAGCGTGACCAACGGCCATTTTATGCTGCCAGACTCCACCAGCAACAGAGGGAGAGACCGCAAGATGTGAAGGTCAGTGGTTGGATTCATTTTACTCGGTGAGTAAATATGCTTTTATTGTCTTTATTGTATGTGCAACAGTAAGTAATTATCAGCACTCAGTCCAGTTACACAACACTAAAACTGAAATGCCCGCAGCATGCTTTGTCTTCAGCTTTTAGCTAGCTAGCTAAACTTCTTCAAAGTAACTTAACTTTTAACGGTAGTATGACAGCTGTAGTTTAAAACTAAAAGTTGGTTAATTAACCCCTTTAAGAATGGAGCGGCCGCCGGAAGTCACGTCGTAACATAACTGCCCTAAATTAAGACTATGTTAGGTAGAGTGGTCCCTTTTTTGTAGCTGGAAGCTAAGACTGCTGTCTTTCTCGCTGTAGCATTTTCGCGGGTTGATGACGGCTTTGCGGTACGTTACGTTACATTACATTATGTGCGCAGCGGCGATATAAACACCCGGTGGCGCAAAGAAGTCACGGGAAACAGTGATGTATGTCGGAGAGATAGAGAGAGAGAAATAGAGAGAATATCAACTTAGTAGTTTCTAGTGTATTTTAGATATTTTCACCGTTGGTTTTGAGTATTTTTTTTCTGTCATAGTCAGTCAGTAGTTTTAGTGTTAGTTCGTTGTTCATTTTTACCACAGCTCTTCAGCAGTTTTAGCTAGTTTCTTGTTTTTAGTACAGTAAATCAATCATTTTTAGCATACTTTTCCATCATTATATTGTACAGATTCTAGGGATATAAAGCACTTAAAGATACTCCATCAAATGACAGTAGACGAAAATGCCAATGTATATATTTCTGTTGCCTTGTATTGCAGATGAAACCATCAAAACGTCTTTGCACTCAGTTCCTAAAAATGAGCATATCTCAAAAACTAAAAAAGATAGATTGTTGCAATAACTTGTATAGTGTTTAGAAATATTTTGGTTTTTTTTGTAGAAATGTTTTGGATCACCATGTTTTGTGTGTTGAGTAAAATGTGGTGAAAAATGTTCCGATTTTTATATTTTTTTAATACTTACGGCATAATTTCAATACTTCTATAAGTTATTATTGCCCATTGACTTTCATAACCTTTTAGTTTAAGTTGTACAGATCATAGAGATATGAAGCACTTGAGGATACTCCAAGAAATTACACCACTATGCACAAAATTAACAACGTAGGCACTGGCGGACCATTTCTATTGCACTTTTTAAAGGGTTAAAAGAAAATTATATTTTGCACATGCAGTGTGCAAATGTAGGCTGAGAGCCAACATCTTGTCGAATAAGTTACAGCCCCTGAAAATAAAATTAAGGGACTCCGCAAACAGAGAAACCTGTGATTTGTGATCTCTTAAAAATGTTTTCTGTAGGATAGTAATAAGCAATTTATAATTAATAAAATAATTCAATTTATTTTGATCACATTTGATTCTAACTGTATTTTTTCTTGTTTTTCAGAAACGGGAGAACTGGTCTCAACATCCGGTTAGGAAAGCAACATTTCCCAACAACGGTTAGCAATGGATAGCAACATTAAAACATTCAAAAACATCATATAGACAGCAAGTTATTACTACAGGTCTACTGCTACCTAAAATCTAAGTTCTCATATACAGAACTTGATGAACTAAAATGAATTGGATCTGTAAAATTTGCAAATTTCAAACACGAAGAAAGACTGACCTATTAAAGCATTACAGACTTAGACATGGCCATGGTGGAGAATTACTCCCTTGTCTTTATTGGGAGTGTTATTGCTCATTTAAAACATGGGGCAGCCTGCGAACCCATTTGTCAAGAAGCCATTCAACCCGTGACACAGTGATACACACAGAAGTCCTGTCTTTTAAATGTCCATGTTGCTCTTTAATCACCATCTCCACAGAAAAAGAATATTTTGAGCACATTGGCCGTCATTTAAAAAAACAGGAAACTGTGTCTTGTGTTTTTGAAAATTGTCCTTTCAAAACAAACAATTATGAAACCTTTGCCTCTCATAGGAGTCGGAAACACAATCCACACTCACTGGATGACTTTAAGTCTGAACTTTTGCAGAGGTTTGTCAATCCTTTAAATGCAGGGGACAGTCCTGGTGTTGTTGATGAGGACACTGAGAGTGCAGTGAGTGAAGATCCTAAAGATGAGGAAATGAGAGAATTGCCTGACTTGATAGAGAAAAAAGTAGCCCACCTTCTGTTGAAAATGGAAAGCATATTTAATGTACCGCAAAGGTGTATTAATGAGTTAGTGGAAGAACTGCACTTTATTTCTTCATCAGCTTCAGGACCTATTTTAAAAGAGATTATACAGTCATGTTTACAGACGCGTAATTGTGAGGTTGATGATTTGATTATCTCAGAGATGGTGACAATCCTATGTGAGTGCAATCCAGTTACATTAGCTCTTGGGAGTAACAGTCATCTTTCCACCTCCTACAAAAGAAAAGAGTATTTTAAGGAGCATTTTTCTATGGTGGAACCCATAGAATATTTGCTTAGTGCCAGGGAGCAGAGAAGTTTACAATATATACCCATTTTGAAGTCCTTACATGAGGTTTTGAAGCAAAAAGAGATCCAGGATTTCCTCACACAATTGTGAAGTAAACAGCAGTTCTGAAACTCAATATAAGTCATTTCATGATGGCACACACTTTAAAACAGGGTATCCGCGGGGTCTTAAAAAGTATTAAAAAGTCTTATCACGACTCTTTAAAGTCTTAAATTTTTAAAGTATTTTCCCAAATTAGCTGTCCAGGAGTTTGAGTCCCAAAAAACATTGTAAAAGTGTGTCAAAAAAGCAAAACGAAGATGAACAGGTAACAGTAAAAAAATTAAAAAATAAAAACCCTAGGCGGGTGCGTTCGTGAATTTTCTCGGAGACTGCCGGCATGAGTGGGCGAGCGAACGGGCGGATATTCAGAAGCACAATCTGGCACTCCCAGCGAATATTACGAACGCACCTAAAAGTACACCCCGCGAAAACGAAAAGTGAATGTTGGTGAAGGTTGGTGAAGAAGATGGGGAAGTGTAAGTTTGCAGAGTCCTGGCTGGAAGTACCGGATTTTAAAGAGTGGCTACAGCCAGTGGAGGGGAATGTAAGGGAGGCATATTGTTTTTTTTGTAAAAAAAAAAATCAGCATTTCCGCAATGGGAATCAACTCCCTTAAATCGCATATGGCTTGCGCTGCTCACAAAGCCGCTGCTTGCCGCCGAGAGCGGCAGCTCTCCATCGCAAGCTTCTGCACAACACCACCGACAGCCGCACCTGTACCTCCAGCTACGTGCCGTGCTCTCTCCACCTCTTATGCCGCTGTAAGTGACATTAGAGTGGCTCTTGGCGGCACGGCAACGCTACGTGCGGAGGTGTTGTGGTGTCGTCATTGTGATCCAGTGGAGCAATGTTTTTGTTTTTTTTGTTTTTTTGTGATCAAATTTTTTTATTTGTGGCTCTCTTTTGTATTTTATTGTTCCTAATAGTTTTTCTGTTCTCATGTATGTTAATGTAGTTCAAGGTTAAAAAAAATAATAAATGAATTTACAGCAGAGCTGTTGTATTGAATTGAATTGACATTGGATTGTTCAAGTTACACAGTGCGACATTAATATCACCATTTATATATAATATAACCAAGTCGCGGTGAGGTATTAAAAAATATTGAGAAGGTCTTGAAAAGTCTTAAAAAGGTATTAAAATTAACTAGAAGATTCCTGCATATACCCTGTAAAAACAATACACTGCTATCAGAAAACAATCCTGCCATCCTCTGATTCTGTATGTGGATGATTTTGAAGTGTGTAATCCACTTGGCACATCAAGAAAAAAGCACAAAATAACTGCTGTGTATTGGGTTTTAGCTAATGTGCCACCTCTGCTCAGATCCTCGCTGACATCAATCTACCTTGCCATTCTCTGCAAGGCTGATGACATAAAAAAGTTTGGCTATAGTGCTGTGTTAGAGCCACTGCTAAAAGATCTTGCCAGCCTAGAAGAAGGAGGACTGTACATTCCTTCATTAGGCAAACGAGTCAAAGGAACTGTGTATTGTGTTGTTGCAGATAACCTTGGCGCCCACTCCATTGGAGGATTTGTGGAGAGCTTCTCAAGTGCACATGTCTGCAGGTTCTGTCTTGGAGAAAGATCCCACTTCCAAGTAAGTGAAGTTAGAACTGGAGCATTTTATCCCAGAACCACACAAGAACACAGAGAGCATATTCAGACAGCACAAGGAGATGATGGTCAATCTCATTGCTGTGGGGTAAAGAGACAGTGCCCACTGACTGAAAAACTGAAACATTTTGATGTTTTATCTGGCTACCCACCTGATTTGTTACATGACCTCTTTGAAGGTATTGTACCTTTAGAATTAGCATTTGCTTTGATCAAAGGGAAATATTTCACGCTTGATGAATTAAATAAATTAATTAAAGAGTTCCCATACCGATGGGCAGATAAAACAGATGCACCACAACCAGTTCCAGTGACATTTGCTGCAAGGAAAACTGTGGGTGGGAATGCCCATGAAAATTGGGCTTTGCTTCGCCTCCTACCCCTCATAGTTGGAGAAAGAATTCCAGAGAGTGAACCGACATGGCAGGTCCTTCTGAATCTTAAGGACATAGTAGAACGTGTCCCGTCTCCACTTCACACAGACTCAACTATTTGTTTCCTTGACAGTAAGATTTCTGAGCATCGCCACAGATTCCTGACAGCTTTTCCTCACAACAAACTTATTCCGAAGCATCATTTTTTGGAGCATTACCCATAGCTGATAAAGGCTTTTGGTCGTCTTGTGTCTCTGTGGACTATGCGCTTTGAAGCTAAACACAGCTTTTTCAAACGTGTAGTAAGGCATACCCACAGCTTCCAAAACATACTGTTGTCTCTTGCAGTGAAACATCAGTTAATGATTGCATATCATCTACATGGCAGTAAATTTGTTCAACCATCTCTACAGGTAACCAAACTGTCCACAGTGGATTTGACTATACTGAGGGAAGACATCAAGAAAGTACTGGAAACAAAATACCCCGGTGAGTCATTTGTCCAGATTGCAAACACATTGTGTTTCAGTGGCACCAGTTACTCCACTGGAATGATCCTGGCGCATGGTTCAACAGGTGGTCTGCCAGATTTTGTGGAGTTGATTCAGATAGCTGTTGTTAATGGGAAGGTCGGCTTCATTGTGAAATGCTTAAATGCATGGTATATTGAACATCTTGGAAGCTATGAGCTTGAAAATACAAGAATTGTTAAAGTGATTGAGCCAAGTGAGTTGTCTGACGTCTTCCCAATGGCAGCATACACAGTTGCAGGGAAGCGTATGGTGACACTGAAGTGCAACATTTACACACCATAGATGGCAAAGTAGTAATTACAGTACACCTTGTCATTTGTTTGACTTAACCCACAAGACCTCATAAGACTACCATGCAGGTGCAAAAAAAAGTAATGAGTAGTTGGAGCTATGAGCTCCACATAGAGATGGTAAAATGTCATAGTTGTGGCTTTTTTGTGATTTATCACATCCTTTTAATCCATGGGAATGTCCTAATCTCTGTGATTTTACTTTCATTACATTGTGCTTCAGTGAAATTCATTAAGAAACTTAACCTGTTAGACCCGATGGACCCGGTACCGGGTCGAGCGAGCAATGCAATTGTTTACTGCCTGTAAAAAGTTAATAAAACACTGTGGTGTTTTTTTTCTTCAAATGTTTCCAAAAGATGAGGCTTCAACTCTACCAAAACAACAGTCCAAGTGTATTTTTCTCAAACAAACAGCTTCACATCAGTCATGGACCTAATGAACTTTGCACTGCTGGGAAAAGGTTACCACTTGTATGTGGACAACTTTTATACAAGTCCAGCACTGTTTCAGCAACTTGCCACCAATCACACAGCAGCTTGTGGAACTATCCGCCAGACCCGCATTGGCTTTCCGAAAACAAAAGTCAACGATCTACCAAAGAAGGCTGAGAGGGGAGACATGAGGTGGCTGCGGAAGGACAACCTCCTCTTTGTCAAGTGGAAGGACACAAAGGAGGTGACAGTGTGCAGCAGTTTCCACAAGGCGTACAGTGGAGACTCCACCCGCAGGAGAGTAAAGGAGGATGGACAGTGGCACAACAAAAACATTCCTGTTCCTGATGCAGTAAGGGATTATAACGGGTACATGGGAGGGGTGGACCTGTCAGATGCCATGATCCAGTACTATTCTGTTCGAGGGAAGACGATGAGATGGTACAAGACTTTTTTCTACCATTTTGTAGATATTGCCGTCGTCAACCCCTACATCCTCTTCAAGCTCTTGGCCATCGGACGAGGAGAGACTCCCATGAGCCACAAAAGATTTAGGGAGGTCCTCATGAAGGAGATGGTAGATGAGGCCCAAGCTGCAGTTGCTGCTGCTGCCCCCCGCCCCACTCTCAGCACTACCTGTATGCCCATGTACTTTGGACAAACTGCCACTGACCAGCGGAGGGTGTGTGGTGTGCAAGGACCAGGGGAGAAAGGTGAAGACACCGGTGTACTGCAGCAAGTGTGATGTTGCTCTGTGTTTCACCTCAAGCCGGAACTGCTTCAAAGACTACCATCTTAGGATGTAAAACCTTTCACAGCACTCAACTAGTGCATACCCCAGAAACATTCCTCTTATTATGTTTTTTTTTTGTGTGTGTGTGTGTGTGCTTTTTCACTTTCACCTTAGTAATGTTATTATACATTACACAGTTCATTGTTTTTGTCTTATTTATTATTCTTATTCTTTTTTTTATTATGGTTATTGTTCTTATATTTTTTAAATATTTGTACATAGTTTACAGCACTTTCATTGGTGTTTTACATGTTCATAATAAAACTACTCCATTTGGAGACAAAATTATACAATTTAGTTGTTTTTAAAAAAAAAAAAAAATTCATATCCAAAAGCTCCAGTAAATGGTAATAGACTCCTGTAATGGACATAAGTTGTATTTTTCAGCCAGTTTCCTTTGGAAATGGAAAATAACCTATTTGGCACACTTTGGTGCCAAACTGTGCCAAATAGTGCCAAATGAATGTCCGCCTAATTCTTCATTTACTTTGGGTATGTCTTTTTACGTGTTTTTTCTGAAAATATGGCTAGGGCTTAACAGGTTAAACTTAAAAATGCAGTCCTCCTACTTTTGTCATTTGCCATAGAAGAAATGTCTGTAACAGATCTATAATGGGCTTTTAGATTTGCAGTAGGATTTGTAGAAGTTTAATTTTGGACAAAAATAAGTAAGAAAATGTCAGTCTAATGGAAAAGCTAACTTCTTGAAGTAATGAGCAGCATAGTACCTTCCTGTATGCTGGTTGATATTGCAAATTTGACCAAATCCAATGCTTGTATTTCAAATAAATTTCAGTGTTAATATTCTCCTCTGATACTGAATGTTTAGGAGATGTGACTGCATCTATTCTATAACTTAGTAGAAGTAGTTCATTATTTCCTCTCCGCCATGGATGTAATGGTGAATTTTTTGATCCATGAAATACTCCTAGGGATTCAGAGGAAAACAGATTACAGCATTCACCCAATTGTGACAACCTAAAGCCTGAGGCTTTAGTATAAAATCACGGTGTAAATGACGTCTTTTCAAGTCAACTCTGCAAGTGGGGCTTCAGGAGATGTAGATTGAAGCACATGAGCATTTTTTAGTAGTCACAATTGAGGTCTTTTTTTGTGGAAGAATGCTGCAAGCTGTTTTCCTCTGAATCTCCAGAAAGATCTTATGGCTTCAAAAAAGTTGCTTGACCTGCCACCAGCATAAGGGTGAGTATATGACAGATTTTTCATAGAAATGGAATAATTCTTTAAGTGCTGTGTTTTCACATACAGATGCTCCAATGTCTCAAGCCAAACTTCGGATCATTCTTCAGGACCATGACATACGCAAACTGGACTTGCCTCATGGAATTCCTGAAACTGTGGAAGAACTTGAGTGTATTGTGAGAGAGACATTTAAGCTTGATGGGAACTTCACTTTGCATTATAAGGATGCAGAGTTTGCAGAGGAATATTTTTCCCTTTCCTCAACAAGAGACATCAAGGACAAGGACTCTATTAAGGTGTTTTACATTGTTGAACCCCCCACATTTACTATGACCTTCAGTGATGTGGACCCTCTTGAAAGTGCATCATCATAAGCACAGATGCAGCCTCAGTCAATTCTTCCATCTGTCCTTCTACCAGCACTTGCTCTTCTGGATCACAGGATACAGTGATACTTTCATCCTCTGAACATGAGCGTTCAGAGCGTTGGCCGACTGAATTCCCAATACCTCGCTTTGCCTACGACACAGAGCTTGTGCTTGCCGCAGGAAATGAAGCTTTCAAAAAAGATGGAATTCAACTCAACTTTACCACAATTCTTCCAGACATCCTTGAGAAACTGGCAGAGAGCATGTTTCAGTATGTCGCCTACCCAACAAACGCACACAGGGCTGATGTCGCTGAGGCACTGATTCGTAAGCATCCTTGCCTAAAAGAGCCAGGATCGTATAATGGAAGCTATGGATGGCAACAAAGACTAAAATACAAAATGGGCAACTATAGATCTAAATTGAAAAAGCTTGGATGTCCTGAGCTTGAGGTGAGCACTCTGTCAAAGAAGCGAGGACATGAGAAAGCACCGGCAAAGAATATCAAAAAGCCAAGAAAGGCAGAGGTGAACTTTCTACCTCCTCACCCACAAGGAGAAACAGAAAAATGTTTGGAACATGAGAGAGTGGATCTCCTTAGTGAAGTAAAGAAGAGGGACAACCGTCGGATCATCAGTGAAAAAATGGCAAAAACATTTTCATTTCGCAGACAGGAAGTTATCAATGACGCACCACCGGTCAGTGTCTTAAAAGACCGATGGCCTGCTCTTTTCAATGCAGCTCAGGTAAATGTTTTTTCATGATATGCTTTGCATTATGTACTATATTGAAATCAATTTGACTACATTAACAAATTGTTTTTCTTTTTTTATTTGTGCCTTTTATTTTTATATAGATAAACGAAGAATTCAGAAGAATCACTACAGTTAACTTGGAGACAACATTTATGGCAAAACTGGACGAGTACACCCCGAAGATAATGTCCTTTGTGTCATCAAGAGGAGGGGCTGCAAGAGTGGCTATTCAGCGCATAATGAAGATGCTGCAAGAGGTATGAATGTATATAACGTGGTTCATATCAAATAGAACCCCCCCCCCCTTCCCCTGTTTCTCTTTCTCTCTACTGCTCCTCCTGCTTGTTGTTTTCTTTTCCTCTTCTCCTTCCTCCTCTTTGTCCTGCTCCTCCTCTCTTCTTCCTCCTCTTCTGCTTCCCTCATCCTCTCTTCCTTTACCTCCTCTTCTCCCTTCCTCCCTTTCTCCTCATGCTTCACAGCAAAAACTCAAGATCTTACTAAGAATATTTGTCATATTTCTTGTCAAAATGTCTTAAAATTCAGACATTACCTAAAAGTAAGCTGTTTCTGATTTGTTTCCAAGGTAAATTTCACCCATTTCAAGCAAACTTTTCACTTGAAGTAAGTAAAAAAAAAAATCTGCCAGTGGAACAAGGGTTGGTAACAAGAAAATAAATCTTATTTCACTGGCAGATTTAGCTTGAAATAAGTTAAATTTCACTTGAAACAAGTCTAACAACTTAGTTTTCAGGTAATTTCGTACTTTAAGTGTAGTGAGACATTTCGACTAGAAATATGACAAGATTTTGAGTTTTTGCAGTGTTCCCTAATCTTCTCTTCAGTTTCTTCTCTTTGTCCTCCTCCTCCTATTCTCCTCTCCTCCTCCTCTCCTCATGCTCCCCCTGTCTGTCTTCCTTCTTTTCTCCTCCCCTTCTCCTCGTCCTCACTTCCTTCTCCTTGTCTGCTCCTGGTCCCCTCCATTTCCTCCCCTCCTCCTCTTCCTCCTCATGCTTCTCTCATCCTCTCCATCTTTCACATGTCCTTGTCCTCTTGTCCTTTTTGTTTTAGTTTTGAAAAATCATTGGTATAAATGGGTGTGAACCCTGATTACACACCCTTCCTCATGGAGGAGTAGTTTAACATTTTTTTTGTCTTCATATTCACAGGATGATTCTGTCGAAATGAGGAGAGAGGTTGCAATCCGTGGATTGGTGGTGTACCTCGGAGAAAAGGAGGAGAATCTCTTTAAAGAGCAGTTGGTAGGTAAATCTGACACAGGAAAACTATACTTTGTGTGCGTCTTGTTTTTTATTGTTACTCATGTGTTTAATTCTGACATTGATTCTGGCCTATTTATGCTAGGTTGATGGAGATCTCAACACTGAAGTGTTGAAGATCATTGTTACCAGAGGCGTCACATCTGATCCAGCCAGCGCACAGATATTAATCGAGGGAACAGAAGTCATGGAAGACGTAGACGTACCCAGAGCCTGTGCCTTGCTCATGGGGCTAATCTACTCATTGAATCTCAGCTACCCGAAGGAACTCAAAAAGACTTTTGAAATGTTTCAAACGGTGTTCCTTGAGCTGGATAGTATGAAAGCAAGTCCCAAGGTAATGGCTGTGAAAAGTAAACTGCTGTACTGAAAAATTTGAAGACTGCACTTATGGAGCAGGAAATGTTGCATTTTTGTTGATGCATTGTATTTGTATATTTGTTAATTTTTTTCTGTATACACTCCAGTTCAAGTTTTTCTGAATAGTTAAAGTACTTGAAGTACACGTTTACACTTGAAGTTCAGTAAATATTGTACATCATATCTGTACATTTTGTTGTGCTGTATACACTTTATTTTGTACAAGTTCAGTACATTTATAACATAATGCAGCTTCATTAAACATATTGAAGATGCTTCAATAAATGTGCTTTGATGGTAAAACTGGAATTGCATTGTCTAATTTCTTCTGACTTAAGTGAAATAAGTTAGTTGTACTCAATAAAATTGAGGTAACAATTTGCATGGACTTTTCTGAGTAGAAAGAAAGTAAAATAAAGGAGCTATAGCAACTTAAATAAAGGAGTTATAGCAACTTCAAAAGAGTAAGTTGACCACTTATTAACACTAAAAGTTTGATATAAAAATTGAGTTTGTTCAACATAATTAAGCTTGTAGAGGACAAAACAAATTAAGTTGGTTGTGCTAGACTAATTGAGTTAGTCCAGCTACAAAAGTGTCATGGGAACTACTCAATAATGTCTTAGTTGGAACTACTTAAAAAGATCAATGCAAATTGTTACAACAATTTTTTTAAGTTGAGCCAGTGTATTTTTTTTTTAGAGTGTACTGTCGTTTTCTAAAGAACGGAAAAGAGTCTACTCTTTCTTTTGGTGCCTTCGGTGTTTACATAGTCATAGAACACAATATTCTGTGGGTCTTGAAAGATCACTCAAAATGCTCTAAAGCGGCTGGCAGTATGGGGCTCTCTGCTCTGAAAATGACTGGCAGCCAATGAGTTAATGTCCAGATGTATGCAGACGATGCAGTCATTTTTACTCACAGTTCCAACTCTGACATTACTTCCAGCAAACTAACAAATGCTTTAACTAAGGTACAAGACTAATAACAACTGCCTTATGCTCAGTACAAAAAAAACGGTTTGTATGATTTTCACCAAACGACCAGTAAAGCAGAATAGATCTAACGTATTCATTGGAGGAGACGAACTTGAATTGGTAACCCAGTTCAAGTACCTTGGTGTTACACTAGACTCAAATCTCACTTTTAAAAAACACATCAAAAAAGTGGCCAACACAATAAGATTCAGCCTGCAAAATTTTAAACAAATCAGACCCCTCATCTCGTCTGATGCAGCTAAATCTTACCTTCACTGTATGATTCTGTCCCACATTGAATATTGTTTTGCGGTATGGTCGTTTGCTGGTGTCACCACACTGAAACCAAACAACTATATAAAAAATCTATTAAGGTATTTGCCAGAAAATCCTACTCTTCCCATCACTGTCCAATTCTTGCGAGGTACAACTTCTTAAGTTTTGATCTTAAAAGTTTTAAAAACAGCTGCCTTATCTATAAAACCCTCAATGGGCTGGCTCCTCCCCCGTTAGAGGATTTTTTTAAACGGAGAGACAACACACTCAGCACCAGATCTGCCTCCAGAGGGGACTGAGGTACAGTTCAGACGTAGCCATATAGGCCAAAATTCATTGACTGTCAAGGGCAGTGCATGTTGGAATAGTCTTCCAACTCCGATCAGAGACAGTTCCACTTTTATTGCTTTTAAAAAACATCTTAAAGAATGGTTACTGTCCCACCAAATATGCACCCATGAATAACATTCTGACTAGCACTTTAATACAGCATTACTGTAGCCTTTATTTGTTACTATATCATATCCTGTACTGTATCCTAGGATAGAATTGCTGCTAACATTGTGCCTTCTTTTATTTATATATATTTTTTTTTATTTATTTAATTTTTTTATATTTTAAGTTGTTTGTTTTTATGGGATGTCTGTCTGTCTTTTAATGTGAGGACTACGGGTGGAAATTAGCCTTGAGCTAAACCCGGTATATTTACAGGACATCATTGCACTAATTGTACATTAATATACATTGTCCTCGGCAAATAAACGATAAATAAATAAATAAAAATTGCACATAAGATACAATGTAATTTCGTTTGTCAGCAATCCTTGTAGCAGTTACAATCAGTAAAAATATAAATAAATATGTATTAAATAAATAACAACATATCTAAAAAATCTGTACAAAAATCAAGTAACAACAAGAACAAGAACAAGTTGAAGTGCAGGTAAAATTGGGGTATGTTCATTGTGAGCCTGCTAGACGGGAGTCTGGTGAACAGAGAGTGACATGGGTGAATGGGATCATTCTATATCTTTTTGGCCCGCCGGAGGAGATGTCTCGAGTAGATCTCTTCTAGGCGTGGGAGTGGGGAGCCAACGATCCACTTAGCTGTCTTGATGACTTTATTCAGCCGTCTCTTCTCTGCTGTAGTGCAGCTGGCGTATCACACTGTGCATCCGAAAGTAAGGACACTCTCTATTGTGCAGTGGTAGAAGTTCCTCAGAAAAGGTGGAGGGAGTTTGCTCCTCCTCAGTGTTCTCAGGAAGAAGAGACGCTGCTGAGCTTTTTTGATGATGTGGGTGGTGTTCACAGTCCAGCCCAGGTTCTCGAGATGTGCAGGCCGATGAACTGGAAATCCTTGACACACTCCACCTCCTCCCGATATGGGCCTTAATATGCTGCAACACCAGTCTCTCCATGCATTTCATGACTACCGGCGTGAGGGCCACAGGCCAGTAGTCATTCAACCCTGTAATGGCAGAGGTTTTGGGCACAGGGATTATGGTGGCAGTTTTCAGGAAGGTGGGAACACTGTGGCTTGTTGCAGCGAGCGGTTAAAGATGTTAGTGAATACTGATGCAAGCTGATAAGCGCATGATTTCAGCACCCTCCCTGGTACTCCATCCGGCCCTGGTGCTTTGCTGATGTTGATGCCACGCAGGACCTGCAGTACCTGATGTTGTTGGAGGGTGGGGGGCTGGTCATGTTCTGATGGTGTTAGCAGTGTGTCCTCTGCCTGTCTGCTGTTGTCTTCTTCAAAGTGTGAGAAAAAGGTGTTGAGGTGGTCCAGTAGAGAGGTGTCAGCAGGGGAAGGGGTCTTGTGGCGTTGTTTGTAGTCTGTGATGTTGTAGATGCCTTGCCACATGGAGCGGGGGCTGTTTTCTCTGAAGTTGGCCTCTATCTGCTCTTTGTACTTTGTTTTAGCAGCCTTGATACCTCTGTTCAGGTCCACCCTAGCCTTCCTGTAGGCCTCCCTGTCTCCTGACCTCAATGCTTAATCCCTGGCCTGGAGCAGTGCTCTGACAGTAGCGTTGAACCAGGGTTTTTGATTGGGGAATGTTTTGACTTGTTTCCTTATTGTTACATTGTCAATGCAGAAGCTGATGTATGACAGTACAGAGAAAGTGTGGCGCTCAATGTCTGGTTGTTCAAAGAAATCCCACATGGTGTCCTCAAAACAGTCCTTTAAGGATAGTGTTGCTTCTTCAGTCCAGCACAGTACTGACTTGTTCTATGGCTTAGATCTGCAGATGAGAGGACTGTAAGCTGGTGTCAGGAACAGGGAAAGATGATCTGAGTGTCCGAGATTTACCTCAGCACTGCTAGCAGGTGGTGGACTTAGACTTGTCAGTGCATAAATTAATGCACTGACAAGTCTAAGTACATGGGTTCATGTACTTAACATACAGTCAAGGGTCACCACCATGGAGAGGTTACAAGCACTTTCGATGCATGGTGACCTTGAATCCTTAATCAGTTTCATCCTCATAAATCCTCTTCATCAATTCTGGTTACTCAAAATAGAGAAATGTTTAACTGTACTTCATTAAACAAAAGCAATGGGATGCCCAGGCTGTCAAAACACTGAAGGTGTCCAGCAGGTGTCGACTCCTCGGCCTCACATGTCCTGCGACAACAGTGGAGCCACCACTATCCTTGGAGATTCTCTGGATCACCTTGGCGTCAGTCAGACCGACCATCCCGTGCTTCCCCTCCAGCTGGAACCGCTTAGCCTCAGTGAGACGGCTGGCATCTCCCCTGAGCCCTCGGAGCATGTGAGGACACTCATGAGCACCTGCCCGTGCTCGTTACCGACATTGTTAACCCAGGAGGCCATGTCGGAGACAGCACCCACAAGCTTCTTCGTCACCTGGTAGGGGGAAAAGAGAAAGAGAGAGGGGAAGAGATAGATTTCAAATGTAACTGTCAGTGCACACAAACACAGACACACACAGCTGTGGTGTAAAATATGAAATTGTGAGACACAATTTTACGTCATGGTCGAATCCATCTTTAAGATGGATCCAAAGGTGGACGTGATCCTGGCCTTGAACTCATCCAGCCGCGAATACGGTCAGCAGCCAGATGGGTGATGGCAGAGGGGGCATTTGGGGCAGTGGTGGAAACTCCCCCTCACTTTGGACAAGGCCAGGAACTGCTCGCAAAAGTCAAGGTAGTGGATGGCTCTCCGCATCCAAGCATCCGAGTGCTGCTCCCGCAGAGTGCTGCACAGGTGATACGCACTGTTGCCCAGAATGCGGGACTTCAGGTGTGCAACCAACCTCAGGTCACAGGACAGCCTGCAGAAACACAACACAAGAATTATATACACATTTATCACAACAAACACTGATATGTATACAACAATAAGAAGTCTGTCTTACTTGTACGTGAGTACAGCTGGAAACTGGCAGCGGTGGCAAGCTTGGGGAAAGCTGCTGCAACTGTATTTCTGATAAAAGTCAGCAGAGCAACCATTTTGCTGCCAGAGACGTTTTTCTTGTGCAGTAGCAAACGTTTGGAGGGTGTTCTGGCAGTATTTTGTATCAAGAAGCACAAAGTCGTTTGTTGTCTTTCTGATAGTTTATCGAGTCGTCTGCAGACTGACTCCTTGCTGTCTCAAGCGTGAGATGGCACGAATGTCAGATTATATACAATGCGTGAAAGCATGACCTTGTTCTATGATCAGAACCAAGGAAGTGCTCTTGTTCAGTGAAGAATTTCCTAGTGAAACTGACCTGTTTGTTAAAAACAAGCGATTGACTGAGGGTCTTTGCGCGTTGTGATAAAAAAAACCCTGAGAGTACTAGTCACTATCAGGTAATGAGGGACGACGGAGTCTGAAAATATCCGTGTAAAGTAAAATAGGCCTAGTGGACAACGTTGTCCTGTAAACCTCTTGTGGATGCAAAGGCAAGAATTCTCCACTCGAAAGAGTTGAAGTGAGAATTACCACAACAGGAAATTTTCTTGCTGTCCTACTAACAAGAAACCAGTTCTTAGAACACCCTAGGTGTTGAATAACTGGATAAAAAATTCCTAAAAATGGGAAAAGGAGCGAGTAAACAAAAAGAGAAACTAGACTCAAGAGATTGGAAATATATTGAAACCCAGGATCCTGGTAAAATTAAACATCTAGATAAATGGATACGAAAATATGAGTTTGATGGCCGACTAAACAAAAAAAAAACTGCTTTGCAAGACGCAATAATAACAAAAACTAAAGGTAATCCTAAAAAGATGAAGGAGGAAGGTGATACAGAATTTTGGAAGAGTGAAGCAGAGAAGAGAAGAGAAGGAGACAGAAAGTGTAAGAAAGAGGGACAAGAGAGAAAGGAAGAAGAAAGAAATAGACAGTTGATGTTTCAAAGGAAAGAGGATGATGAAACAGGGCCAGTGAAGCGAAGAGAAGTTAGACATGAGGAAGAAGGAGGAGAGGCAGCGGCAGGTAGAGGAGGATTGTATCCTAAATTATCTACTGGAGCACCTCCTGAGTATGAGGAAACAACCCCCCGAAGACCAAACACCAGAAGTCAGGGTCCGACCCAATGGGGGTGGTCCACAACCCTAGGGCAAGTAATGTCACCTGTGGTGACACCAGTAAGACGAATAACTAATTGGTGGCAAGGATCCCCATCTGGGGAGTCCCCATCCGCACCTGAAGTTGATGAAAACAGAGATAAGATTCCAGCTTTTTCAGCCTTTCCAATGATAGAGGTAGCAAATCCAAATGCAGGTGGACAAGATAATAATCCTGCTACTATACTGGTTTATAGAACCTGGACTATGGAGGATGTTAAGAAAGCTGTAGCTGGAGTGACTCCTTATAAAGAGGATGTTGCTCAGTTTTGTGCTGACATGGAAAGTCTGAGACGCTCATATCACCTGAATGGTGAAGAGGTACAGCAGATTTGGATGACTGTGTTGGGGTCAGATTGGCATTATGTGAGAGGAAATTGGAACCCAGTGAATGCTGGTGCAGTGCTGGCACATGGTGATGCCGAATTAGGTAACCGAGTAAGAGATCTCGAGGAGAGAGTTACCCAACGGTTCAGGCGTAGAGCAAATTATGGGCAAATCGGAAGAGTAAAACAAAGAGAAGATGAACCATTTGAGGAATATAAGATAAGAATGACCACTGCTTTCAAAACTCATAGTGGGCTTCAAGATGATAATCAACCAAATGGGCCTTTCCAGCAACAGCTAAAAAATGCTCTTCATGCAGGATCTAAAGATGCAATCCGTAGTTGGGTGACTAAGCATTACATAGGACTTCCAACAGGAACTCTTGATGAATATGTTAATCACGCTTTGCATGCAGAGAAAGTTGTAAAAGAAAAGAACAAGAGTAAGAAGGCTGTAGAGACCTTTTACCATGACGAAGAAGAAATCCTCTACCAGGGAGGAGGTAGAGGAGGTGCTAGAGGAAGAGGAATAAATTATAGAGGCAGAAGAGGAGGAGCAAGAGGAGGAGGAGCAGGAAGGGGAGATTTTAGACAGAACAGAAACCCTTTCTGTTGTTGGAGTTGCGGTAAAGAAGGCCATATTGCCAAAAATTGTCCAGAAAAGAAGCATAATTCAGCCTGACTAGGCCAAGGATGGCAGGCAAAGTGTTATCAGGAGAGTGAACAGGATAAGACAAATGGAGACCTTTTAAATTTACAAGATATACTCTCAATGGATGATGTGAAACCTGAAGTAAGATTGTTGGTAAATGGCAAACTTATTACGTTTTTGTGTGACACAGGAGCTTGCAGAACTACCTGTAGGGAAGGTGCACCACAGGCTAAAACTAATGGCAATGTTGTAGTAGTAAGATCTGCGAGCGGGAAGTTAACTGAAGTTGAAGAATCTGAGCCAGTGTGGCTAAGAGATCCAGAAGGCTCGTCTTGCCATCTATCCATTCTGATGTTTCCAGAATGTCCAGTTAACCTCCTTGGGAGAGATGGGTTGTTGTTATTAGGATTGGCATTGGTGCCTACACCAGAAGGACAAATTGTAGTTAAAAGAAAAGCAGAACTACAGATGGGAGACTTTTTTTTGTTCTCCGAGGGATAGGATTACCACACTATTTCTATTCCCTTGATGTTCCTAATAAACCACCCCATAAGAACGCAGATGCACTCCTAACTGAAGGAAGAAATGCTATATCAAAGCCACAAGACCAAATGAGTAAGGATGATTTGCATATCACTCTTTGGTATAAAACAACTCCTGGTCCAGACAAAGAGTATGAAGTTAAATTGGCTAAAATGACTCCCACAAAAGTAACAGTGACATATGTGTATGGAGATGGGAAAAGTACAGCAGTTACAGCGGTATCTTTAAGAGCCTCTGAAATGAGCATGCACAAGTTATGGTATCCGCCCCACATATCTCTGTACAAAGACCCAGGTAAAGACTGGAAAGATTTGGGAAAGATAATCCAGCAAGGGGAGAACGCTACTGACTGGATAGACACGTCAGTCAATACATGGGCTAGTTTATCAACAGGCCTGATTAAAAAGGCTCTGTTTTGGCAGATACAAGTACAAGAAGGAATACATTTGCATGTGTTCCCCTCTAACAAACAGTGACAAGTAATGTTAACAGACACAGAGGAAGATTTGTTAAAGAATATTCCTGATGAACTATGGTCTAAAGGACCAACTGATGTTGGGCTGGTGAAAGGAGCTTTGCCTGTTCAAATTAGACCTAAGACAGAATATAGACGCTGTGTAAGACAATATCCACTGAAACAAGACGCACTTGAAGGGATCAAACCAGTAATTAAAGACTTGATTTCAGCAGGAGTGATAATTAAATGTAACGATTCACCTTGCAATACACCTATATTCCCAGTTAAAAAGCAAGCACCGTCTGTAGGATGGCGCATGGTGCAAGACTTGCAAGCTGTGAATAATGCAGTGATTCAGAGAGCTCCGTGTGTCCCAGACCCATATACACTGTTGAATTATTTAAGACCAGATGCTAAAGTATTTACTGTAGTGGATATCAGTAATGCGTTTTTCTCTGTACCTATAGATAAAAATAGTCAATATTGGTTTGCATTTACCTTTGGAGGCCAAAGATACACCTATACTAGATTGCCTCAAGGTTATTGTGAAAGTCCAACTATCTATTCTCAAGTAATGAGTGCAAGCATGGCTAAGTTTCAACCCCCAGGGGGAAGTCAAGTTTTAATATATGTAGATGACGTGTTATTAGCCTCTCCTGATTTGAAAACATGTAAAGAAGACACTTTAGCTTTACTAAAGCATTTGGCTGAAGAAGGCCATAAAGTAAGCAAAAGTAAACTCCAAATATGTAAAATGCAAGTTAAATACTTAGGACATAATCTTAGTATGGGAGGAAGAACAATAATGGAAGACAGAAAGATTGCAATTCTCCAAGCTCCAAAACCTTTAATAAAAAAGCAGATGATGTCATTTCTGGGGTTGACAAACTATTGCAGAACTTGGGTGCCAAACTATGCTGAAATTCCACTGCTATGCCGATGACACACAGTTGTACCTCAAAATGGACTCTAACCACCCCAACCACTCTGCACTCTCACCATCTGCCACTCTCACCACCTGCCTGGAGGAGATAAAGGTATGGATGAAGCTCAACTTCCTGCAGCTAAACAGCTCCAAGACTGAGGCCATCCTAGTCGGCACTCCACACCAGGTTGGCACTTCCACCATCACCAGCATCACCTTCTCGGATCAGGCCATTCCACTATCCCCAGTTGTCACCAACCTTGGTGTAAAAATGGACCCCCATCTCACCTACGACAACCACATCAAACAGCTCTGCAAAACCTCATTCTACCACCTCAAGAACATCGCTAAACTCCGTCCGTCACTCACCCTCGCAGACGCAGAAAAATTGGTCCATGCCTTTGCCTCCTCCAGGCTGGACTACTGCAACGCACTCCTCATCGGGATCCCTAGCAAGAGCATTCAAAAGCTCCAATACATCCAGAACAGCGCTGCTAGGATCCTGATGAGGGTGCGGAAATTCAATCACATCACTCCCATTCTAAAAACACTCCACTGGCTCCCTGTCTCACTCCACATTGAGTATAAGGTCTCCCTCCTCACCCACCAGTGTCTCCATGGAACTGCCCCCACATACCTGAAGGACCTCCTCACTCCTCAGACATCCACACGTTCCCTCCGTTCTTCCTCCACCCATCTCCTTAAAACCCCAAGGACTAAGCTCCACACAATGGGAGATCGGGCTTTCTGCTCCGCCGCCCCCCGTCTTTGGAACGCCCTCCCAGACCACCTGAGGGCACCACAGGCTACTGACACTTTTAAATGTGGCCTGAAAACCCACCTTTTTAAAAAAGCATATGATTGCTGATTTTATGTGTCGTATATTATGTGTAGCACTTTGAGATTGCTTTTATGAAAAGTGCATTACAAATAAAATGTATTATTATTAAATAACGGCACCATTAAGTAAATTGATGTATGAAGAAGACCTTAAAATGACATCTCAGCTAAAATGGACTGAAGAAGCTGAAAAAGCTTTCTGTGAAGTAAAACAATTGTTAGTGTCCAGTACAGCACTAGCATTGCCAGACTATAACAAACCATTCATTCAGATGGTTGACTGTAAGGGTCATTTTATGACCTCTGTATTGACACAACAATATGGAGATAAGATGAAGCCTATAGCTTATTTTTCATCAAAGCTAGATAGTGTAGCTTGTGCACTACCACATTGTGTAAGAGCAGTGATAGCAGCATCCATGGCTGTGGAAACAAGTGCAACTTTAGTATTGTTTCATCCTTTGATTTTGAAAGTACCACATGCAGTCTCGGCACTGTTGTTACAGACGAATATGACGTTTTTGTCACCAGCAAGACATCTGTCTTGCATGTCCACTTTACTGTCCCAGCCACATCTTACTATTGAAAGATGTACAACTTTAAATCCCGCCACCTTATTGCCATTACCAGAAGATGGAATGAAGCATGACTGTCAAGAATTAGCAGAACAAATGGCAAAAAGTAGAGCGGATTTAAAAGATTTACCATTAGAAACAGGAGAAATTTTGTTTGTGGATGGTTCCTCTAAAAAAGATGAAAAGGGTAAAACGCAAACAGGATATGCGGTGGTGACTCAAACTACAGTGCTAAAAGCAGAAAAATTACCTTCACACTATTCGGCACAAGCAGCTGAACTCATAGCTCTAACTGAAGCATGCAAATTAATGAAGGATAAAGAGACAACTATCTACACAGATAGTCAGTATGCATTTGCTACAGTACATACATTTGCACAGTATTGGAATAATAGAGGTATGACTACCTCTACTGGAAAACCTGTAACACACGCAGCGCTCTTATCTGGCCTATTGCAGTCAGTGCAATTACCAAGAAAAATAGCAGTATGCAAATGTGCAGCACACACATCTGGTACTGATAAAGTTTCTCTAGGAAATGCATTTCCAGATAAAACCGCGAAAGCAGCTGCGGCAGGTCAAATCAATATATTGACTTTAGAAGAACAAACTAATATAGATGATACCATACTAAAAGACATGCAACAAAACAAAGTCCACAATCTGAAAAAAACATTTGGGAAAAGAATGGAGCTAAATTGCCAAATGACATCTATGCATGACCAAATAATAAACCTATCCTACCAAAGAACCTCTATAAATGGGCAGCAATATTGAGTCATGGTGTAACACATGTCTCAACAGGAGGGATGATAAGGCAGATACATCAATACTTTACCACTTATGGATTCAACTCTTATTCAAAAACTTTTTGTAGAGCATGTCTGACATGCGCTAAGCACAATCCACAAGGTAATTTGAGACCGCGTAGAGGGTGTTTCCCCACACCTCAGTATCCGTTTCAAATTATCCATATGGACTTTATAGAGTTAAACCAAAGTGAAGGGAAAAAGTATTGTTTGGTCATAATAGATGCATTTTCAAAATGGATTGAACTTTTCCCAACCAAGAATCCAGACGCTTTGACGGTAGCAAAAGCACTTTGTAAGGATATTATTCCCAGGTATGGCATTCCTGAGAAGATATATAGTGATAATGGGACCCACTTCGTTAACCAAGTGGTTAAGAAGATTGGAGTAATGTTTCACATAGATTTAAAAAATCATTGTGCATACCACCCTCAAAGTGCAGGATTAGTATAAACGACAGATATGGGCCAGACAGAGTTGAATGAGCATTAATTATATGAAAAAGATAAATATAAGTCAGACAAATTGAGTTTACATTCAGACTCGTTATTATTATTACAGTAACTAAGTTAATTAAGTATTGGTGTAAAACTGAAAACTCAACCGCACGTGTGCTGACAGAGTGGGGGCATTACACACATCTACTACTACACCCCTCACTCACTTAGAAAAGATGTAAAAATGAAAACTCAACCACACATACAGTAGCATATGTGCTGGATATAGTGGGGGCACAGACAGTGTCTTGATCTTGATTTTCAGTGGGGGAGGTGTCCAGCACGAAGGTGATGGGTTGAGGGGGATGGTTACAGTGCTGTCCCATTGTCTTTCAAAGCGAATGCCCCCCGTCCCCCGCTGGCCCGCACTCACATTACCTCGAAACCCAAGTGTACTCAAGCACAATTGCCTCCGGCACATGCGTTGCGCAAAAGGCGCACATAACGCGTGCCACACAACACAGCCGATCAATTAACACAACGCACTATGATTAAAAAGTACAAGCATGTTCTTCTGAGTCATGCCTGAGTCATGCAGTAGCCTACTACAGATACTTGTGTAAAAAAGACGCACTGATTTCATTGACGCTCGCAGCCTCTCCAGCGGAGCAGCTATAGAACAGACTTAGTTTAACTGAATGACTTAGAAGTCTCCAAATGACTTGCTTTAACGAATTTCGTTAGTTTATATAATGCAGATTTGTAAAATATTACTTTTATGAGGGTCACAGTCACAGACTGTATAAACTTAGCATTTCATAATTGTGGTAGCAGCGGTGCAGCAGATGTAATGAAGTCCACGCAGCACGCTGGATGTAACTAATATTAAGCCTATAGCCTATTCAGTATAATGTCGATGGACATAAATTGAGTTATTTTGCCTTAATAATGATAAAATAATACACAAAAAAATGGTCGGATTGGGAACCCATATAATATTAACACTACGTATTAAATAGCGTGTCCTGTTTTAAATCAGTAGACTGGGTTTGTCTCATGGGGTATTTCTTGGTTTGACAGTGACAGTGATCAGTGATCAGTCAGAGGAATTATTAAGTGTCCGCGAGTGTTTCCTGTGACACACGGTGTCCTGTCAGATGTACGGCAGCTTCATTGCATCTTTCTAATGGATTAACTATATTGTATGCTTCATTCGGCGACTTTATACAGAAGAATAGAAGTAAAACAAGTAATATTAGTGTATATAATATTTAGCCTAGTATTTTAATCAGGTTTAATCACAGGGTTGTAACGTGATGAATCCGGTTAATTTTTTTTAATCGTTGAACAGCCTAGTCTTTTCTATGAGCAGTGGGTCTAAACACACTGCTCCTCCCCGTGGATAAATGAGGCATTGCAGTTGGTTTTCACTCGGGCAGCTTAGGGGCGTTTCCAGTCGGGACCTCATTGACCACGTCATCGCGGGGGGATCGCATTTCCCCCCTGCTTCCATTATCGGCCAGCCAAGGACCGGTCAAGGACCAGTCAAGGAGCCATCAAGGAAACACGGGAACTTTGAAATGGCTTCATCTGTAATGATTTTAAACCAGTGTCTCGAGGAGACATTTGGTGGTGGTGTGGAGACAATAGACTTTTTGACAGGTTGCCTAGATATGTGACTGGATATTGTGCATTAGTGACATTACTGTTACCAGTTTCAGTACTTCCTATGACGACTGAAGGACTGATCACTGAATCATTTAAATTTGTGTCACAACAGTGGCTTCATAAGAAAAGATCCACTGCTTGGTTGACAGACAAAGATCCAACTTACATTGATGCTATCGGTGTTCCATGCGGTGTACCTAGTGAATACAAACTGGCTGATCAAGTTGCGGCAGGTTTTGAGTCCACCCTCTGTTGGTGGTGTAACATAAATAAAAACGTAGACAGGATTAACTACATTCATTACAATGTTCAAAAACTAGGAAATTGGACCCAGAGCGGATTTGAAGCTGTACATGGCCAACTGGCAGCTACCTCCCTTATGGCTTTTCAGAATAGAATAGCGCTGGATATGCTGTTGTGGTGTATGTGCGATGTTTGGGGGAAAGTGTTGTACTTTTATCCCCAACAATACAGCTGCTGATGGCAGTCTGACTAAGGCCATTGAGGGCCTGCGTTCACTGAATGGTAAAATGAAAGACCATTCCGGTGTTGACACCACCTTGTGGGATTCATGGATGAATACCTTTGGGAAGTACAGAGCTCTGGTATCTTCTGTCCTAGTCTCAATTGCAGTTTTTGCAGTGATTTTGACTTTGTGTGGGTGTTGTTGTATTCCCTGTCTCCGTGCCTTAATTAATAGATTAATCACTACTGCCATTACCCCCGTGGATAGTCGATTTGCTCAGATGTATCCTTTGCTTGGACATGATGATAATGATAATAATGATCTTGAGGAATTTACCTGATCTGTTCCTGATTTCGTCTAATGTTAATTCTGATTGGTAAACAGTAAAAAGAAAGCAAATAACTCTGAGTGTAAACCTATTTGTACTCATAAAAATGATCTTACAACTGAAAATCTTTTGAAGTGGTTGATATAAGTGAAATGAGAAGATGAGCAAATATGTGATAAACAGGAGGGAAATGTTGGAATTATCGTATATAAGTTATCCCATATTTACCCTTTCTATAATCATTAGTCTTTATGGTCTACAAGCGTGCTGTTTTAAAGTTGTTTTTCAGGACCTGTGACCCTGCTCAAGACGTCTTTGAAGTTCTGTGACCAACCTGTGACCCTGCTGAGGATGTCTTTGAAGTGTGTGTGTCCACCTGTAACCGTAACTGTACCTGTTACAATGACAATGAGGAAGTTGTGTGCAGACATAGCAGCTGTCGTTTGTAATCCTTCTGGTTGTCAATAGTACTACCAGGAAATTTCTTCAGTAGGGGGCTTCAGGAAGGGGGTGAATAAACTCAGGCAGCAATTCTCTCCTCTTTCTGCAGTTGTGTGGTCCAACTTTTAACCACACCCCTCCTTCACTCACAGTTCAAGGCGGGGGAAAGTATTGGTTCACTTACTGATGCTCTGCACACTTGATGGTGTTTCGTCAGTGGGCTCAGGAACACGTTTGCAGTGGCTGGCGTGTATCTAGGTGGTCCGTTCTGCAACTTTCACTGCTGTTTCCGTGGTGAGGCGGATTTGGAAAGGTCCGTTCCACCTGTGTGCTTTCCAGCTCTTTCCTCAGATCCCTCACGGTGATCCAATCTCCTGATTCCAAGTCATGTAGTATGTAGTTTTCGCTCTGGCTTTTGTTTGGTAGGGCGTCCTTAGCCTGTTTGTGGGTATCAAAAAGTACAGAGGACAGGTTTGCACAATAACGTAACTGTTGGAATTATCGTATATAAGTTATCCCATATTTACCCTTTCTATAATCATTAGTCTTTATGGTCTACAAGCGTGCTGTTTTAAAGTTGTTTTTCAGGACCTGTGACCCTGCTCAAGACGTCTTTGAAGTTCTGTGACCAACCTGTGACCCTGCTGAGGATGTCTTTGAAGTGTGTGTGTCCACCTGTAACCGATCAGTGACCAATTTGTGACCGATGTGTGACCCCTACCCTTGAGAGCAAAAATGACTATGTAAATTAGGGAAATCCTGAAACCAATAAAAAGAAAGGGTTCGGCCAGGTTTGCTCAGAGCGGGTTGAAGTTTGCTACTGAGCAGATCTCTGTCCGTTCTCCTTGCAAGTAAAAACTCTAATCCTGTTGTCTTCTCTCCTTTGTCTGATATTTTTTAAGTGTTTTAGGTTGCCTGAACCTGACAGTAACATTTCATCTTTGCACTGGCTGGTATGGAGGAGTTGCCTCTTAATCCCTGTATTCATTGGCCGTGCGAAGAGGATTTCAAATGGGCCGAGGCCATTTCTGCTTCTGACCCTAGCTCTCATGTGCATCAAAACAATCGTAGTTCTTTTGTCCAAATTAAACCAGTTTCCTCATAACATTACACCCACGCTCTTCAGGGCTGTGCTCACGAAAGGTGTACCATTGTTAAATGAGATTTTTACGGTGGCCCTGAAGGGCAAACTACACCAACAAAAAGGAAAACACAACGGCATTAACAAAAACACAACGACAAAAAGAAAAACACAACGACAAAAGGGAAAACACAACAACATTAACAAAAACACAACGACAAAAAGAAAAACACAACGACATTAACAAAAACACAACAACAAAAAGAAAAACACAATGACATTAACAAAAACACAACGACAAAAAGAAAAACACAACGACATTAACAAAAACACAACGACAAAAAGAAAAACACAACGACATTAACAAAAACACAACGACAAAAAGAAAAACACAACAACAAAAAGGAAAACACAACGACAAAAAGGAAAACACAACGACAAAAAGGAAAACACAACGACAAAAAGGAAAACACAACGACATTAACAAAAACACAATGACATTAACTCCTAACGGAAAGGGTTGGTACCTGCTATGACAAGGATAATTGCTGATTGGACAAAAGCACGTCCGTCTTTTTAACAGGTGGGAAAGGCTGCTTTACGCCATACCAGGTAGTTTATGACAAACCTGGTTACTACAGAAGAAGCTATCAAGCATTATTTTGATGCAGGGCACACATATGAGGTGATCGTTGACATGCTGTCCACCTTTCACAACATCACAATGAGTGTTCGTACTCTGAAGACACGGTTAAGAGAAGCAGGGTTGTATCGGAGAAAGAATTATTCCCCACTCGCTCAGGTGAGACGAGCCATACTGACAGAGCTGCGTGGGCCCGGGCAACTGTTTGGCTATCGGACTATGTGGCAAGTACTCAAGTAAAAACACAAGCTATGTGTTAAACGTGCTGTAGTAATGAGATTGTTGAAACAACTCAATCCACAAGGAACGTATTTGAGAACACACGGGAGGTTTATGAGATGGACATATCATTCCATGGGACCAAACTACATATGGCATGTAGATGGCTACGACAAGCTGAAACCCTTTGGCCTGGCCCTTTCAGGATGTATTGATGGCTTTTCAAGACGAATCATGTGGCTTGTTTGTGGGGCTACCAACAACAACCCATCTGTCATCGCTTACAATTACATAAATTGTGCCAAGAATGTGGGTGTGATCCCAATGAGACTAAGAACTGACTTCGGAACAGAAAATGGGACAATGGCAGCAATACAATGTACCCTCCGCCATGAGCATACAGACTACTATGCAGGCTCGTCAAGCCACAGTTATGGCTCATCAACAGGGAATCAGCGTATCGAGTCGTTGTGGTCCTTTTTCAGGAAAGGAAGGTTGGTACATTTGTTTTTGATGGATTAAAAATACTGCTTTGTAACTTGGGAGCCTGCAGGCCTTACCTCAGGCCTTATAGTTGGCTAAACATTGAGTAATGCATGTCTACTGTTATAAAATGTGGTCTACTTCATAGGACCACAATCTGTTTACATTGAATATTGCACAACGCTATTGTGGCATATAGGATATTGTTTGCTAATGCTAACATAGCTCCTCCAAGATTGAAACGGTTGTTTATCAAATGTTGGCAATCTAACATGTGACAACACATCAACTAAGGGTATACGGGCTGTGACTGCTGGGTGGTGTTGTTGATATTGTTTAAATATGCCGAATTGTAATGTTATGGGTTATTGTTGTCCAGACGATTGAGCTAAGCTAGCTAACTTATGCTAA
Organism: Scomber japonicus; assembly: GCF_027409825.1. Classification (NCBI taxonomy): domain Eukaryota; kingdom Metazoa; phylum Chordata; class Actinopteri; order Scombriformes; family Scombridae; genus Scomber; species Scomber japonicus. The sequence goes on from NC_070598.1 coordinate 28,443,638, forward strand.
CGCTAGCTATCGTGTGTTGCCATAGCAACAGTAAACATTCACGTAAGGGCTAATGGGATGTAAATAGAGGACTGTTGTAAATACAGATTAGATACTTTGTAATTTAGCAAATTTGGAATATAATTAGTTTAATTTGTAATACTTACCGTTGAATTGATTGTAATCTTTGGGTTAATTTATTATTTATTTGGAATTCCCCATTTCTTTGAAATCTGTTCATCCTGAGTCCGGCCGGATTCGTGGGTTTAACACTATCAATATAAAGTCATATGCACTTGTTCATTAATTAAGTCCATTGCTCTTCCACGTAGGCCTAAGCATTCACACAATCACATTTATTTTACTAATGATGGTAGTTAAACGACAGTTTTAAGTTATTCAATTATGATCTTCTGAACTTGTGTATAATAAGCAACCTTGTATTTCATGTATTCCAGAGCTTTGGATGGACCTATTTGGAGACCTCAGAGATTCTGGACAGTTTAATGGCAGCCACGAACACCAGGACTTAGTGAGATTCTGCTTCAGTGATGTTCTGCAGAAAGACCTGGATGAATGTACCGACCTTTGGAACAAGCACAGGATTCGACGCTCCAGACTCGCATCATGTCCTGGAGGGATTCCAAATGAGCTGCATCTCTTGCCTCACCGGTAATCAATATCAATTCAGAATGAAATTTGAAAATATACATTCTTATAAAAATGCTAAGTGTTGTATTATAGCACAATAGACATGGGAAATACATTTGGATCATTACAGGTGTAGGCAAATTATAACCTTTAATTTATAGGCTGGTTGTCTCTGCCTTTGTTTACCTTCACATTTTTGTCTATGAAGTAGCGAAATCAAAGTAAGAATAATAATTTGAAACTGCATTTTCCAAATCCTAGGGACATGTTTTCCTTTCATTTTGAATTATATAGTTCTTTCACTCTGCAGGTTTGGTTCAAGGGACTGTGGATTGGCTGTTGAAGACGGGGAACTAAATATGTTTCCTGAGTCAAGACAAAGGATTCATCTATGCAGTGATCCTGACATTCAGGATTATCTACAACAGGCTGTAGAACAACATGGATTACAGCAGCCACATGATTGGGAGTCAGCCTCAGAACTGTACATTACTCTGAAGGAAATAGCTGGGCTATAAATATGGACCAATATACAAACATTGACTCAATTCACCAGAACACAATCTGACCAACTTGTTTATTGCAACTGTTAAGTACAATAAACACCATATGAAACAGCATGATCAATGCATACCTTGCCTTTTTCCTCACTCACTTGAAACAGTGGAGTGTTGACTAGAAAATTAGGTCAAGTAAACTGACTTTACTCGGTTCTCAAAATTTTGGAAAGGAAGTTTGACACAAAAGACCAAGCCAGGCTGAACATTGAACTTTCTTGCCCTTTCTACTTGGTAACTTCCACACTTTTCAGAGAATTCCAAAACCTGGCGAGTTCAGAATACCGAAGTCCATATTTGCTTTGAAAAGATTGTATGTTTGCAAGAGTGGAAGTGTGATTGTGTTGGCGCATGTATTCGCTAAGGGATACATGGACTCCTGTGTAAATGTGATGCATGGACGGGGTGTCATTCCAGCAGGTGGGATTGACTTCAGGCCTGTGGAAACATGAACACCTCCTCCAGTGACACAGGTCCTTGTTCTGTAAAAAGAGCAGCCATTAGATACATTTCCAATCATGTAAAATCAGATTTTATTATCTTATCAGAACAGTATTTTCCTCACAAACCTTCACAGTCCATAATATAGTCTCCCCAGAAACTGAGTGCCAAGTTTTCTGTTGTCCTCCTGCTGCTTCCTGCTAGACTGAGCTGTGGCCTAAAGAGTTCTTCAAGTTCTGTAGCAGTCAGCCTCTTGTCCATGTGACACAGCACTGGAGCCAGTACACTGGGATGTTGGCAAAGGGCATCAAGAAAGTGAAGGCTGGCTAGTCCTTGTTTGAATCTATTAAAGGATACAGATTAGTGAATAGTTGCAGGCAGTAAAACTCATCATACATTTTTTTGTTACAACATACAAGGTAATTACTGTAGGTATATTATTTCAGGCCATGTACAGTGGGCGGCTGTGGCTCAGGAGGTAGAGCGGTCGTCCTTCAATTGGAAGATTGGTGGTTCGATTCCCGGCTCCTCCAGTCCACATGTCGATGTGTCCTTGGGCAAGACGCTTTGACCAAGGACATATTGCTGTGCCAACGGTGTATGAATGTGTATGAATGGTTTGACTCCTCTGATGAGCAGGTTGGCACCCTGCGTGATAGCCCCTGCTATCAGTGTGTGAAAGGGTGAATGACATATGATGTAAAGCGCTTTGAGTGGTCGCACAGACTAGAAAGGCTATATAAGTACAGTCCATTTACCATTGTTTTAGCCCTGAAACACGCTGCATACTGCTTCACAGATTTTCTGAATATTGTCTTAATTTTCATTAACATAGGCACATCAGAGACACATCTCATGCAGGCAGTGTGGCTGCTCTAACCTGATAACATGGCCGCTGAAATGAAAATGATATATGACATTGTCCTTATTATTTATTTGAAGTAGTAGCAGCCCTATTGGATTTTGATGATTAACTTCGCCCCATTCAACACAATCATTCAAAAAACATCCAGCCTTACCTTTCAATTGCGCTGTAATTTCTGTCAATGATGCAGAATACCTTAAATGTATTCTGCCACAACTGTGTGTCTGTCTTCCACAGAGTTGACAGGCCTGAAGCATCCAGCAGTTTGAAGCAAGGAGCTGTGCTTCAGAATACGTCTTGCAGAGACGCCAAAGAATCTGCCAGCTCAATCTGAATGGGAGACAGAGACATGGAGAGGGAGAGAGCAAGAGAGAGACAGACAGACCAACACACAGTGAAAGAAATATATATAACAGCCAATTCATCCATCCATCCATCCATCCATCTTCTTCCGCTTATCCGGAGTCGGGTCGCGGGGGCAGCAGCCTAAGCAGGGAAGCCCAGACTTCCCTCTCCCCAGCCACTTCGTCCAGCTCTTCCCGGGGGACCCCGAGGCGTTCCCAGGCCAGCCGAGAGACATAGTATCTCCAGCGTGTCCTGGGTCTTCCCCGAGGTCTTCTACCGGTGGGACGTGCCCTGAACACCTCACCAGGGAGGCGTCCGGGAGGCATCCTAATTAGATGCCCGAACCACCTCATCTGGCTCCTCTCGACGTGGAGGAGCAGCGGGTCTACTCCGAGCTCCCTCCGGATAACTGAGCTTCTCACCCTATCTCTAAGGGAGAGCCCAGCCACCCTACGGAGGAAGCTCATTTCGGCCGCTTGTACCCGCGATCTTGTTCTTTCGGTCACTACCCAAAGCTCATGACCATAGGTGAGGGTAGGAACGAAGATCGACTGGTAAATTGAGAGCTTCGCCTTTCGGCTCAGCTCTCTCTTCACCACGACGGATCTGTGCAGAGTCCGCATTACTGCAGACGCCGCACCGATCCGCCTGTCGATCTCCCGTTCCATCCTTCCCTCACTCGTGAACAAGACCCCGAGGTACTTGAACTCCTCCACTTGAGGCAGAATCTCATCCCCGACCCGGAGAGTGCACTCCACCCTTTTCCGGTTGAGGACCATGGCCTCGGATTTGGAGGTGCTGATTCTCATCCCGGCCGCTTCACACTCGGCTGCGAACCGATCCAGTGAGAGTTGGAGGTCACGGTCTGATGAAGCCAACAGGACCACATCATCTGCAAAAAGCAGTGACCCAATCCTGAGGCTACCAAACCGGACCCCCTCTACACCCTGGCTGCGCCTAGAAATCCTGTCCATAAAAATTATGAACAGGATCGGTGACAAAGGGCAGCCCTGGCGGAGTCCAACTCTCACCGGAAACAAGTCCGACTTATTGCCGGAAATGCGGACCAAGCTCTGACATGGTCATACAGGGAACGGACGGCCCTTATCAGGGAGTCCGATACCCCGTATTCCCGGAGAACCCCCCACAGAATCCCCCGAGGGACACGGTCGAATGCCTTCTCCAAGTCCACAAAACACATGTGGACTGGTTGGGCAAACTCCCATGCACCCTCAAGGATCCTGCAGAGGGTGTAGAGCTGGTCCACTGTTCCACAGCCCGGACGAAAACCACACTGCTCCTCCTGAATCCGAGATTCGACTATTCGACGGACCCTCCTCTCCAGCACCCCCGAATAGACCTTACCAGGGAGGCTGAGGAGTGTGATTCCCCTGTAATTGGAACACACCCTCCGGTCCCCCTTCTTAAAAAGAGGGACCACCACCCCAGTCTGCCAATCCAGAGGCACTGCCACCGATGTCCACGCGATGCTGCAGAGTCGTGTCAACCATGACAGCCCCACAACATCCAGGGCCTTGAGGAACTCGGGGCGGATCTCATCCACCCCCGGGGCCCTGCCACCGAGGAGCTTTTTAACCACCTCGGCGACCTCCACCCCAGAGATAGGAGAGCCCACACCCGAGCCCCCAGGCCCTGCTTCCTTACCAGAAGGCGTGTTGGTGGGATTGAGGAGGTCTTCGAAGTATTCCTTCCACCGATCCACAACGTCCCGAGTCGAGGTCAGCAGCACACCGTCCCCACCGTACACAGTGTTTACGGTGCAGTGCTTCCCCCTCTTGAGACGCCGGATGGTGGTCCAGAATCTCTTCGAAGCCGTCTGGAAGTCTTTTTCCATGGCCTCACCGAACTCCTCCCATGTCCGGGTTTTTGCCTCAGCGACCGCCCTAGCTGCATTCCGCTTGGCCTGCCGGTACCCGTCTGCTGCCTCCGGAGTCCTACAGGCCAAAAAGGCCCTATAGGACTCCTTCTTCAGCTTGACGGCATCCCTCACCGCCGGTGTCCACCAGCGGGTTCGGGGATTGCCGCCCCGACAGGCACCGACCACCTTGCGGCCACAGCTCCGGTCGGCCGCCTTAACAATGGAGGCACGGAACATGGCCCACTCGGACTCAATGTCCCCCGCCTCCCCCGGCACATGGTCGAAGCTCTCCCGGAGGTGGGAGTTGAAACTCTCTCTGACAGGAGACTCTGCCAGATGTTCCCAGCAGACCCTCACAATGCGTTTGGGCCTGCCAGGTCTGCCCGGCATCCTCCCCCACCATCGGAGCCAACTCACCACCAGGTGGTGATCAGTTGACAGCTCCGCCCCTCTCTTCACCCGAGTGTCCAAGACATGCGGCCGCAAGTCCGACGACACGACTACAAAGTCAATCATCGAACTGCAGCCTAGGGTGTCCTGGTGCCAAGTGCACATATGGACACCCTTATGCTTGAACATGGTGTTCGTTATGGACAATCCGTGACGAGCACAGAAGTCCAACAACAGAACACCGCTCGGGTTCAGATCAGGGGGGCCGTTCCTCCCAATCACACCCTTCCAGGTCTCACTGTCGCTACCAACATGGGCGTTGAAGTCCCCCAGCAGAACGAGGGAATCCCCAGGGGGAGTGTTTTCCAGCACCCCCTCCAAGGAGTCCAAAAAGGCTGGATACTCTGAACTGCTGTTTGGACCGTAGGCACAAACAACATTCAGGATCCGTCCCCCCACCCGAAGGCGGAGGGAGGCCACCCTCTCGTCTACCGGGGTAAACTCCAACATACAGGCACCAAGCCGGGGAGCAATAAGTATTGCCACCCCTGCCCGGCGCCTGACACCAGTGGCAACTCCAGAGTGGACGAGAGTCCAACCCCTCTTGAGGAGACTGGTTCCAGAGCCCTTGCTGTGCGTCGAGGTGAGGCTGACTATATCTAGCCGGAACTTCTCAACCTCACGCACCAGCTCAGGCTCCTTCCCCACCAGAGAGGTGACGTTCCACGGCCCTAGAGCTAGCTTCTGCAGCCGAGGATCGGACCGCCAAGGTCCCCCGCCTTCGGCCGCTGCCCAGCTCACAGCGCACCCGACCCCTTTGGCCCCTCTCACTGGTGGTGGGTCTGTGGGAGAGGGGTCCCATGTCCCTTCTTCGGGCTATGCCCGGCCGGGCCCCATGGGGGAAGGCCCGGCCACCAAGCGCTCGCCTCCGAGCCCCGCCCCCGGGCCTGGCTCCAGGGGGGGACCTCGGTGACCCGCGTCCGGGCGAGGGACACGAAAAACCAATAGTCGTATTCATCATCGGGGTTTTCTGAGCTACCTTTTGTCTGGCCCCTCCCCCCGGACCTGTTTGCCATGGGAGACCCTACCAGGGGCATAAAGCCCCCGACAACTGAGCTCCTGGGGTCATTGGGACACTCAAACCCCTCCACCACGGTAAGGTAGTAGCTCAGGGAGGGGCCCTAACCCTAACCCTAACCCAGCCAATTCAGATAAATTATATTATAAGGCCAAGACAACATAAACCTTTCAAATGTAGTTTCAATGTTTTTTGTAATGCATACATAATTTGAGTATTATAGTGTTTCTGCACACACATTTGCATGAGGGCCTCTACTGTAAACTCTATTAGAAGTACTGCGCTAAGCATTTCAGTAAACAATACATTCATGACAATGACCAGTGTAGTCTCGATGTCATACCTCATTAAGAGCTCTCCCTATCTCATCATCTGTCACATCCTTCACATTAGCACAGAAACCAGGTTGTCCAACAATATGGTTCACCAGGTCCCTAGAGAGAAAATGTGGGCCTGGTCCTCCATGAACTACAGACACAGCTATCATCTTCCCTGCCAAGAAATACTCATCCTCTCTGATTGCTGGGGGATGTACAGGGTGGAAAACAACCTTCATTGAGTCAGGTAGCTACAGTACATCACATTACAACAAGTATAAATTCAGTATCTGTAGGAATCAGAAAGTAAAGCACCTGAAAATTTGATTCACACATTGTTTACTGTCTTACATTAAACTATTGAAGGTCTGGGGCTGACAACAAACCTGTAGCATTGTACACCAAGTACCGACTCTCCGGGGGTCCTTGAAAAATGGGTCGAGACTGCAACTGGCTCATTAGAAGTGTCAGAAATTCTCGTTTTGGACCTCCAGTGTCTATTCCTTCCTCAAAGGAGCCTGCATCATCACTGAACTTCACAAGTAAATCCGATTTTTCGGAGAAGCTTGAGCGTTTGAATCCTCTGAATGCTCCATCCCAAACATTTGAGCGTGTGATATTGAATCTGCTGACAGTTTTGTGGTCAATGGCATCTGCTAATTCCGCAATGACCATGGCTGCAGATATACCTGTGTCCCTATGACAATAGAAACAGAACAGAATAGAATAGAATAAAAATATATAAAATACTTCATCACTTCTCCAAGATGCTATGGAAAATGTTTTCGTGTTTTATAAAATTAATTTTTACAATGTACAGAAAAGAGTGGAAAAATGCATTCCATTATGTTTAACACTATAGAGTATTATTTTGCATTTGACCAGGTTTTTCCACAAAAAAGATAAATTACCAAGTTAAACATTAGTCTGAACTTCTTGCTGAACTCCTTTACACAAGATGTCTCCTACTTCAGTAAAATGTTCATTCTTCTAATTATTATTTTTTTTATTTTTTTTACTGGTGTAGGTTTTTCATTAAACATGGTATATAGCTTGCCATGTCCAAAAGCACTGATGTGGTCCTTTTAAAGATCTTCAATATTGACTTCACAATGGTATTAAAAAAGGTTCAAAGATTACCTCTAATAAGACACAAAATTGAAAGTTCACAAAATTGCAGACAATAATACTTACTTGGCTGTTTTTGCGGGGTCAGTGCTTATGGGTACAACATCACAATTTTGACTATCGTCCTCGTCATCCTCAATTACAATGGGAGCATACAGCTGTGTGTACTTGCTGCAAATAACAAATATATGAATCTCTTATCTATTAACAATTTATGGTTAGATACATGACAGTGAGTGTTGAAACCCGAAAAAGAAACACTACCTGTACAATGTGTTTTCCATTGTCTTCACAGTAGTCGCAGTGGCAAGGGCTGCATCTGCAACACTAAACATTGATCATTAATGTAGGGTATCTGCCTACTGTAATAATATGACAAAAGACCCAATGGCTACTTCACTACCTTGAAGTAGTCTTCTTTCGTCCTGCAGAGTTGCATTCCAATGGGTCATCAGTATCCGAAATAACCACCTGATATGGGATTAACATGTCAGCATAAATATGGAAAAAAGAATATATTAGATACTGTGTGAAAGCTGTGCAGTAATTGTACATTACAATACAGTAATGTCTAATAGTAATAGTTTTTTGATTTGATTCAACCTAATAGTCTAATAGCAATGTCTACAGTGTCTACAGTAATCAGTTGTCTGTAACTAATGTATTAATAGTACTAAAATGTGTAATTATAAGGTTTTACATTGATTATAAACAATAAAATCAGCCTAACTACCTCTTCCATTACACCCTTATCTGGTTTAGGAGAGGGCAAGATGTGCAGGTGAATCCGCTTTGATGTGAAAAGTAGCACAACAGAATGTTGCAAGGGTCCAATCACAATATATTGCAGACTTCTCTACAGACAAACTAAAAACATGCATCTAGTAAGAGCAAAAAATACAATTACCCCGTTTCTGGAACTTCTGGTATAGGGCTGCTTTCATGCTGAGGTTTGAATAGCTGTAGTAAAACAAAAAACAATAACACATTACATATGAAAATACAAAACTTAATTTCCTAATACTAGTGGGAAACCGATTAATCTGGCATTTTGAGATAATCCTCTCATTAGGGCAATAAACAACAAGACCAGATCAAAACCTAACATGATCGACATGTGGGTCTTTTAATTTGAAATGGATACAGAAAGTAGTAGAATTCTGCGGACCAATGTTGTAACTTCATATATATATGGGTAATCAGCTGCTCAGCTCTCTAAATATCAGTATCGACCATTGAAAATCCCAACCACTACTGAATATCTTTCAAAAAGTTTCATTTCAAATAAATAAATGTGTTGCACTCACCAGTGTGTCAGATAGATCAACGTCTGTGGGTCTGTTTATGAAAATCTCAGAGTCGGAGTCAGAAATGTCTGCCACTTCTCCAACTGTAAAACACAAAACGATTCACGCTGGCATTGAAGTCTTAACTGTAGTCATTATTTACAATAATACATCATTTAACAGACACGCTTATGTACAGGGAGTGATAACGGCTAACTGCCTTGCTCAGGAGCAGAATGGTGGCTGTCATTTGATCAAACTCATAACCAGTGTTCCATTTTGAACCCCAGATCCCTAACCACAAGGTGGCCACCACCACTCCACTTTCATTTAATGATAAAAATTTAAAAAGTAGCTAAATCCAAGAGAAAGTGTCGAATGGAAAGTCGCCTTGACACACTGTGCCAGAAGCAGCTGGTTTTAGCTCAATGTCAGATCTCTGCTTGAGCAAACATAGCTTTACACTCAGCAATTTCTTGGATACTTTGTTTTTTTACTTCATTATCTAGCTACAGTCTCTCTTAGAGGTAAAACAACTAGGCACAGGAGTTACAGATGAAAAAAAAACACACATACCTTCTTCAAAGTCCTTCTTAGAACAGATGAAAATGGTGATTCGTTGGTATGTCTTGCCTAGTTCTGCCTTGTATTCTTTTAGAATAAAAGGTCTTTGTGTCCCAGGGGTATTGATGACTTCAGATCCATCCAGATAAAGAAGGATGAAGGGTCCTTCATCCAAATCTTTGTTGAAGTCCCTCATTTTTTTCACAGCCTGATGAAGAAGACTTTGAGCAGTGCTGTCAGGGTCTGTTGTCAAGGAAAGTGTTTTCCCACGTAGTGGCTTCAGACCACATTTCTGAGCAGTCATCAAGCCAAGATTGATCTGCAATAGAAAACGGAGGGTGATTCTACATCTGGATTAAAGAGCAATGCTTAATTCAAAAGTGATCGTTTTGCTGTCACAAGGCTGGCATATGTTACATTTAGATGCTAAATGGATCTTTACTTAATCTAGTAAATGGCAGATTTGGGAGGTACTTTTGGAAAACAAAAAACTTATGGTTGATCTTGGCCATATAATTGCTTTGAAAAAATAATTTCTCTTCCACAGTAGCCTACACATTTGATATTCATGATCAGAAATCAGTTGAAAAAAATGTAAAACAAGAAATTCAATGCTTTTTTGAGAGTTAATTGACTACAACACACGAGCCTATTAGTGTATATATATGTATAGATTTTAAACAATTATATATTTATACAAATATATCAGTTGTCATTAAATTGACCCTATGAGGCTCATGTTTAGAGGGTTACCTGTTGTGACCTTACTCTTACCTGAACATTCCTCTTTTCCTTTTTTTTTCATCCCAATTTTACTAAAGCAAAATTTTTGCCTTTCCTCTGCCTTTTTCTTCTTGTATTCCAGGAAGGTTTTCATCAATGGGGTTGGATTTGATTGAGGTTTCTGTGATACTACAGGGAAGCAAACGAAAAATGCGTTCTTATTACAGATGCATAAATACGACAATAGCGGTATAAACAAAATGCATGGCTAGACTACGCAGGGTTTTCCCCTATAACTGTTTCCAGTACGGGTGGGAGACATGAGCTGTTTTCAAACACAAACTCCTGGCTTGTGTTTACCTGGTTACAAAATTAAAGTTCACACAGGTTTCGGACATCCAGGTTGACTTACTAACGTTAGCTGGCAGGGTAAAGACCGAGCAGTAGACATAACGTTAATTGAAACTCCTAACTACCGCGCAGTTGGCTGTCAGCGTAGCAGTACAGTACATTTTTCAGTACAAATGTAATGACGTACAATTTTAACACATCTAAAAAGAACATGTAATGCCATTCCCACTACCTTCACTCAACGCTCCCTGTTGCTGGGCTCTCTTTTGTCTCGTTTTTTAAATTAGCAAGCCTAACCTTACTTTACTACTTCTAAAGTTATCAAACGGAGAGAAATGTCCTACCTTCCCCCTAGTCACGTCGTACTCTACGATACTCTATATTGCCGGCTATACGCCAATAAAGTGCCAGAGTATATCATTTTCAACATTTTTGTTCATTTTTTCAGAACCATGTAGCCTGCGGACCACCAGGTCCGAGAAACCCATTCACTACTAAATTAGCAATAATTAACGTTACATTAACTTACCTGAAGGCTGTCCGTTGGTGGGTTCAACACCAAGCATCTCGTGAAGCCCCTTGCCACAACCACAGCAAAAGTTAGGCCGTTCGAGGTCTTCAGGGACCTTTTTGCCACAATAAGGGCAATACATCTTCGTTATTAACCTTCTGATGCTAAATGTAGTCTGTCCGAGTCGTAAACTACCTGGTATGGCGTAAAGCAGCCTTTCCCACCTGTTAAAAAGACGGACGTGCTTTTGTCCAATCAGCAATTATCCTTGTCATAGCATGTACCAACCCTTTCCGTTAGGAGTTAATGTCGTTGTGTTTTTCTTTTTGTCGTTGTGTTTTTGTTAATGTCGTTGTGTTTTTCTTTTTGTCGTTGTGTTTTTCTTTTTGTCGTTGTGTTTTCCTTTTTGTTGGTGTAGTTTGCCCTTCAGGGCCACCGTAAAAATCTCATTTAACAATGGTACACCTTTCGTGAGCACAGCCCTGAAGAGCGTGGGTGTAATGTTATGAGGAAACTGGTTTAATTTGGACAAAAGAACTACGATTGTTTTGATGCACATGAGAGCTAGGGTCAGAAGCAGAAATGGCCTCGGCCCATTTGAAATCCTCTTCGCACGGCCAATGAATACAGGGATTAAGAGGCAACTCCTCCATACCAGCCAGTGCAAAGATGAAATGTTACTGTCAGGTTCAGGCAACCTAAAACACTTAAAAAATATCAGACAAAGGAGAGAAGACAACAGGATTAGAGTTTTTACTTGCAAGGAGAACGGACAGAGATCTGCTCAGTAGCAAACTTCAACCCGCTCTGAGCAAACCTGGCCGAACCCTTTCTTTTTATTGGTTTCAGGATTTCCCTAATTTACATAGTCATTTTTGCTCTCAAGGGTAGGGGTCACACATCGGTCACAAATTGGTCACTGATCGGTTACAGGTGGACACACACACTTCAAAGACATCCTCAGCAGGGTCACAGGTTGGTCACAGAACTTCAAAGACGTCTTGAGCAGGGTCACAGGTCCTGAAAAACAACTTTAAAACAGCACGCTTGTAGACCATAAAGACTAATGATTATAGAAAGGGTAAATATGGGATAACTTATATACGATAATTCCAACAGTTACGTTATTGTGCAAACCTGTCCTCTGTACTTTTTGATACCCACAAACAGGCTAAGGACGCCCTACCAAACAAAAGCCAGAGCGAAAACTACATACTACATGACTTGGAATCAGGAGATTGGATCACCGTGAGGGATCTGAGGAAAGAGCTGGAAAGCACACAGGTGGAACGGACCTTTCCAAATCCGCCTCACCACGGAAACAGCAGTGAAAGTTGCAGAACGGACCACCTAGATACACGCCAGCCACTGCAAACGTGTTCCTGAGCCCACTGACGAAACACCATCAAGTGTGCAGAGCATCAGTAAGTGAACCAATACTTTCCCCCGCCTTGAACTGTGAGTGAAGGAGGGGTGTGGTTAAAAGTTGGACCACACAACTGCAGAAAGAGGAGAGAATTGCTGCCTGAGTTTATTCACCCCCTTCCTGAAGCCCCCTACTGAAGAAATTTCCTGGTAGTACTATTGACAACCAGAAGGATTACAAACGACAGCTGCTATGTCTGCACACAACTTCCTCATTGTCATTGTAACAGGTACAGTTACGGTTACAGGTGGACACACACACTTCAAAGACATCCTCAGCAGGGTCACAGATTGGTCACAGAACTTCAAAGACGTCTTGAGCAGGGTCACAGGTCCTGAAAAACAACTTTAAAACAGCATGCTTGTAGACCATAAAGACTAATGATTATAGAAAGGGTAAATACCTCTGTATTTCACTTATCATACCCCCTTTTGACACATGATCCTTCCCATGTGACAACTTAGCATAATGAGGAAATAAGTATTTGGGTAAACACGGTCTACCATTTGGCCTGTACCACACTTTGTTAGAAAAAAGAGCAACCTGCTTTTTTCCTCCCAACCCACCCTGTCTTCAAGGCTGGCTCTGGCCTGTAGGTCCAACAAATCGGCTGTGGATGTCAGTGGTGACATGGCAAGACATTGTATGTTTTTGTTAGTGTTATCTAGCTGTGCTGCTGACTTGGCTGCAGTATCAGCTCTGGCATTCCCCTGTGAAACAAAATCATCATTATTTGTGTGTGCTTGGCATTTGCAAATAGCAACCTGTTTTTGGAAGGAGGACAGCATCGAGGCATTATCGGCTATAGGTTTGCCTGTGGACGTTAAAAAATCCCTATTGGCCCAAAGACGGCCAAAATCATGTACCACTCCCCATGCAGATCTACTGTCAGTATATATGTTGGCTGTTCTGTTAGCTGCAATCTTGCAAGCTTCTGTCAGTGCAATTAATTCTGCTGCTTGTGCAGAATAATTTGAGGGGAGTAGCTGTGGAACAATTGTGTCATGTAGTGTTGTAATAGCAAAGCCCGTTTGGTTTTTACCGGTTGTTGAGTTTCTCGAGGCTGAGCCATCCACAAACAGTTCCAGGTCAGCGTTCTGCAGAGGTGTGTCCTACAGATCAGGTCTGAAGGAACAAGCTTCAGTTATTACTGCCACATAGTCATGTGGTTGTCCATCGTCTGGTGTAGGCAGAAGAGTTGCAGGTTTAAGAACATTGCATCTTTTAACAGTGATGTTAGGCATGTCCAGCAGAATTGTGTTATATCTGAGCCACCTTGCTGTTGACAGGTGGGAAGTTTTCTGTTCAAGCAAATTAATGAAACAGCATGTGGTACCAGTAGGGTGAGATCAGCATGGCCGCATGAGGCTTTCACAGGTTTTTCCGCAGCTGCCACAGCTCTTAGATATGTAGGAAGTCCTGCAGTTACCAAGTCAAGTTTTGATGAGAAATAGGCTACAGGTCTCTGTCGTCCCCCATGGTCTTGTGTCATTATGGAAGTCATGTACCCACCCCGTTCGTCAACAGTCTGTGTGAATGGTTTGGTGCAATTTGGAAGGCCCAATGTTGGAGGAGGTTGTAATGCCAATTTCAACTCCACGGCTCCAAGGCTTTTACAGCCTCAGGTGTCCAAATGACTTTGTCTTTGGGATCCACTGTCTACAATATGACGTCATTCCTAAAAAAAATTTTTAAAAATCATGACATGTTTCTTTGTTTCAGGCTGTGCAATGTTTTGGATTGCTTCGATTTGTTTGGATGAGAGGGTTTTGCTGATTTCATGAATGTAATGCATTTATTGTAACTTCATCTGTACATCTTGGCACATAAAGTGCAAATTTCTCCTACTGTAGATACTAATATGTTTTTACATAAGCTCTTATGACTAGTATAGTCAAGTTTTTCAGTCTGGGTTTAGGATATCATGCCTTCCCTCTTACATGTGCTCTGTATTAGACACGTGTAGTGAACACGACATCAGTACTGCTCAGGACATCCTCTGGTCAGAGTCACCTTTGACCCTCAGATGAGGAAATTGAACCAGGTCTGATATATAGAGAGACAGACAGGGTCCTTCTCTTGGACAAACAAAGATCCATTAACATTCCATGGAGCAGAATGAGTCGAATGGAAGGCTTTGATCTAATTGCAAAGAGGCAATTAAATCATAATTCACTTTGTAAGAATGAGCCGGTTTGTCCCATCTTCCCATTCTTCCGGTCATAAGGTTTAACCCGAGGCATGAAAAATGACCTTTTTCCACCCCAGACCCGGAGTGGGGGTCTTCTGACTACCCACGTGTAGCCATTCTGTCCTTCTCATCAGAGAAGAGCCACACAGACAACGGTCGTAAACTAAAAGACACATTCCTGACTTCCCCCCCTCTGTGTCTCCTGAAACCACACAGAGCATGAAAATGAGAAAATTAGTGTTAAATACTCAAGTAAGAACATCTTGGTGAAAAGCATGGTTTAAACAATACCAATTACTTATATGATTATCAATTACCTAAAGAGACCTCCACTGTAACAGCTATTACAGCGATCATAGATAAATGTGTATTTGGAGAACTGTCTTTCTTACTTACTTTAATTTACTTACTTAATAAATTTTGGTATGAAAATGTTTACTTAATGTGAGAAAGTGTTACACTGATATTATGCTTACATTTTGGTGATAATCAATTATCTATCATGGAATAAGTAGAATAACAATGTGTTATGTTTGATCATATTAATCCTCTTCAGGTTTTAATGAATGGCAGCTTGATGAATCAAGCTGATGTCATATTAATAACAGAATAATACATCCTGTGTTCTGTGTCAATAGATTATAGTATGCATTTTATAATCAGGATTAAATATTGAATGAATGATGATGATGAAAAGTTTCATGACAAAAAGCTGGAAATCAGATCCTCAGAGTAGCTGGGATGAATCTGATTGGCTGACACACAAACCCTCCCCAGGGACAAAAACGAGCTGCACCCATGAACTCACTCTCTCCTCTTCTTGGTCTTTGGTCTTAGCATGACCTGAAAAGGGCTCTGTGACCCGAACAGGGCTCTGCTCTGTCCATCTTTTCTTTTCTTCACCTCACACATTCTTAGCTTAATCTTTAGTTATTCTTTATCTAAGTTTTCTTGAGTTTTGTAATCTTGTAACTTTCACCAGCAACGTCTAGAGAAAAGGCCCGTTAAGTAAACACGTCATTAAGTTTTGCATTCAGCCTGTTTTTGACATTTTTGATGATTCTGACGCTGAGATCTCTCCAGAAAGAGAACTAGTTAAATTAGACTTTTCCTCCATCTTTCATCAACCTGAGAGAACTTTTGGGCAGACAAACGTCTGTCAACCCTACGACTCATCATAACCGAGAGGAACAAAGTCTGCCAGCGGACAACGACCGGAACAAGGCAGTCTGACGAAGGCCAGCCGAACCGGACATCTCACCCCTCCCGGATCTGCGACGCTCTCTGAGATCTTCCACTTCGTGTGCGTACGCGTGGTTCTGCAGGACGGACAGCTGAGACCCTCCATCAACGAAAGTAGGATCCAAATATTGCATTAATCAAGGGTTGATGTCAGATCGAGTAATTCAAATTTCCTTTAAAAGTAAGGCTCAGTAAAACTTATAGGCTAAGTTTCTTAGTTTCCACATAATTACATATCTTTCATTTAAATTCATCATTCACCATCATCTTTCATTCATGTTGCTATATCAAGTAATCTCTTGAATTCATATTGCATTGTATCATCACATTTATTTATGCATCATTTATTAGTAGTGTGTAGTTAATAAAATCCATAAAACTCAATCAATTGTGTATGTCTATTCTTTGAAGTGATACAGGGGATCTATTGAACCGTAAAGTCACGAACTTTAGATATTTGACTGATTCAGAAATGTATTGATTTATTAATTATTATGATTTATTGATTTATTAATTGGCTAATCAAACAACCAATTAAGTAAAAATCTTTTCCTTCATACGAAGGTGGTGCCCCTTATTACGAGAGCTATTTTCAATGTCTTTAAGATACATATTCCCTTACACACGTCTGTATTATTACTCTACAAATCAGATTCACCTGTCATAAACACAATATTGTCAGAAAAAAGAACACTGACCGTTATGTAGTCTAGCATTTCATCACTCGTGGCTGGCAAGCTGTACAGGTTCTGGTTCTTGAATGCAACCCCAATTGGCACACTTCAGAGAGATGTAGGGCTGAAAGAAATTGGATTACATTATTAAACACAACTTACCCACAAGGGCTCAATGAAAAAAT
The DNA here is from genome assembly GCF_027409825.1 of Scomber japonicus. Classification (NCBI taxonomy): domain Eukaryota; kingdom Metazoa; phylum Chordata; class Actinopteri; order Scombriformes; family Scombridae; genus Scomber; species Scomber japonicus. Next base: position 28,460,421 of record NC_070598.1, read on the forward strand.
GTATTTCAGGCCTTAGTTCTCTTCTTGAGGAGGCGGGAGTTACTTATGCTCTGTATTGTTTTTATTCACTCTTCCATTGACCTGCAGGGACCACTACTGCTCTGCATCTCCTGTTAAAGGCAAATTGCTTCCTTTTTTGTCACAGGGCTTTCCCCTCAACTCAACCTTTTACTTCCTGAGGCGGACACAGGATTCTTGCCTGAACCTAAATGTCAGGGATTAGTACGTCAACTTAACCCTCTTACTTTCCCAGACTGATACTGGCTTCCTGCCTAAACTTAACCATTAACGGGCCTCTGCCTGAGCCTAACCACTATAAGCCTTTTGCCTAAACTTAACCATTACAGGCCCCATGCCTAAACCTAACGGCTGGTGCTTGGGTTTAGTGCTCCTATTTACAGATTACCTGTACTTTTCTCTAAACACAACCAGTTCTCCCCTAGCCTAATTCGGTCTCAAGCTAATATTGTCCCCCCTAAACATAATTATTTCTTTCTTTCTACATGAGAATGGCCACAGCCCTGCCCCCTGGGTGTCAATTAGGTCTGATTTATCAGAAGAGTGTATTATTTTTCATTGTGTGATGTGTCTACTGCTCTGCCTTTGAGGGTAATTATCCCACTGTTTGTACAATAAAAGTATATCATAATGTCTATTCACATGGAGTCTCAGGTGTGGTTCCTGGAGCACGGGTCCCAATCAGGGTCCCTTCGGCGGGACTCTGCCCCAAATCCTCTTCACCTAACCCGGCCTGTGCCTCCCGCTTCGCCCTTGGGACTCGGCTCTGGGGCCCGCCCTTATTCCCTCCTGTGTATGACAAGTGATTTCAATCAATCAATCAATCAATCAATCAATAAATCAATCTCTGGATGGCATTACTCTGGTCTCCAGCACCACTGTAAGGAACCTAGGAGTTATATTTGATCAGGATCTGTCCTTTAATTTCCACATAAAACACATTTCAAGAACTGCCTTCTTTCATCTACGTAATATTGCAAGAATTAGACATATCCTGTCTATAAATGGTGCTGAAAAACTAGTCCATGCATTTGTTACTTCTAGGCTGGACCACTGTAATTCATTATCAGGCTGTCCTAACAAGTCTCTAAAGACTCTCCAGCTGGTCCAGAATGCAGCTGCTCCTTCTCCTCACCTTCAAAACTCTTAATGGTCAGGCTCCATCATATCTTAAAGAGCTGATAGTACCTTATGTCAATCAATCAATCAATCTTTATTTGTATAGCGCCAAATCACAACAAAGTTATCTCAAGGCACTTTACACATAGAGCAGGTTCTAAACCAAACTCTTCAGGTTTTAACTTTAAAGAGACCCAACATTCCCACATGAGCAACAGTGGCGAGAAAAAACTCCCTTTTAACAGGAAGAAACCTCAGGCAGAACCAGACTCAGAAGTGGGCGGACATCTGCCTCGACCGGTTGGGGTTGAGAGGAGAGAAAGGAAGGATAGAGGAGAGAGGCACAATGAAAATCAACAATGGAGCCAGATGGTCCGGGACTGGAATCCGTCATCCGGTCGTCTACAGGCCCAGATTACCTGTATGTACCTACTAGAACACTGCGCTCCCAGCATGCAGGACTACTTGTGGTTCCTAGTATCTCTAAAAGTAGAACAGGAGGCAGGCAGGATCAGGCTCCTCTCCTGTGGAACCATCTTCCAGATTTGGTCCGGGGGGCAGACACCCGCTCTATATTTAAGAGTAGGCTTAAAATTTTCCTTTTTGATAAAGCTTATAGTTAGGGCTCTTAGAGCTCTTAGCTTATGCTGCTATAGGCTTAGACTGCCGGGGGACACCCATGATGCACTGAGCTCCTCTCTCCTCCTCCCTCTCTCTCTCTATCCATCCATCTATATCCATTAACACGTATGTTCTATTAATTGCATTCAATAACCTAAACATCTTCCCCGGAGTTGTCTGTGCTTTCTCGTCTCACAGGTAATCTGGGCCTGTAGATGTCCGGATGACAGATTCCAGTCCCTCGCTTCATTGTTGATTTTCATTGTGCTTCTCTCCTCTATCCTTCCTTTCTCTCCTCTCATCCCCAACCGGTCGAGGCAGATGGCCGCCCACTCTGAGTCTGGTTCTGCCTGAGGTTTCTTCCTGTTAAAGGGAGTTTTTTCTTGCCACTGTTGCTCATGTGGGAATGTTGGGTCTCTTTAAAGTTAAAACCTGAAGAGTTCGGTTTAGAACCTGCTCTATGTGTAAAGTGCCTTGAGATAACTTTGTTGTGATTTGGCGCTATACAAATAAAGATTGATTGATTGATGCCCTCTGCTGTGATCACATGACCCAGAAAAGTGAGTGCAAAAAAGTACTACCAGCTGGTAAGTTGAGTAAATTGTTTGCAAATGAAATTGGAGAGGGGCCTCGAGGACAGAGTAGTCAAGGATGAAGTTTCTGCAATAGGAACATATCCAGAAAAGACATCATCTGTTTCTTTGTAATAAGTTTTGGAATTCCTGTCGGAGCCATTGCAGTTTGGACAAACTGGCTTTGTGACCTTCCGCAGCTAGGTGTTTTAGCAGAGATAATGAGTCTCGGCGGCACTGTTCAAGTGTAGAGGAACACATAAGCAAATCATCTACATAAAGGCTGCAACAACGAATCGATAAAATCGATAAAAAATGATTATTAAAAGCGTTGGCAACAAATTTTATTATCGATTTGTTGTGTCGCGCGATTACTGCACTACTCGCCAAGTCGCAAAGCAGTTCAGACGCAGAGCCGGTATTGGCAGAAGCGGAGACAACAGTCTGCCAAAAAATCTTCCAAAGTGTAGGAGTAGTTCAGGCTACATAAAACTATAAAGTGTGTGCTGCATCCTGCCAAGATTGACAGGAAGTGCCTGTGCGCACGTATGCACGTGCACAAAAGACGATCGGTTTTCTATCGCTTTTACACGTCATATTAATGATATAATGTCACTGTGTGGATCATTAACCTTACTGCAGTGTGCTCCCTGGTTATAGTAAGTGAACTATCAGCTTCTACCTGCTCAGATCTCACAGTGAGCATTAGAAGCGGAGGAGAGCAGCAGGGGAATCTAGCGCACATAGTTTGTATGGTAGCCTAATGATGGAAAAAGTAAAACTGGTAACTACAAAAATAAACCACAATTTATTACTGTAAATATATAGTTTCACAGACAAATTGTTGTATTTTTTTCTGGGTTGTGTGTGAAATCATGAAGAATAATATGAAACCAGTCTGTCTTGGTTGACGCTGCTGGAGGGTAATTTTGATTTTTAAGTGTGCTCTATTTGTGTGACATAGGTTTTTTATTACCAATTTGTTATAGTTTGCGATAAATGATATAACTAATTAAGTCCAATTCAGTTAGAGATCCCTTAAAAAGCTTCTACATTCTACCACTTTATCGGTTCTTCATTTGTGAACAGAAACTGTTCCTGCTCTCTGCCAAACTGTCATCACATAGAAAATGACTGGCAGGCCTTTCAACTTCTGGGCCCTATAGACATTCAACAATATCAAGGAAAATACATTAAGAAAGACCTTTTAACGTCACTCTCAACACAGTGACTGTTTTTTTGTTTTTTTTTAAATGAATTCAACGTTAATTAAGTCTGTAAGTCGTATCTTTATACAAACTATATTTGCCGCTTCAAGTTGGAGTTTTCCAAATACCGAGTCTTTGGAACGCATCATTATAACGGACGAAAGCAGAAAGTGCGCGACTCTGTCAGTCGGAGAAATCAAGTCAAGGAGGCAGAGATAAGGACTGGAGGAGGTGAGTTCCTGAAGTAAAAATGAATAAATGAATGAATTAATCTATTTGTGGGAACTTCATATATTGTTTTGTCAGGTTGCCTGTGTTGCAAAAAATGTTAGCTAGTCAACATTCAGTTTTATGCAAGGTTGTGACCAGCGCTGTGAATGCTGTTTTTTTTTTAATGAAAATATTGCATGATTTTGTTGAGAAATTGGTTTAAACACGTTTAAACACATGAACATTAGCCTTTAACTGTGCACTCAACATCACTGGGAACTGCTGCTAGCAGAGATGCTCTGCGGGTTGGTAGCTGAGCAGGGTTTAGGCTCAGGGCTCCAGACTGCCACTAAATTGTCGCATTTTGCCCCTAAAATTTGAGACAGTGCAAGTAAATTTTTCATCTGCAAGTGCATTTGGTACCAGTAAATTTTCGGATTTAATTCATTGGCGTCGGAAGCAAAAAAAAAGTGGGGTCCACCTCTGGAAATTTTTTACTCTATAGAAAAACTTTTAGATGCCATTTCTGCCTTTCAGTTAAGCTTTATGCCACAGAAAAACGTAATAATGCCTTTAAAAGCCAGGTGAACACATTTTGAAAAATTAATTTAAGGGATGCACGTTTGTTTGTTCTTTTTGTTGTTTTTTCTTGGCCGATGACCGACGCTCGTTAACCGATTATTAACCTGATGAGATTAAGATGCTCTGATACGTGACTCGGCTTGTGCCGATCGGCGAAGATGATTTTTTTTTTCTCCGGTGGAAATATAGATTATTGAACTCATTAAAGGTTAACTGCTCTGCTCTACTGATATACTATGATGTATCAATGTTTAATACTTGCTTCTATTTCTTTTTCAGAATAACAGTCTGCTGCTGAGCTGCACAAGTTGCCAAACCTCAAATAGGTTAGTGATACTGTAGTGCCATGGATAAAGAACAGTGGAATACCACACGCAGTAATTTAAGGAAAAGAGCTGTGAAAAGAGTTAACCAATTCTTTGACTCTTTAAATGACAAGCATGAGCTTGAGGTTGACGCTGAAGAGGAGTGCAGTTTTCAGGATGAAGCAATTGCTTCAACCTCAGAAGCAATCGCTGATTCACCACCAAACTTTGATATAGACAGTGGAGATGGTGGATTAAGTTGTGATGATGATGACAGAAATGATGTTGATGACACAAGGGATTTAGCAAGTTGTTTGAGAGACTGGAGTACACAATTTGGGATTTCACTGATTGCCTTGTCCGCCCTCTTGTCTGTTCTGAAAGTTCATCATCCTTCATTGCCCAAAGATGCCAGAACATTGTTAAAGACACAGATTTGCCATGCTGTTAGTTCTTTGGCAGGTGGATCGTTCCACTATTTTGGGATACAGAATATGTTCAGTAAAATATTTCAGAGACTTGCATTTATTGTTCCAGATAGTCACAACTTTAAATTGCAGTTAAATATTGACGGTCTACCAATTTTTAAAAGTTCAGCTGTTCAGTTTTGGCCAATCTTGGGAATTCTCCAAGGATTCTGTAGGAAACCTGTGCCAATTGCTATTTTCTCTGGGAAGTCAAAGCCTCACTCTTTGTCAGAATATCTAAAGGATCTGGTTTGTGAACTGAAATCCCTGAGCAATGGATTTGTTGTTCATGGTAAAACCTTTTTCCTGACTGTGTGCTCAGTAATTTGCGATGCTCCTGCAAGGGCCTTCGTTAAAGGTCTTAAGTCACACAATGGCTACAGTGCCTGTGACAAATGTGTACAGTCAGGCATATATATGAACTATCGCATGACATTCCCAGAGGCAAATGCTAGAGCGAGAACTGATTAATCTTTTTCAAACGCAGAGGATGAAGACCACCACACACAACCTTCGCCATTTTGTGAAGCATCTGTTCCTATGGTCAGTGGCTTCCCACACGACTATATGCATTTAGTTTGCTTGGGTGATTTATGGATTGGCACATGTGGGAAGTTAAAATCCCGCATTTCATCCAGGCAAGTCTCTCTGATTTCTGCCAAGTTGATTGCTCTCAGAATGTACATACCCTCAGAATTTGCCCCAAGACCAAGGAGGCTTGATGAAAGATTAAGATGGAAGGCAACAGAACTTAGGCAGCTCCTACTTTACACTGGCCCAGTTGTTTTGAAAGATGTTCTGGCTCCTGAGGTGTATCAAAACTTTATGCTGTTATCTCTGAGCATTTACATTCTGGCGAGTCCAACCTATTGTTTGATGCTAAATGACTTTGGAAACACACTCCTCAGAGCATTTGTCAAACATTTTGGAGAACTCTATGGTCAGGAATTTGTAGTATACAACATACATGGCTTGATTCACCTCAGTGAAGATGTAAGGGTACATGGGAACCTGGACCTAATATCTAGATTTCCTTTTGAGAACTATTTAAAAAAGATTAAAGGCATGATTAGAAAGCCTAGTTCACCACTGCAACAAGTGATACGCAGGATTTCAGAACTTGACTCAACAAGTTTACAAGAGGAAACTTTGAAAACTGGGAAAAAAAACTCAAAATGATGCATTCGGATGGACGAATGGATGAATTTGTCATTAATTCATCAGAGAGGGACAGATGTATTAAAATGAATGGCAAGATACTTCTGGTCCAGAATATAATTGCTTCTGAGGGTCAGGAATACATTGTCTGCAAAGAATACAGACAGATTGCAAGCTTTTTTGACTATCCCATTGACTCTTCTGATTTGGGAATTTGTTTTGGGTCAGATCTGTCATCACACCTAATGTGCTTGAGGTTGGACACTAAATTTCAGAAGTGTGTTCAATTACCTTTGGAGGCAGGATTTGTTGTTGTGCCTCTTCTGCATGCAGATTAATTCTAGCATGTTTAACCATAGCCATACACAGCATGTGTTTTCATTTTAAGTAAAAAATAAATAATTAATAATTATATTATTATCATATTTATGTGCAGCTCAGCGGCAAGTTTAGACAGTGGTGACAGTGCAGCCTGCCTTCGCCTATCTCTGCGTAAGTGTGTATCCCATATCTATAGTAATTATTCAGTTGGGAATGTCCATAAATTTGTCAACAGTTAAATGTTAGTGTTTATGTTTGTAAAACTAACTACTTTATGCCGTTGTACCCCCTTCCCACTCTAGGCAATGTTTTACATTGTTGAGTTTTATGAAACCCAAGAGGTTGAGGTGGTGCCAGCAGCTTGGGTTACTGATGACGTCTGTCAGTGGCCCTCTCACTACAAACCTGATGAGATGGCAAAGGCCATAAAAAATGAGGAGCAGCCGGAATACTCGTGGGAAGAATACAGAGTTACGGATTTTATATACAGCAGGTATACACATCACATATTTACCAGAAGTTAGGCATTTAAAAACATATACACTCTATTCATTATGATTTCTGAATCTCTTTATTTACAGCAAACTACAAAACTGCTGGTCTGAAACTTCCCCAGGCAGAAACCCACACTGACGTACAGACAGAAGAAGAAGATGACGACATGCCAAGGAGAAAGCGAAAAAGACTGTAAGTATTAAAAGCCACTACAGTACTATATTTGTGAGACATTCAGAATTATTACTATATTATCCAGTGTCAATAACTACCACCTCACTTGGAGTTTTGTATTTTTCTGCCATGTAGCAAAGATTTAACAAGGTGAATTCTTCTGTTTTGAAAGTAAATCTTTAGCTGATACAATTAATATAATTTCATAATTCATTGATGACTCTCCTGGTGCAAACACTGGAGCTGTAAACACCTACTACACAGTACGCCATGTTTTGAGTCTGGAGTATAACATTTAGCTCTGAAAACTGAATCTCTTCATTCATTTTCGTTTTCAAAAAAAAAAATGTTTTACTCTTGAAAGTGAATTCAGTCAATCAAAAGTGCCATGAGAATTGTGTTTAGACCAAAATAGATCATTATAAATTTGTTTTATACATGAGTTGTGGAATCTATGAGCTACAACATGAGGTAGTAAAACTGCGTGAAAGTGCACCATTTTAGCTGGCGGGCGTAATAAAGTCAATAAGGTAGCTGTGGGGTGAGTTGAGCCACCTGCCCTATATACTTAATGAGTGTATTTTTTAGGGGTGTCCTCAACTAACCTGGACAGGTGGAGTATTGAGTAAAGGAGGAGGTGGGAGATGGATGGAGGGGAAGGAAGGGGGTGGCTCAACATACCCTGCTCCTATGCTCAATTTATCCCATACATGGATTAAGTTGTGCCACCAGACCACTTTTGTTGGACAGGCTATATTATCAACACTGTTAAGGTTACACTCCTGTTTGTTTGTAGGGATGTACAACATCCTGAAATATTTACAGATGCATTAGTTTGCAGTGAAACTATAATTGTCTTGTAGTGATCCTGAATATGAGAAGTGATTCAACTTAACCCGGTCTCCCCTTTGGTTCAGAGTTTGATGTAGTGGTCTCAGATTAATGTCTATCGTTAGATGGAGTTATCGTCTTCCTCATATATTTTTTTACTCATGCCTAGTCAATGGTTATGGCAGACTTACTTCCTGTCCATGCTAACAAAAGTAATAGGGCTAAGTAGTCTGATGTGTGCTATATCGTAAGCACTACAAGTTCGATGCAACAACTTACCAATGACAAATGCTTTATACTAGTAGTCTCTCACAATCTTTTTCAATTTCTTCCTTCTCCCCTCCCATTCCCCTATATGCAAACACAAGACCAACCATTCAATTTGAGAGTGACAGTGATGACAGCACTGCTGTCAAAAGAAGGGGATCATTGCCTGCAGCCCCCAAAATACAAGGGCCAAGTGTTAAGTCAGCACGTGAGAGAAGGGCCCTTAGCGCCCAATCACAGTCAAGCCCTGAACCTCAACAACTCAGGCGTCAATTCGTGAGCCCTGAATTGACAGAGAGCCCTGAACAAAGACCGCCAGTGGCCAGCCCGGGTAATACAACTCCTGCTGAGGGCCAACGATCGTCAGCCACAGGTGCTTCAAACCTTGCTCATAAATGATTATATTTGCATATTAATGCACATACCCTCTCTTTCTCACCATCTTTTTCTCTGTGATTGTCTGTATGAAATCATCTTACAATGCCTTTTTGGTTTAAATGTTTTAAATGTATGTTATTATTTTTAGCTCTTCTGCGTAGGCTACTTACAAATCAAGAGATGATCATGGATCAACTGAAGATTCTAACCCTCACCCTTCAGAAGATCCAGGGAGAACGTGTTGGTGAGCAGGAGGTCCTCGAGGAGGATCTCTTCCCACTAAAAGACATAAGCTCCTTACTGGCTGTGGAGAGGCGTGTCAGGGAGGAGGCGGACTTTAAAAAGAAAATGGTAACAAGAACAGAGGTCAGCAACCTTTGGCACTCATGCCACATTTGGCACGGCGCGGCATAATCATTGGCATGCTCACACCTCCACCGCTAAATTTCTCACTGCCACTAGTTAATTCACTGGTTATGAATTTATTAGGGGGCCAAGCCCGAGGGGACGAGGAAACGCGTATGCAAGCAGACGCGTTTCCTAGTACCAGCGGTGCTAGGAACCCTATTGTTTTTGTGCTGGTTTTTATTATTATTAGGGGGCCAAGCCCGAGGGGACGAGGAAACGCGGATGCAAGCAGACGCGTTTCCTAGTACCAGCGGTGCTAGGAACCCTATTGTTTTTGTGCTGGTTTTTATTTTTATTTTTCCGTTGATAAAACTGGTGCTGCAGGCTAAACCGTGCATGGGAGGGCGGTGCAATTTGGAGGGTTGGTACAGAGCCCTGCACGTACCTCAGACGCAAAAAACTACATATGTCCGCCTGCAGGGGGCGCTATAAGTAAGGACAACGCGTTTTGGCCTATAACTCTCACACCGTATGTCGCACATTCAAAAACTTTATATCCCCAGATTCCCTGAACAGAGCTGAATCACTTTGCCATTGGCCACGCCCACTTCCGCCTAGAATTTTTTTGCGCAAAATCGCACAAACTGCAAAACCTACTTTTTCGAACTCCTCCTCGGGGTTTTGTCCGATCTGCGTGAAACTTGGCACGTACACTGCCCAGCTCAACCTGATCTTAAGTTATCAAAAGAATTTTGCTCGGCCAAGGTAGGCGCAAATTATTAACAAATTAATTTCTGTAGCTAGCTATGAAAATGCTAACTGTTGGATATCTCGGTCCAACTAAATGCTATTGACACCAAATGTCAGATCCTTGGTTGGCATGTGACTGTGAGTATGTGAGCCGAGTTTTGTGAATGTTGACCACTAGGGGGCGCTACAAATCTAGGAAATTTATATCTCTTTAACGGCTTTACGGATTTCTACCAAATTCGGTAAGTATGATGCAGACCCATTCCTGAGGCCATATATTGAAGGTGATCATGACTGGTCAATGTGGGCGTGGCTTATAAGTACATAAACAACAAGCATTTATTTTAGCTGAACTCTTATGATGAGGGTTGTGAAATTTATAGGGTACATATAGAATAGGACACAGATCTTCCATAACAAAAATAGCACATCTACTCCACTAGGTGGCGCTATAACGGATACAAACGCGTTTTTGCCTGTAACTTCCACATTTTAAATGACACATTCATATACCTCATATCCATGTATTCCCTGAATAGAGCTGGATTTTTTGACATAAGCCCCGCCCACTTCTGCTGCAGATTTCCTTTGTTAAATCACCGCATATGTAAAACCAACTTTTTTGAACTCCTCCTACAGTTTAAGAGCTATCTACATGAAACCTGCCACATATAATCTCCAGATGAGTGTGGTGAAAAGTTATCAAAAGAATTTTGGTACTCCCAAAAATGCTCTACTTGTAGCCAAACAATCTTTTTTGCTAGCTAAAAAGAACACATTGTTTCATATTTTGGTCAAAGTAAATGCTTTTAACTTCAAACTTAAGTCACTTGTTCAGTAAGTCATCCAGAGGCTCTGTGCCAAATATGGTGCAAATCAATCAACAGGGGGCGTTATAAACCCACAAATATCAAGTTTCCTAAAAGATGATCGCATTCACACATAATTTGGTGAGCATGATGAGACATCACTCCAGAGGCCAGCTGCAAAATTACGTAACAATCGGTGAAAGTGGGCGGGACTTATTACGACAAATCCAAATCGCCACACATTCAGCCTTACGCACTTCCCTTTACAATGAATACTGAGGCTCAGACATTGGCCTGTGTCCTGACGCACGCCCAGAGCCCCGTCGTCCTTTTAGGCCATATTGCGTGGGCTTCGCGGGGCGAGTCGCGTGGGGGGCGAGTCACGTGGGGGACGAGTTGCGCCGGATGGCTTGGCCCCCGTTCATAACTGTTCGGTACGAACAGTTCTAGTTAGGGGGCCAAGCCCGAGGGGACGAGGAAACGCGTATGCAAGCAGACGCGTTTCCTAGTACCAGCGGTGCTAGGAACCCTATTGTTTTTGTGTTGATTTTTATTATTTTTATTTTTCCGTTGATAAAACTGGTGCTGCAGGCTAAACCGTGCATGGGAGGGCGGTGCAATTTGGAGGGTTGGTACAGACCCCTGCACGTACCTCAGACGCAAAAAACTACATATGTCCGCCTGCAGGGGGCGCTATAAGTAAGGACAACGCGTTTTGGCCTATAACTCTCACACCGTATGTCGCACATTCAAAAACTTTATATCCCCAGATTCCCTGAATAGAGCTGAATCACTTTGCCATTGGCCACGCCCACTTCCGCCTAGAATTTTTTTGCGCAAAATCGCAAAAACTGGAAAACCTACTTTTTCGAACTCCTCCTCGGGGTTTTGTCCGATCTGCGTGAAAGTTGGCACGTACACTGCCCAGCTCAACCTGATCTTAAGTTATCAAAAGAATTTTGCTCGGCCAAGGTAGGCGCAAATTATTAACAAATTAATTTCTGTAGCTAGCTATGAAAATGCTAACTGTTGGATATCTCGGTCCAACTAAATGCTATTGACACCAAATGTCAGATCCTTGGTTGGCATGTGGCTGTGAGTATGTGAGCCGAGTTTTGTGAATGTTGACCACTAGGGGGCGCTACAAATCTAGGAAATTTATATCTCTTTAACGGCTTTACGGATTTCTACCAAATTCGGTAAGTATGATGCAGACCCATTCCTGAGGCCATATATTGAAGGTGATCATGACTGGTCAATGTGGGCGTGGCTTATAAGTACATAAACAACAAGCATTTATTTTAGCTGAACTCTTATGATGAGGGTTGTGAAATTTATAGGGTACATATAGAATAGGACACAGATCTTCCATAACAAAAATAGCACATCTACTCCACTAGGTGGCGCTATAACGGATACAAACGCGTTTTTGCCTGTAACTTCCACATTTTAAATGACACATTCATATACCTCATATCCATGTATTCCCTGAATAGGGCTGGATTTTTTGACATAAGCCCCGCCCACTTCTGCTGCAGATTTCCTTTGTTAAATCACCGCATATGTAAAACCAACTTTTTTGAACTCCTCCTACAGTTTAAGAGCTATCTACATGAAACCTGGCACATATAATCTCCAGATGAGTCTGGTGAAAAGTTATCAAAAGAATTTTGGTACTCCAAAAAATGCTCTACTTGTAGCCAAACAATCTTTTTTGCTAGCTAAAAAGAACACATTGTTTCATATTTTGGTCAAAGTAAATGCTTTTAACTTCAAACTTAAGTCACTTGTTCAGTAAGTCATCCAGAGGCTCTGTGCCAAATATGGTGCAAATCAATCAACAGGGGGCGTTATAAACCCACAAATATCAAGTTTCCTAAAAGATGATCGCATTCACACATAATTTGGTGAGCATGATGAGACATCACTCCAGAGGCCAGCTGCAAAATTACGTAACAATCGGTGAAAGTGGGCGGGACTTATTACGACAAATCCAAATCGCCACACATTCAGCCTTACGCACTTCCCTTTACAATGAATACTGAGGCTCAGACATTGGCCTGTGTCCTGACGCACGCCCAGAGCCCCGTCGTCCTTTTAGGCCATATTGCGTGGGCTTCGCGGGGCGGGTCGCGTGGGGGGCGAGTCACGTGGGGGACGAGTTGCGCCGGATGGCTTGGCCCCCGTTCATAACTGTTCGGTACGAACAGTTCTAGTTATACTTAATTTTTATTCTTCCGTTGATAAAACTGGTGCTGCAGGCTAAACCGTGCAAGGGAGGGCGGTGCAATTTGGAGGGTTGGTCCAGAGCCCTGCACGTACCTCAGACGCAAAAAACTACATATGTCCGCCTGCAGGGGGCGCTATAAGTAAGGACAACGCGTTTTGGCCTATAACTCTCACACCGTATGTCGCACATTCAAAAACCTTCTATCCCCAGATTCTTTGAATAGAGCTGAATCACTTTTCCATTGGCCACGCCCACTTACGCCTAGAAAATTTTTGCACTAAATCGCAAAAACTGCAAAACCTACTTTTTCGAACTCCTCCTCGGGGTTTTGTCCGATCTGCGTGAAACTTGGCACGTACACTGCCCAGCTCAACCTGATCTTAAGTTATCAAAAGAATTTTGCTTGGCCAAGGTAGGCGCAAATTATTAACAAACTAATTTCTGTAGCTAGCTATGAAAATGCTAACTGTTGGATATCTCGGTCCAACTAAATGCTATTAACACCAAATCTCAGATCCTTGGTTGGCATGTGACTGTGAGGGAATGAGCCGAGTTTTGTGAATGTTGACCACTAGGGGGCGCTACAAATCTAGGAAATTTATATCCCTTGAACGGCTTTACGGATTTCTACCAAATTTGGTAAGTATGATGCAGACCCATTCCTGAGGCCGTATATTGAAGGTGATCATGACTGGTCAATGTGGGCGTGGCTTATAAGTACATAAACAACAAGCATTTATTTTAGCTGAACTCTTATGATGAGGGTTGTGAAATTTATAGGGTACATATAGAATAGGACACAGATCTTCCACAACAAAAATAGCACATCTACTCCACTAGGTGGCGCTATAACGGGTTAGGGTTATAACTGCCACATTTTAAATGACACATTCATATACCTCATATCCATGTATTCCCTGAATAGAGCTGGATTTTTTGACATAGGCCCCGCCCACTTCTGCTGCAGATTTCCTTTGCTAAATCACTGCATATGCAAAACCTACTTTTTTGAACTCCTCCTACAGTTTAAGAGCTATCTGCATGAAACTTGGCACATATAATCTCCAGATGAGTGTGGTGAAAAGTTATCAAAAGAATTTTGGTACTCCAAAAAATGCTCTACTTATAGCCAAACAATCTTTTTTGCTAGCTAAAAAGAACACATTGTTTCATATTTTGGTCAAAGTAAATGCTTTCAACTTGAAACTTAAATCACTTGTTCAAGAAGTCATCCAGAGGCTCTGTGCCAAATATGGTGCAAATCAATCAACAGGGGGCGTTATAAACCCACAAATATCAAGTTTCCTAAAAGATGATCGCATTCACACATAATTTGGTGAGCATGATGAGACATCACTCCAGAGGCCAGCTGCAAAATTACGTAACAATCAGTGAAAGTGGGCGGGACTTATTACGACAAATTCAAATCGCCACACATTCAGCCTTTCGCACTTCCCTTTACAATGAATACTGAGGCTCAGACATTGGCCTGTGTCCTGACGCACGCCCAGAGCCCCGTCGTCCTTTTAGGCCATATTGCGTGGGCTTCGCGGGGCGAGTCGCGTGGGGGGCGAGTCACGCGGGGGACGAGTTGCGCCGGATGGCTTGGCCCCCGTTCATAACTGTTCGGTACGAACAGTTCTAGTTTTATTTATTTTACTTTTATTTGTTTTATTCTAATTTTAGTTTTTTTAAACTGAGCTCTTACTATTCATTTATTGTTTTTATTTATTATTATATTGTGTGTGATTATATTGTATTTTAATTTTAATTTTTAAGGGACCAAGTCCGAAACCTTGGCGTGCTGATAGACTCAGATTTGACTTTCAGCAGTCACATCAAATCAGTCACCAAAACAGCCTTCTATCAGCTTAAGAACATATCCAGAGTGAAGGGTTTTATGTCTCAAACAGACCAGGAGAAGTTGATTCATGCTTTCATCTCAAGTAGACTCGACTACTGTAACGGTCTTCTGACTGGACTCCCACAAAAAAGCATTAAACAGCTGCAGCTCATTCAGAACGCTGCAGCTCCAGTTTTAACCAGAACAAAGAGATCAGAGCACATTACTCCAGTTCTAAAGTCTTTACACTGGCTCCCAGTCAGCTATAGAATCGATTTTAAAGTTCTGCTACTGGTCTACAAATCACTGAATGGTTTAGGTCCAGAATACATAAATGACATGTTAGTAGAATATAAACCCAGTAGAGCTCTGAGATCTACTGACTCAGGTCAGATAGTTGAGCCCAGAGTTCAAACTAAACATGGTGAAGCAGCTTTTAGCTGTTATGCTGCACACAACTGGAACAAACTACCAGCAGAACTGAAATCAGCCCCAACAGTGAACACTTTTAAATCCAGGTTAAAAACATTTCTCTTCTCCTGTGCTTATGATTGAGCTCTTTTAAAGCACTTTACATTTTAATCTTTCATTTGCACTCTTTGTCCTTTTAATGATTTTAAAGCTAATTTATTATTTTATGCTGCAATCATTTTATTTATGTCTTTCTATTTTTCTGTACTTTGTTTTTATTATGGGGGGTGGGGTGGGGGGTTAATTGTATGTTTTAAGTTTCTCAAATTACATGTTTTTCTGTTTTATGTAAAGCACATTGAGTTGCCATTGTGTATGAAATGCGCTATATAAATAAAACTGCCTTGCCTTGCCTTGCCTAATATCTGTACAGCACTTTGGTTCAACTGAGGTTGTTTTTTAAATGTGCTTTATAAATAAACTTGACTTGACTTGAATGCAACGACAAACTGTATGCGCGTCCCTTTAAATGCTGTGATGGTCAATGCAGGAAAGTGCAGCGACACTGTTATCGGAATCCCCCTCAAGGGGGCCCCTCACAGTTGCTAGCTCAGCGGCTAACTCCGCTGTTAGCTCAGCGGCTATCTCAGCTGCTAGCTCGGCAGGTAGCTCAGCGGCTAACTCGGTGGCTAGCTCGGCGGCTAACTCGGTGGCCTCAGGTGAGAGGAGCTTTTCAGCTTTGAAGCTGATAAAGACATACATGAGATCCACCATGAGCCAAGAGAGGCTCACAGGACTGGCCGTTACGTCAATTGAGCGTGATGTTCGCTGGTCTTTGGACATGGAGGACATTGTGGTTGCCTTTGCTGAAGCCAAGGCTCGCAAACAGCAGATGTAGATATTTTGCATATTTTTTAAAGGTTAATCTTATATGTGTATGTGTGTGTGTACTTTTATCTATGTTGGATTTTATATTTAATACCGAATTTGCAATTTTTTATATATGTTGATTGCAAATGTTCAAATAAAATAAATAAACATACTATGTGTGCAGTAGCCTATATGCAACATTTGTAAGCAGTATTTGCACTATTAAGAAATATTTTATTGATATAATGTGTGGTTGAACTTCAACAGTGTGTCTATGCTGTGCATCCTGTAGGCTTTGGGCGGGCAGGGTGGGATGGTGAGGCGTAGGTTTTTTTTTTCTGTGGTCCAGGGGTGTTGGCGTCGGCGGGTGGTGGTGGTGGGGGGGCCTCCAAGTCCATTTTGCTTGGGGCCCCCAAATTCCTTGAAATGGCCCTGTTTAGCCTACAAAGGCTAAGCTTCTGAAAAGCAGTGTTTGAAATGGGATCCAGGACCCTGCTATTATTATTATTATTATTATAATCTTTATTTAAACTTGGAGATATATTGAGGAAGCAACCTCATTTACAATTGTGAATAACAGTAAAATATATTCAAAATATGATTGGATGTGGCCTACATGGCTAGATTAAAATCCCAGGTATGTTTTGTATTTTTTGTCACACTTTTGTGGCACACTTATTGACAAGAACATTTCAAACTGGCACTCCATGTCAAAAAGGTTGCCAACCCCTGCTCTTGAACTATTTTGTGTATGTCAGTGTTAATGCTAGATTTTTTTTATTGGAGTGAGGACTGTTCTAAAGTAAAGGGTGTTTGGATACATGGTTTGTACATCTGTGGGAAACAAAACTCCTCATGTACAGCAAAAATGAAGCTCAGTTGATTACAGGGACATCTCAGGTGAAAAATAAAGATAAACCACAGCACACTGAAATGACTTTACTGAAATGTATTGATTTATTTAGTCCAAAAACATTTTTCCTAAAACTGTGGTACAACTAATACTGCCCGTATCAATCATGTTTGTTTTTTTGTTCCTGAGATTACTGCTTTGAGTGTCATCGGCGGGGTCGACATTAAAGACACGGTGTGGAGGATTATGAAGCACTGCTTCACCAACTCCCTGGCCAAGCAGCTCAACTGGCAGGGTGTGAATGGAAAGACAGCCTTCCACAGCCTCCAAATAAAGGATGTCATTACTGGTAAGTGTTAATTGTGGGTTATATTTCATTGTGATGTGTCTTATGAATTGGTTTTCCTTTTCTTTCATGCTTCTGTGTTATGGACTGGGGTCAGTTTTGTTCTGTTTTTACTTTTGTTTTGGCTATGGTTATGTTTCTCTTTCTTCCTGTCTCCTGCAGGGCAGGTGGTGGCTCAGGGGGCGGGGCTGACCTACTTCCTGAGGAGCAAGGAGCACACCTGGGTTCAATCCACTAATCATCTCACACCTCCATCAAAGCCTGGTTCACCTCCACACCATTGCCAGAAGATTTTTCAGTCACCGAGCCTCATGGTCAGCCAGCCTCCAGCCTCCAGCTACCACTGCCTGCACCACTGCCTGAAGTGGCCCGTTTTGAGTTTGTTCTTCCCCCGTGAGGAAGCCCTGCCCGACCCCCCTATACCGCTGCTTCCAGCGGCTCCTTGAGTTTTGGTTTTTGCAAATAAACCACTGTTTGAATTGCTCCCTGGTCTCCTGCCTTTTGGGTCTACCCTGCACACAAACCGTCACAGAATCTTCTGGCCAAATGGACCCGGCGGAGACGGAACACCTCAAGCGAACGCTCTCTTCGCAGGGCGCTCTGGTGAGCAAGCATGACTCCGCTCTCCGGCAAGTGATGGACAACCTGCAGCAATTAGCCACGGGCATTACGGATCTTGGAGGGAGGATTGATGCCATCACAAGTCAACTAGCTGCTCTCGCTCTTGCCATCCCCCCTCCTCCTCCACCTGCTCCAGCTCCAGAACCCGCCGCAGCACCAATGCTTGCGCCCCGGGAACCCTACATCCCCACACCTGCCAGGTATCCCGGTCACTTAGGGACTTGTTCTCAGTTTCTGCATCAGTGTTCACTAGTTTTTCACCAACAACCAGGTACTTATGCCACTGATCAGTCAAAAATAGCCTTTGTCATGAGCCTCCTGTCCGACCAAGCCTCAGCCTGGGCTCTAGCCATCTCAACTCACTCCCCAGAACTTACCCAGGAAATGAAAAAAGTGTTTGACCATCCTGTTAAAGGGAAGGAGGCAGTAGGCCAAATGCTTAGGTTGAGACAGGGCACCCAGTCAGCTTCACAGTATGCACTCGAGTTTCGCATTTTAGCTGCTGAAAGTGGATGGAATGACACCGCCCTGCAGGGGATTTTCCTCAAGGGCGTATCGGGAGTTAAAAGATGAGTTGGCCACCAGAGATGAGCCTGATAGCTTAGAGGCCTTGATACACTTAACCATTAGGTTAGATAATAGGATTAGAGAGAGACGAAGAGAAAAGTCCCAGGGACAGAGGTCTCGGTCCCTTGCCTCTGCTCCAGCCACCCAAGTGGCTTTTTTCCCTCCCACCATTGCCTCACCATCTAGCAGTCCCACAGCAGACACTGGCCCTCCTGCTCCCACGGTGGGGGAACCCATGCAGCTGGGGCGTGCTAAGTTGTCCCCAGAGGAGAGACAGCGACGCTTCATGAACCGGCTCTGAATCTACTGTGGCCAGAAGGGGCATTATCGAGCACAGTGTCCTGAAGCGCCAAAAGGACAGGCTCATCAGCAGGGAGGAGGACGCTGGTGAGCCGAACCTCCACGGCTTCCTCCACTAACCGCATCCGATTACCAGGTATGATACACTGGACCCAACATACTCTCCCGGTTGACGTGTTAATTGACCCAGGGGCTGATGATAATTTCATAGATATTGACTTGGTACGGGAACACAATCTCCCAGTTCATCAACTAGTCCGACCCAAACGAATCCTAGCAATTGACGGCCAACCCATTGACAGCGTCACGCACAAAACCCAGCCTATTGAACTCACCCTGTCAGGTAACCATCATGAGCAGGCAGAGCTATTTGTCATATCATCCCCTTTAACCCCCATCGTTCTTGGGTTGCCCTGGCTACAAACCCACAACCCCCATATAGACTGGGTGACAGCCTCGATTCGCCATTGGAGTGATCACTGTCACCGACACTGTCTTTTTTCGGCCATCCCCAAACCCTCTGTTGATTTGCCTGTACCTCCCGAAAACATAGACTTGGCTAATGTTCCCTGTGAATATCTTGAGCTAAAGGAAGTATTCAGTAAAGATCGAGCTCTCACCCTTCCACCACACCGACCATATGACGCTATTGATCTGCTCCCTGGCTCATCTCTTCCCACACAATGACTATACAACATCTCCAAACCTGAAAAGGAAACCATGGAAACATACATCAATAACTCATTAGCGGCAAGTCTCATTCGTCCCTCCTCTTCCCCGGTTGGAGCTGGTTTCTTTTTTGTTGAAAAAAAGGACAAAACTCTGCGGCCCTGCATCGATTACACTGGTCTAAATGCTGTCACTGTCAAAAACAAGTACCCTCTTCCGCTGCTAGTTTCGGCCTTCACACCACTTCATGACTCAGTCATTTTTACAAAGTTGGACTTGAGAAATGCTTACCATCTAGTCAGAATTAAAGAGGGGGATGAATGGAAAACAGCATTCAACACACACTTGGGACACTTTGAATATCTGGTGATGCCTTTTGGTTTAACAAATGCTCCTGCTGTTTTCCAGGCCTTGGTTAATGACGTGCTCAGGGACATGCTGCACAGGTTTGTTTTTGTGTACATTGACGATATTCTGATTTTTTTCTCGCAGTTATGAAGAGCACGTGGACCACGTAACACAGGTATTGAAAAGATTGCTCGAGAATAAGTTGTATGTAAAGGCAGAAAAGTGCGTCTTTCATACCACATCCATTAGCTTTTTGGGGCACATAGTTGAAAAGGGGCAGCTCAAACCTGATCCTGAGAAAATCAGAGCAGTGGAACAGTGGCCTGCCCCAGCCACCCGTAAACAGCTACAGAGGTTTCTGGGTTTTGCCAATTTTTATAGACTATTTATTCGGGACTACAGTCGCCTTGCTGCCCTTCTCACCCAGTTAACCTCCGTCAAGAAGACATTTGTTTGGTCAGCGGAGGCACAGGCAGCTTTTGAGAGGCTGAAAACTAAGTTCACTGCAGCCCCTGTGTTAATTCATCCTGATCCGGACCTCCAATTCATAGTGGAGGTTGACGCCTCAGATTCGGGGGTCGGGGCTGTCCTCTCCCAGCGCTCACTTGCAGACCACAAAATTCACCCATGTGCTTTTTTCTCCAGACGCCTGACTCCAGCAGAGAGAAACTACGATGTGGGGAACCGAGAGTTGCTTGCGGTGGTCTTGGCCCTTCAGGAGTGGCGGCACTGGTTGGAGGGGACGGTCCAGCCGTTCATCGTCTGGACTGACCATAAAAACCTGGCCTATCTCCGTTCGGCTCGCCGACTGAACTCATGCCAAGCCAGATGGGCCCTCTTCTTAGGAAGGTTTGATTTCACCCTCTCCTACCGCCCAGGCTCGATGAACACTAAGCCGGATGCCCTCTCTAACCCTAACCCTCCAGAGGAAGAGGAGGCTCTGGAGGAAACCATCCTACCATCGTCCTGTGTGATCGGGGCAGCCAGGTGGGAAATCGAACAGAGTGTCCTAAAGGCTCAACATGGGGAAATGGTTCCAGATGGGTGTCCGCCTGGACGACTGTATGTTCCCCAGTCAATGAGAAGCCCTGTGCTTCAAGGTAGCCTGTCACCCCGGAATTCACCGCACCCACTTCTTGCTCCAGCAGCGTTTCTGGTGGCCGACCATGACCACTGACACGAGGGAGTTTGTCACAGCCTGTACCATCTGCGCCAGAAATAAATCCTCTCACCGTGCACCAGCGGGTCTCCTCCAACCCTTACCCATCCCACACCGCCCCTGGTCACACATAGCTGTGGATTTTGTCACCGGCCTCCCTCCCTCCAAAGGTAATACCACTATTCTAACCATCATTGACCGTTTCTCCAAGTCTGTTCACTTTGTTCCACTTCCCAAGCTCCCCTCGGCATTGGAAACCTCTGATCTCCTGGTCCAGCATGTTTTTCGTCTTCATGGTATCCCCCAGGACATCGTCTCGGACAGGGATCCACAGTTCACCTCTCAGGTGTGGAGGGGTTTCTGCCGAGCCCTTGGGCTGACAACCAGCTTAACATCTGGATATCATCCCCAATCTAATGGTCAGACGGAGCGGGCAAATCAGAGCTTGGAATCGTCGCTGCGGTGTGTGGCAGCACGTCTCCCGGCCTCCTGGTCCACGAACTTGCCATGGGTGGAATACGCCCACAACTCCCTGGTCAGCTCTGCTACGGGTATGTCTCCTTTCATGGTCTCCAATGGTTTTCAACCCCCCTTATTCCCCAGTCAGGAAACAGAGGTTACTGTCCCTTCAGTCCAGGCCCACTACCGTCGTGCTCGTCGTGTTTGGAGGGAGGCCCGGGCTGCTCTGGTCCGGACAGCTGCCCGAAACCAGCGGATCGCTGATAAACACCGCACCCATGCCCCGGAGTACAAGGTGGGTCAGCAGGTCTGGCTTTGCTCCAGGGACCTTCCTCTCCAGACAGAGTCCCGAAAGATGGCTCCCAGATACATCGGCCCCTATATCATTGAGCGCATCATCAACCCAAACGCTGTCCGGCTAAAACTCCCTGCGGCACTCAAGGTACATCCTGTTTTTCATGTGTCCCTGTTAAAGCCTGTATTTCACAGTCCCCTGCATCCCCCATCCGACCCGCCCCCTCCTCCTCGTCTCATCGATGGCCACCCGGCGTTCACGGTCAACCGCATCCTGGATGTTCGCAGGCGGGGCCGCGGCTACCAGTTTCTGGTGGACTGGGAGGGGTACGGCCCGGAGGAACGCTCTTGGGTTTCACGCTCCCTGATTCTGGATCCCGGCCTGTTGACTGACTTTTATCACAGGTTCCCTGACAAGCCTGGTAGGACGCCAGGGGTCGTCCCTTAGTGGGGGGGTACTGTTATGGACTGGGGTCAGTTTTGTTCTGTTTTTACTTTTGTTTTGGCTGTGGTTATGTTTCTCTTTCTTCCTGTCTCCTGCAGGGCAGGTGGTGGCTCAGGGGGTGGGGCTGACCTACTTCCTGAGGAGCAAGGAGCACACCTGGGTTCAATCCACTAATCATCTCACACCTCCATAAAAGCCTGGTTCACCTCCACACCACTGCCAGAAGATTTTTCAGTCACTGAGCCTCATGGGCCCCGTACACACGTAGCCGGGTATCTGCTAAACCGAAGATATTTTTCTACGTTTAGACCTGTCATCCACATGAAAACGCAAATAAACGAATATTTAAAAAAACTCCGGGCAAAGTGAAGATTTTTGAAAACTCCGTTTATGCATATGCGTGTAGACCTGGTGTAGACAGAGACAACCGGAGTTTTGCGTTTTTGAACGTCACATATGCGCCAAAACAACAACAAATCTACTCTGACGTCTAATGTGCGACCTTTGTTTACTACAGAAGCATGGATGCCTTGAAAACTGCGGTGGTTCTAATTATTGTGCAGGCGTTGTTTACTTCTTTTATTTTACACGCCCAACTACTGCTCCAAGAGCACAGGCGACGGACAAGATTGCGGTCGGTAATTTATCCCCTCATAAACACTCCACCTAGGCATGAACCTCGCCGTAATCGTCGACGCCGGTTTTGGGTCAGACCGGGACGCACTGCCAGCTGGTGGGAAAACTTCGAGACTGAAGTCGTACTCCCAGAGGAATGGCGTGAGAATTTTCGTATGTCCCGGTCCTCACTCCTGTCGCTGTCGGAGATGTTACGTCCTCATATCGAGGGGCAGTCTACGGTCATGCGATCACCCGTTAGTGTGATCAAAAAAGTTGCGTGCACGCTTTACTATTTAGCTGACGAGGGCAGATTACGGAAAACAGCTAATGCATTTGGTTTGTCAAGACAGGTTGTCTCAAACATTGTCAGGCAGGTGTGTAGAGCTATAACAGTGCACTTGGGACCCCAGTTCATACAACTGCCAACAACTGAAAGTGCAGTGCATTCACTAGTGGAAAAATTTGAACAGGTACATGGCCTCCCTCAGTGCATGGGTGCAGTGGATGGGACACATGTGGGGATTAAGCAGCCTTCAGCAAATTCCACTGATTATGTGAACAGAAAGGGTAATTTTACCTTAAATATCCAGGCAACATGTGACTATAAATACTGCTTTATGGATGTGGTAGTGAAGTGGCCAGGATGTGTCCATGACGCCCGTGTTTTTTCCAACTCAACCATCAATGACTTTTTAAAAAATGGAAAAGTCCCTCCTTGTCCAAAACAAATTGTTGACAATGAAGCACCCATTCCAGTTTACATTTTGGGCGATCCCGCATGCCCCTTATTGCCATATCTAATGAAGGAATATGCTAATGGGCATGCTATGCTAATGCCCTGTTCAGGAGCAGTATTTCGGACTTTCTTTGTGCAGAGCACACATGGTAATAGAATGTGCCTTTGGGAGGCTAAAGGCCCGTTTTGGAGCTTTGAGGAGAGCCATGGTTATAAATCTACATGACCTGCCCTTTGTCATTTATGCATGTTTTGTGTTTCACAACTACTGCGAGGCCTCTAAAGACACAATAGATGACAACTATGTTACTGAAGCCATTCGCTATAACAGGGACAACCCTCCAGACCCAGAACCAGCTGTTGTCAGAGGAGACAGCTTGACAGCTGAAGGGAAAAGGGTCAGGAGAGTCCTAACCCAGTATCTGGATCCATAAAGGGGCCAATGTTGTCAGAAAAAAAGCAAACAAAACTCTTCAAAGCTGTTTAACTGAAGTGGCAATTTTTTTTTATTATTATTGTTCTTGGTTGTAACATCACCTCAGTCAGATGTTCACATGTTTTGCATAGTTGTGCACACATTTCTTGAAAATAGAAATCATATAGTTTTGGAAAAAAAAAAATATTGCACTTGTAAAAACAAACATTGCACTTGTCACTGAACATTTGGAAATGTGCAAGAACACTTTTGATAAAGCAAATAAGAGCTCTTAAAATACTGCAATGAAAGTAAACATCATGTTATGTTAGTGCTGTATTCTGCTGAAGGATGTTTCCCTTCTTTCCTCACAATCTTTTCTTTTTATCACCCGTTTAATTCAGTACCTATCTGTGGCTGATATTACTTATAACATATTGTATGTATCAGAGTTGCTGCTGTCAGTATTGCTGCAGAAATAAAACTGTTGAAAACCAATATTGGCACTTTGTATACTTAGAAACAGCATGAATAAACAGTGTTATACTCAAGTCAAGGTATGAAAGAATTTGGAAAAAGGATTTAACAAAGAACGCATTTTAAAAACATGCTACAGAAAATAAGTTTGCATCTTAAATGCAAAAAAGTAACCCAAATTCAGCTCCTGTAACCAACTGTAAACACTTCACATTTATCGCAAGAACATGCAATAAACATTTAACGCAAGAAAACTTTAGAAAAATGATCAGTACTCATCACTGAAAAGAGCTTGAGTGTAAGAAAACCCTGTGAGCCCTGTGCTGCCAGCAGTTGTGCTGGAATGAGCTGCATCTTGTGTGTTAACTGCATTCCACTGTGTTCCTCTGACAGGAGGGGAGTTGTTTTAGAGTGACTGAAAAGCTTGATTAGGATGTGCTGATTGTATATATGGTGTGTGTGACATGTGCCCTCTTGCTTCGTATGGCATGTAGTGTGATGGCTGAGGGGGTGGAGGCTGCATGATTTGTCTAAGGACAGTAAAACCTTCTGACATGGTTATAGTCAACATGCTAAGAGTATCTGAAAGTTTAGCAAAGTTATCAGCTGCTTGCTTATCTGATGTTTCCAAAAAGTCCACCAATCTCTTCTTCACATGCTGGTCCTCTTCCATTGCATTAAGCCACTGGGTCTCTCATTCGGTTGTGCCGATGTCCATTCAGTTTTTCCTTTAAACAAGAAAATCAAAAAAGTTCATATTTGAATCGTTATTTCAGTGCAACTATAGTGTCCAGATGGCATCTGCACACACACACACACACACACACACACACACACACACACACACACACACACACACACACAATACACACTCCCCCCACACACATACACTGCCCCTTAACCCTCCAACCTCTACATACACACAGTACACCCCCCAACCCCCTGAATCATCAGTATGCCACTGCCCCTGCTCTTACTGCCCCCCCCCCCCATGCACTGCATGCTTTACATCAGTAATCATATGTGACAATTAAACATCTTTGTATCCTTGTAAACTTATACTCTGTTAAGCAAAACTGCATACTTTACCTGCAACAAGTCTCTTCTTTCTTTCACTGAGGGTGTCACACTGCTCTCCTGATCGGTATCTGAAGCAGCATCGGATGGCTCCACGGCGGACGAGGAGGACGCAGTAGGCGAGGGAACAGAGAGACTGCCATTCAAGTCATTTGTTTCTATGCCAGACGGCATGGTTGTGGTCGCGGGGGAACCACCCCATATCTGTTCACATAATTCGAAATACAGAAGAACGACTCTGCCATACCCGCTCCTGCGTCCATTGTCAACAGCCAAACGATATTTGCTCCTCACAGCCTTGATTTTCATTGTCAAGATACTCCGCGTTAACTCGCCCCTCTCATGAGTGAAGTCGTTAGAGTTCTCCGCGGGATACTGCTCCAAAAATAGTGTCAATATGTGACAAATTATTTTATAAATGGAGGGGGGGAAATATTCGGTTTTAAAAATACCCGGCTACGTGTGTACATAGCCATGGTCAGCCAGCCTCCAGCCTCCAGCCACCACTGCCTGCACCACCGCCTGAAGTGGCCCGTTTTGAGTTTGTTCTTCCCCCGTGAGGAAGCCCTGCCCGACCCCCCTATACCGCTGCTTCCAGCGGCTCCTTGAGTTTTGGTTTTTGCAAATAAACCACTGTTTGAATTGCTCCCTGGTCTCCTGCCTTTTGGGTCTACCCTGCACACAAAGCGTCACATTCTGAGTAGTTGCTATGGTCAAATGGGGGTGCTGAAATGAATCATATAATCGATTTATCAAGATGCAGATGTGGATGATCATATGCATCAGTGTGGTAGCAGACAATATTCTATTCTATTCTATTCTGTAGAATGGCATTGATTGTTGTTTTTTCTAGGGCTGTAATCTCCCAGTCGACTGGTCAATTTATTGGTCGATACGTTCTGGCTCGACAAAAATTCTGATTGGTCGATTTTTTGCCGTGTTAATTTCATCAGGAGGAAAGTACCAAATTCTAATGGGGGTGTTTTCAGAGCACCCCTGTTTCACAGGTAACAGTCTGTCTTCAGAACCACCCCCCTTGTTTTCACTACTTTGGATTAGCCCAACCCACTAGACAGATACCGTATTTCCTCAATTAGTAGTCGGGGTGAGGGAGGGAGGCTTTTATTTCTAAATCCCTCCGTTTATTTTTACACATTAGCGACCAAGCTCATTGTTCAGTAGCTCATCTTCATCTTCCTCACGTGCTGTTCTCCTCTCTGCGCTGTCGGACCTGGGCACGCCGTAGCGCTTCGCTCCCATTCAAATCAATCAGAGCATTTTCACAGCCTGCGCTGCGGTCTGTCTCCAGTCCCGACCGGGCTCCAGACACGGAGCAGAGACCTGCCGTCCAGCAGTGCAAGGCTGTCCCTCGCTGAAGCAGAAGATGATGGGATCATTCCCATTTTTTTATGGTATATTTTCGGAAATCATGGGCGATGATATTGCGCAGATGCACGTGCGAGAATTTAATATAAATCAAATAGACTACTAGTCTTTATGTTTATTTATAATTAATTTAGGCGGACAAGGCTGTCAAGCACTGCGCATTACTTACACTTATAATACAACAACATATACAGCCAATCAATCGGAAAACATTATAAGGCACCAGTTTAAAGATGTCATTCATAAAATGCTCTGTTTGCTCTGAAGAAGACATACTCTGGGCCGAAACGTCAGCGTAATAAACATTTCTAAAACTGACTGTGTGCCCCACTATCTTCTCCCTGCCAGCTGTTTATCTGTGCCCTGCTTTAAGATGCACCGGTCTGCAATCAGTTCATCAGCTGAAGGGTAGAGTTTTCCTCCTACAATTTTAGTAATGGGCTGGTCATGGGCATGGCTAGACTGTTTTCAAACTACATTCATCATTGCTGCCCAACTATGGGCAGGATATAGCATGCCATGCATTTCTCACCATTGTGTGTAATCTATCAAAAGCTTTACAGTTTTCTCAATATTTAGGAACAGTCAGAAACAACCAGCTAACGGCCACTGCCACTGACCAGGAGGTGGAGGCCTATATTAAAAGATGGCTTCATCTCGCTGGAGACAGGGATGGTGGGAGGAGAGAGAGGGAGGAGAAAAGGCGTGCCTCCCAGCACACAGGTAAGTCAGCTACAATACCTATTTTGCAATATATGTGTGATGTTGTTCAACAGCAGAAATCAAGATGAAGCTGCCAGCATGTGTAAAAGAAATGAGTGCAGGGTGTATACAGGAATCCTGAGGTTAATTTCAATATCTTTTTAAGACTTTTTAAAGACCTTCCAAAACACCTTTAAAACCTTATCGCCACAGCTGTCGTTAGCAACACATCTTTAACTTACTTAACAGTTGTAGTTTGCAATTAAATCTATAGAGCACAAACATAGGCTACAACAGAACTCATAGCTGAAGGAATAAAGCTCGAAAGAATAAACCAAAGGCAGGTTTAATTAAAATACCCCTTAGGTCACAATAGTGACCTGTAGTAACACAAACTTTTCCATTTACTGCTACATTCATGGTCTACAGCTCCACCGTGTGGTCGACTGTTGTAACTACACAGCAATTGTGTGAGTGAGGCTAGCTGACTCATTGTCATCTCCAACTTGATATGTGGCAGGTTTAATATGTGGGATGGAGTTGCTTCCAACTGATAGCCTCAGCCATGTTGCAATGGCATATACAGTAATACTTACCTTGGCATAATATATAAAAAAACAAACACCATCTCCCCCTGTAGAACAAACAATCTGTTTCTCACTTGTGGTCACATTTTTGGACCAACAGAAAAAAAAAAATTTAGACACTATAAGACAGGCCATGTTGGAGCTGCTGGATGAAGTAAATTGCTGATGTGGAGCCACTCACATGAATGAGTTAGTTAATACCTGTCATGGCAAGAGTTCTTTCATCTCAGCATTTCCTCGTGTTTGTTTTATTCCAGCTACTGTAGCAGTTTTTCAGGTGTGTTAAAAGGCCTAGAAGCCACATTACACAGGTTGTGCATCTCCACTGGAGCTTTGCTCCCCCGTACCTGCTGCTCAGCTCCAGAACCAGGACAGAGAGACCTCTCTAATTCCATCCTCCATCCTTTGATCCCTCTTGTGAGGGCTTTTAGATCCGAGTATGGCCCCAGTGTTCCACCAGAGCACCGTGCCATGGCACACACCTCTGGTCCAGTAAATGTCCAGTTTTGTGGATACCTATTATGCTCCCCTCCAGACTGACAGCTAGCTTGGTGGTCCCCATGCAGAGTCATTTAAAGAGGAAATATTCAAGATTTCACCTACTTTTTACGTAATATAACAGCTTCAGAGTAATGTTGCTGGTTAAATAAAGGACTTGTAACTTGTTCCAGAGAATGGAGGCTCTCTGCCTTCCACTTAGCGTCTCTTGGCTGAAAACCAGCCATGTGAGATCAGAGCCTTCAACCCTGTGTCCCAGCTCTTGTGCTGGCGGCACCATGACACCAAAACTCACTGTAATCCATGATCTCTTTATGACATATAGAACTACACAAATACACATTGTAACATGTATATGATATACTGTATAGCGTTATCCACTGCTCCATGGATTACATTCTGGCTGGCTTCGTTAAAAACAAATGCTGAGGAAAGGTTGGCAAAATAGCAAAAAATCAACTGGCTGTACATAGTTCCCCTTTAACATGAAGACAAACTGACATAAACATTATGTTTTATTACTCTAACTTCAGGTTAAATGTGAAGTTTGTCTGAGTGTTTGATGAAGCTGCTTTACTCCAGCTCACATTGCCTGTTATCAACCCCAACTTTCATTGTTGTCTGAACAGAATGAGGTTGAGCAAGCAGATATTGGGTCAGTGATCAGGCATAATATCAACTATATCTTCAGATTAATTGTAATTAAAAACAAACTAGATTTTGAAGTTGAAGTTTTAAGTTTTGAAAGACATCAACACAATATTGTAATATATAACTTTATATCATTTTACAGGGCCTTTTTTGTTTGGTCTCCTGATGAGGTTTTGTGTTTTGCGCTTCACTGCCACCATATACAGTAACCACAGTACTGCTTTACTGAGTCAACTAAATTTGTTCTTTTGTGCTTTTCTTAAAGGGCCACAAGACGAGCCATAATCCTGGGGCCAGGCAGGATTTTTTTTTTACATTTTTGTTAAAAACTGTTCCTTTGGCCTGAATTTTGTTCAGAAAAAAAAATCATAGTCCTCTACTGTTCACCAGCTGTTTCTCGTGTTTGGTCATTTCTTCAGTAGGTTTCCTCATCTTAGACCCCAAGATGAGTCCCAACAAGACTGGACCACTGCGTGCCACCATTCAAACAGTATCTGGGGGTACCATAATGGCATGTAGCCACAAATTCAGACCATTATTCTATGTTTTCATATTTGACATACCATTTTATCATAGTTGTGACTCCCTAAGTGTGCAGGTTAGACAAGGTCATAGAGTGTAAACCAGTTCTGGGTAAGTCTGAGAGCTAACTGTGGCTCCCACTCAAGTGTCATTATTCCATGTGGTAGGTGGGCCAGAATTAAAATGCACAGTGGCCCACATTTGGGTGAGTGCTGGTTTATTTGGTCTCTTCTTGGCTGACATTTGGCAGTGTGTTGGTTTGGTTGTGGCCCACTTCTGGCAAACAATTGTGGACCACCCTAGTACCCATCATTCCATGTTGTATGTGGGCCGGATGAACATGTCAGGTGTGGGCCAGATATGGACCAAACGAGTTTTGTACAGTGGCCCACATTCAGTTGAGTACTGGTTTATTTGGTCTGTTTTTGGTTGACATCTGGCATTGTGATGGCTTGGTTATGGCCCACTTTTGGCAAACATGAGTGGACCGCCCAAGTGCCATCATACCATGCTGTACGTGGGCCGGATGAACATGTCAGGTGTGGGCCAGATATGGACCAAAAGAGTTTTGTACAGTGGCCCACATTCAGTTGAGTACTGGTTTATTTGGTCTGTTTTTGGTTGACATCTGGCATTGTGATGGCTTGGTTATGGCCCACTTTTGGCAAACATGAGCGGACCGCCCAAGTGCCATCATTCCATGCTGTATGTGGGCCGGATGAACATGTCAGGTGTGGGCCAGATATGGACCAAAAGAGTTTTGCTATCTGAGCAGGGCCTGGGGGTGGGGCTCGGGGGCGAGTGCCTGGTGGCCGGGCCTTCGCCCACAGCCTGAATAAGGGACATGGGACCCCGATCCCACAGACCCACCACCAGTGGGAGGGGGCCAAAGGGGACGGGTGCAGTGTGAGCTGGGCGGCAGCCGAAGGCGGGGACCTTAGCGGTCCGACCCTCAGCTGCAGAAGCTAGCTCTAGGGCCGTGGAACGTCACCTCTCTGGTGGAGAAGGAGCCTGAGCTGGTGCGCGAGGTTGGGAAGTTCCGGCTAGATATAGTCGGCCTCACCTCGACGCACAGCAAGGGCTCTGGAACCAGTCTCCTCGAGAGGGGTTGGACTCTCGTCCACTCCGGAGTTGCCACTGGTGAGAGGCGCTGGGCAGGGGTACTTATACTTATTGTAGATTATTGACAAGAGGGTAGCTTCCCTCCGCCTTTGGGTGGGGGGACGGATCCTGACTGTTGTTTGTGCCTATGGTCCAAACGGCAGCTCAGACAATGCAGCCTTTTTGGACTCCTTGGAGGGGATGCAACAAGCTTAGTAAGCTGGTTTCATCAACCCCTAATAAGGAGTTGTTTTTCACCATGTTTAATATTCTCAGGAAGATCGGGTCACCATCACTTAGGAGAATTCCAGGAAATCGAACATTGGCCTGAACACGCCAGGTCGGCCTGGGCATGCCGGGCCAGGTTGGTCTGGGCATGCCGGGTCAGGCTGACCTGGTGCGCACACAATGACGTGCGACACCCTCACGCCAACGTACACCACGTATAAAGAGTCTGTAAGAAAGTGCCTCTGGGCTGTTTTGCCATTTGCTGTTTGTACTGTTGCTGAGTATCTGCAATAAAGATCCCAGTTGGCTGTTCGACGACTTCTGTTCTCCGTCTCATACTTAAAGATTACTGAAGTTAAGTAATCGTGCAGATTTACAATATATTGGCGTCACGAACAGGAGAACAGGAGAAACAAAACAGCCAGAAATTGACAGGCAGCTGGGGAGAGTTTTTTCTCTAATAGAAAGCCTTTTGAGAAAGGCAGAGTTAAGACGGGTCTAGAGGACCACGTATAGAGAGCCTTTTGAGAAAGGCAGAGTTAAGACGGGTCAAGAGGACCGTGTATATATTAGCCTTTTGGGAAAGGCAGTTGGAAACACGCCTTGGGTAAGGCAATGTGCGGTGAGAAGTAGTACCGCAAATTTTGGTTTCGAAGGGAAAGCAGTCAAACGGTCAATCGACCGAACAGTGGTTTTTGGTAGCCTTGGAATAGGCAGTCATGCGGTTTTAGACCGTCGGCTCAGAAGGGACAGGTACGTTGAGTCTAGAAGAGACCAACGGGTTTGTGTTATGGTAAGGCAGTCTAGAGAGACTTGTGTTTTGTGTGAAGCTGATAGTGATCAGCAGAAGCAGTCTAGAAGCTGAGGTGGAGGAGGAGAGCTGAGAGAGCCACTGTGTCCTGTGAGTGAAGGATACAGATCATTCTGAGTTGTCTTTTTTTCATTTTTCTTTCCACTCATAACTTCTCCTTCAACATTCCATTTAACCATCATTCTCAACAATTGTTTGTTTTCCCTTATCTCAGCTACCTTCTCCCACATCTTTAAACATTTTTCATTTTCCTCCATGTTTTTCAACCATTGTGAATCCATTTTCTTTTTCTTCTCCAATTTCCCTCTTTTTTCCCATCTTTATTTTAGACGCAGTTCTCACTACGAATCTTGGATCTGTTTTACAACACAATCAAAGATAAAAGCCGCCGTCCCAGATGGAACTTGTTAAGGAGTCAAAGGACTTTTAATACTGATAGAAAAATTAAATACAAGACTGAGGCTGAAACCAAGTTAAAAAGTCAAGTTGCTTTTATTCTTGCAAGAAGGAGCAAATCAACAGATACACTGCTACCAACCGCGTTCAGAGAATGCTCAGAAGGCAGTCCTCAGAGTACAAGCTTTATACCTAACAAAAGTAGCAAATCATCTTTATCAACAAGTGTTATCAGGGCGCCAGGTGGTGGTCTGTTTCCCTCTCGAGGCCGTCTCTACTGTCTCCACTGCCAGTCTCTCCCACCACTGCGACCTTCACATTCTCTTAGTCAAAATAACTCATAACATCTGATGGAAATTTACTGCACCAAAGAGCAAGTATTAGCTTCTTGACCTTCTAGCATTGTGGCCTCTTACAAGCACAAGCACAATAACTCTAACTCTACATGTGTGGAATACAAAGTATAATGCATACACTTTTAAACACTACTACAGTCATAAAAATAGTCACACTAACTATTCTAACACATACTAATATAATGCATAAAAGTACAATCACCAATAACTAAATATATTGCTGCAAACTGATTATAGAAATGTAAGAATGAATATAAGATATTTGTATTTTCCCATCAAATACCTTAATCTCTTCCCCTTAAACCTTTACCATGACGCTACAGAATAGAAAGGTATAGTGGTATGTCTCTGATGTAATTTTGCTTTATTTTAAATTTTCACATGTAAAGAGACTGAAATCATTTCAACATCTCACCCAGTTTAGAGGGAAATTGTTCCTCGTTTGGGACCGCTGTGGAGTTGACCAATGTACTCACGACCGTCGATCCTCTCATCTCAGACTCGTTTGTGTCGAGGTAGAGGGAAGAGTGAGGGTCAGTCTCGAGTGGCCCCTGCGAAGGTCCGCGAACTCTCTAGTGATCCCACTTCTGACACCAGCTTTGTTGTGGAGATTTCCTTAATTAATGGTAAGAGAGGAAAAACATGAGTTCAGTAATGGCTTCAGTAGTTCATGTATGATTTATTCTTGCAAGAGGGAGTTCGGTGATACACCACTCAAGGCATTGTATAGGGAAGTCCTCTGAATCTAAGATAAGCAACACTTTTAATACATTTGGCATACCCCCCTTCCTGCTCTAAGAATCAACATTATTCTTTGTTCGCCTCGTGCATGACAGAGAGACGTTAACCAATCAGCACTCAAGGACAGCGAATGATCATCTCAAGCTGACGGAATGGATAGCTTGGTTAGCAAACACTAAAAAACAAGTTACTGGCAATGAAAGCAGGAGATACATAGTTGCAGAGATAGAACAGGGCATACAGTTCTGCAGTTTGGTTGCATACAGAGTGAGAAAAACAATTTTCATGACAAGCAGAAAGTGTATCTTGTGATTCTCTTTTTGACGAAGTTAGAGTTTACATACATTTTCCATTACAGGACACAGGCAGTAGCTGGAGGGAGAACAAGAGAAACATACAAAGTACTTTAATATCTTAGGAAATGACTTCATGGGTGAGGACAGCATTGACCTCTGAGAACTGACAGGTAACATTTACTGTTTGACAGACAGCTAGCAGGTGATGGGGGAGGGAGGAAGGTGTGCCTGGGCATCTCCTCCAAGTCCTCTGCAGCAGGAGGTGGTGCCGGTGGTCCTGGTGTGGAAGGAGCTGGTGACTCTGCAGGCTGGTCCAAGATGAGGGCTATCAGAGGTTCCGTGTGGTGGTGGTGCTCCTGGGTTGCATCCAGCAGTTCCTCATCTGTTGGTTCCAGCACGGCAGAGACACCAGCCCCCTCATGTAGTGCTGCTGTGGTGGTGGTGGTGGTGGCGATGGCAGGAGGTGGATGCTGCCAGAGAGAGAGAGGGGCCTGTACTTGGGAGGCTTAAAAAGAAATACAATGTTTCAGTGAGATGAAAAAAAAGATTAGAGACTTGCAGCATGTTTTTACTGTTTTAACAATATACAATAGATTCAAAGGTAGAAACCAGAAAATGTCTTTTTAAAACAAGTTCAATAATCTCAAATATTTGCAGT
Source organism: Scomber japonicus (assembly GCF_027409825.1). Classification (NCBI taxonomy): domain Eukaryota; kingdom Metazoa; phylum Chordata; class Actinopteri; order Scombriformes; family Scombridae; genus Scomber; species Scomber japonicus. Next base: position 28,494,725 of record NC_070598.1, read on the forward strand.
GTATACAGCAAAATATTAAGAGCAGTAAAAAATTAATCCCACCCTCTCTTTCATAAACAATATTCCATATCTAACACTTCATTTTTGATACTTACTGTGTCAACTACCGCCTTGACCTTCATCTGAAGGCTCCTCAGATGATGTTGAGGGAAGAGGGTCTGGAGCCCTCTTACTGAAGCCTGAGGAAAATTCTTTGTACGCTGTAGTACAAATGACAGGTGCTATGTCTGCACACAACTTCCTCACGGAGTGGGGGCCGCAATACCTGTGACGCCACTACCATTGAACATTTCTGAGACACTAGGCGTCATGGTAGCCTTTACCCTGGGAGTTTTCCTGAAGGACAGAACTGTGAAAGACATGGCTAAGGCCGCGTTCACACTGCAGGCAAATCTAATTATTTCTCATATCCGATTTTTAGGCCTGACTGTCCACACTGTTTTTAGCAAGTGTCCAAATCGGATTTGGCTCTGTTTAGACTGGGCCACATTAATGACCAATCTGACAGGTTGCTGTGGCAACGTTGTCAGAGCGGAGCCGTCATTTAGCGTGTATTGTGCGATGTCATATAATTGCGACAGCGACGGCAAACCCATAGCAACAAACCAGACGGGAAAATGATGGAGGCAGGTCACCTAAGTTTATTGGCCTTATCACTGTCTAGTCAAGGAGTAGAACAACTTAGACGCACTAGACAACTTCAATGCCGGAGGAGGCTGCTAAGGCCCATATACAGAAGCGCTTCGTGCTGCACTTACTGCAGGCGTTACTGTGCACCGACAAGTGTGGTGCTACCCGAAGAGCTGCGATTGATGGGAAAATTTAGTCCTCGGCAGTTTTGACGAAGACCAATGGCTTGCTGACTTCAGAATGTGCCGAGCAACGTTTGATATGCTGACTGATCACCAAGGCTCACACGTCTGGACATGCACTTCAGGCAGGCAATACCGGTGGAGAAACGTGTGGCAGTTGCCGTGTGGTGGCTAGCGACAGGGTCAGGCTACCGCACCGTTGCGCAACTTTTTGGCTTCGGTAAGGCAACGGTATACATGATCATCCATGAGGTGTGTACCTCCTTGACCGCTCTGCAAAGAGAGTACATCAAGCTTCCTGTGGGAGATCACCTGCAGCTAGGGTGACCATTTCCATAACACCAAAAAGGAGGACATTATGTGGCATATCAATGAATTACTATGGGACTCAGGTATACTCTCATTTATAGTACAATTTTGAGTGGTTTAAATATGATGTTTGTGTAGCTGAATAGGAAAAAATATTAATTAAAGTCAAAAAGTGTTTGTTCACATGTTCACAGTATTTGTATTTAGTCAATACATTGTGGTGTTCAAAAAGTGTCCACTGAGATGAATCTTTTAAAGTGCAGAGTGCCACAAAGCGTAACATGTGTGGTCTTAAATGTAAAACAACAATTAACAGGTAACATACATAATCAAAAAATGCAAAAAATAGCATTTCTAAAGTGCTTCAGTATTTTGGGCACACACACAACCACAGTGTCATGTCTGCTAAGTTTCTGTTTACGTTTGCACATTTCATGTTATGTCTTGTCTTTCCTGTTTTATTTTGAAATCACTAACCCTTTGTCTCTGTTCTAGATTCACCTTCCTGCATGCCCTTCCCCCGTTTCATCACACCTGCTCCCTGATTGTTCTCCCCACCTGTCTCCCATCTTCCCTCGTTTCTTTTTGTATTTTACCCTCTGTGTCTCACAGTCTCGTCGCCAGTTCAATGCACTTCATGGTCCTCGTCCCAGCATCTTTCATAGCACTCTTAGTCATAGTCATAGCCTGTTTGTGTACGACCTTGCCTGTTTTCTCGACCCTGCCTTTTGTTATGCATTTGTGTACACCAGTTCTGTGCTCTGGGGAGTTCATGACACACAGTGTCTGTGTGTGTGCAGCAGACCTGTATTTAAGCAAACTCCACATTCATCCTCTGTAGCAGCTCAGGAGACAACAGCCCCTCTGTCATCATGGCTTCCAAGCCCCCACTGCCCCTGGGCCTGTTTATATCCTGCAGAGACTGGTACAAATAACAACATAGCAACAATATAGTTATCAACCTTCCAAAATCTGTGTTGTTTTCAACCCAATAGATATAAATACTTCATGTAGCCCATCAGTGAAATCATAAGGTTAGTGTACTCACCAAAATAGTTGATTGTCTATCTGCAATACTTCTGTTCTTTCGAGGTCTTGTGTTTTGGCATGACGCTAACTTTCTGTCAATGTCGTATGACGTAGCAGCACATGGACCCTTGTTTGCGTTTTTTTTTGTTGTTGTTTTTTTCAAAGGTCTTTTTATTGATAGCAAGTCAAGAATAATAGTCACTGTACAAAAAAATAAGTTGTTTTTTGTTTTGTTTTTTTTCCCCAGAACAGCACCCACCCGAGACACATGTCCCGTGCCCAAATATGAGCAAACACAAGCAAGAAGACAAATTATGAATAAACAGAGCAAAAAATAAATAATAAAATAAAATAAATAAATATATAAATAAGGTAGATCAAAATAATAATAAATAAATAAATAAATAAAAAAAAAAGAACCATTTAAGGAGAGGACAAGGGAAGGGGGGGGGGGCTAATCAGAGATTATGGTAATGGGTTTCTCAAAAAATTCTAAGAAGGGGTACCATATTCTGTAGAATTCATTCTCTGAACCCCGGATAGTATATCTAATCTTTTCTAAATTCATACAGGACATCATGTCTCTGAGCCAGTGTGAGTGAGAAGGAGGAGCTGGACCCTTCCACCTAAGGGAGATGGCTTGTCGAGCTAGTAGAGATGCAAAAGCCACAACGTTTAACGAATCTTTAGGCAGATCCAAATCTGGAGCAATGCCAAAAATAGCAGTTAAAGGATTGGGCTCAATATGATGATGGAGGGTGTCAGAGATTGTCTGAAAGACTGATGTCCAAAAGTTCACTAAGGAGGGACATGTCCAGTACATGTGATAAAGTGAGGCTGGTGCACCCTTACATTTATCACATACAGGATCAACATCAGGGAACATTCGTGCCAGCTTACTTTTTGATATGTGAATACGATGCACTACTTTGAATTGCAAAAGTGCATGTCGAGAACACATGGAGGAGGAGTGTACCCGGCCAAGAACTGAGTCCCATGTGTCCTCTGTAAAGGTATAGTTTAAGTCTTGTTCCCAAGCGGATTTGATAGCTTCTGTTGAAGAGCAGTGCAGTTCGGAAATAAGATAGAATAGGTTAGACATAACACCTTTAGACGTGGGGTTAACCGAGAGAAATGTGTCAACTGGGTTGACAGAGGGTTTGTGAGGAAAATTTGCTGTTAAATGCTGTACAAAATTTCTGATTTGTAAAAATCTGAAAAAATGGGATTTGGGAATATCAAAGGTTTCTGTCAATTGAGAGAAGCTGGCAAAGCAATTGTCAATATACAAATCATCAAACCCTTTCTGTGCCAGGTCTTGAACGCGCCATCTGCCATTGAGGGGACAAAAAGATGATTCGCAGCAATTGGGCTTTTAAGTGAGAAGAGTTGTAGACCAAAGCTTTTCCTAAATTGGCCCCAGATTTGCAAGGAGTGTCTAGCTACTGGGTTACTGTTGGGGACAACCGAAGCTAGAGGAAGTGCGGCGCCTAAAAGGGTAGGTAAGGAGACAGGGTTGCTAGCACAGACCTCCATTGTCACCCAAGCTGGAGAAGAGGGATCCAGATGAAAATGCTTCCAGTACAATAGACACCTGATATTGGCTGCCCAGTAATAGTGCTGGAAATTAGGCAAAGCCATTCCTCCCACCTGCTTAGGCCTTTGAAGAAATACTTAACACAGGCGGGGTTGTTTACCATTCCAAATGTAGGATAACATTAGTGAGTCGAGGGCCTTGAAAAAGGATTTTGGGATAAGAATGGGGAGACACTGAAATAAATACAGGAACTTGGGAAGCAAGGTCATTTTAATCGAGTTTATCCTTCCAATGAGGGACAGAGACAAAGGGGACCATTTAGATAAAATCTGTTTAACTTGATCGTATAGAGTGAGAAAATTTGATTTAAATAAGTATTTAAATTCCCTAGTAACACATATTCTGAGATAGGTGAAATGATCTTTTACCACCTTTTAAAGGGAGGTCTGTGAAGTTAGGTTTTAGTGCTTCTTTATTAATTGGGAATAGCTCACTTTTGTTTAAATTCAATTTATAACCTGAAAACTGACTAAAATTCTCCAAAATAGTGAGGACTTCTGGTAGAGAGGTGGATGGTTTGGAGACAAACAGAAGCAGGTCGTCTGCATACAATGAGACCTTATGTTCGACTCCTCCCCTCCATATACCCCGTATCCGCCCACTACTACACAATGCAATTGCTAAGGGCTCGATAGCAATCGCAAAAAGGAGTGGGCTTAGTGGGCAACCCTGTCGTGTCCCACGGTGTAAGTCAAAGTATTCTGAGTAATGGCTGTTGGTTAGAACTGAGGCAGACGGGCATTTATACAACAATCTGATCCAGGAGGAAAATACAGGGCCAAATCCAAATTTTTCAAGAGTCAATAAAAGATAGCTCCACTCTACTCTATCAAATGCCTTCTTAGCGTCCATAGAGGCAAGGCACTCTGCATTAACATGTTTTGAGGTATAAAAAATATTAAACAACCGACGAACATTATAGAAAGAATGGCGTCTCTTAATAAATCCAGTTTGATCTGGAGATATTACAGTTGGAAGAATATCTTCGAGTCTGCGTGCCAAGATTTTGGCAAGGACCTTTACATCTGTGTTTAGTAGAGAAATCGGCCTGTACGAACCACAATCTAGTGGATCCTTGTCTGTCTTATACAGCAGAGTAATACAGGCCTGATTGAATGAGGGAGGGAGTGTCCCTGAGTCTAAGGAATCAGAAAAAACTGAGCACAGCAAGGGGGTCAAATCAGCAGAACATTTTTTGAAAAAATCTGACGGAAACCCATGTGGGCCAGGAGATTTACCAGACTGCATAGATGATATTGCTGCTGAGATTTCTTCCTGGGTGATGGGAGCATCTAGGTTATTTCTATGGTCATGAGAAAGGGACGGTAGGTCGAGATTATTGAAGAAGTCTTCCATTATATTGAAGTCTGTTGTACAATTTGAAGAATAAAAATTGGAATAAAATTTTTTGAATTTATCATTAATTATTCTCTGGTCAGATGATTTATCACCATTTTCCGTCTGTACTGCAGCAATGAGTTGCTTTGCTCTTACCCCACGCAGCTGATTAGCCAGGAGTTTGCCAGTTTTTCCACCATGCTCATAATAGTTACTTTTATTCCGAAGTAAATGTCTTTCAATTTGTTGTGAGGAAAGAAGGTTAAATTCCGTCTGAAGTTTCAAGCGCTCCTTGTACAGTTCAGGAGAAGGCGATTCTGCATATTGTTTATCTATGTTTATAATCCGGTTGGCAATATCAGTCTGTTTTTGCTTTGAACATTTAGTTTTATATGCTGCAAAAGAAATAATCTCTCCTCTCAAATATGCTTTCATAGCTTCCCAGATTGTTTTATTTGACATATTTGCTGTTTTATTGATGCTTAAAAGGTTTTAATGTGTAGAGATGTGCAAGAGAAAGCTCTCGTCAGAGAGCAACGATGGATCCAATCTCCAGTGTCTCCTTGCAAACTCAGCATCTGGAAAAGCTAACTCCAAAACTAGGGGAGCATGATCAGAAATAATAATACCTGTGGCTCTGTCAACCAGTCTATTCTTTCTGGATCACAATTACTGAGGCACTCTCTACCATCCTGGACTCCAGAATCCCATCATCTCCAACACTCTGTCTTCTTAATGATATTTCTACAATCCACATTACGCAACACTTCAACAAACCCTTGCTCATCTCTCTAACTGTCGCTAAGAAAGTAGTCCTCCAAAACTGGAAATCAAAGAAATCATGCCATATCAACCACTGGAAAGACTTAATCACAGAATATATTACAATAGAAAAACATCATGCACATAGAGAGAAGCAAATGTCAGCCTTTGACAACACCTGGTCCCCTTTTCTAACATTTTTAAATTTAACAAAAACATAACCAAAAGCCACCCCCCCCCCCCTTTTTTTCCCTTGCCCCCCTTTCTATCTTTTTGTTTGCTTATTTGAGTGGTTGGTTGATTAATTAATTAATTAATTGGTTGGTTGGTTGGTTGGTTGATTGATTATTTAATCAATGGATTAAACTTATTTATATATTTTTTTAGTTATCTTTTTAACTTTTTAATTTTTAATTTTTAATTTTACTTAACTCCTCCTTTCCTCCTCGATAGTCACCATTTTACATACAGACACACACAAGCAACACCCAAACATAGCATGTTACAAAAAGCCCCTTCCCATAACCCGATCATGACCACTCACAGACCTTTCTACTCATTCACAAACAACTGAGTCCCGTCCTGTCAGTTTTGTCATCGTCCTGTCCCACTGTCTGTCTGTCTGTCTTTGTCTGTCTGTCTCTCTGTCTCACCTGTCTATCTGTCACCTAGTTGTTAAAAGTTAAAAATAAAGTTGTCCTCCGAAGAGGGGGGGTGGTGGTGGGAAAAAAAAAAGAAAAAGAAATAATACCTTCATAACCGCATGACTTGAGATTTGAGATTAATTTATTGTCAACAAAGAAATAATCGATTCGAGTATACGTGTGGTGGACGTGAGAGAAGAAGGAGCATTCTCTACAAGAACCGCCAAGCATCAGAAAGACTAAAATCATTGAGAAATGCTTTGATGTAACCGGCAGACTTACTGAGAGTCGTAGGTTTAGGGGAGGAGCGGTCTAATACCACATCTAAAAAACAATTGAAATCTCCCCCAAGAATTAGACAGTGAGAATTTAGATCAGGGAGTTCAGAGAAAAATTGATTGAAAAACTGTACATCATCAACATTAGGTGCGTACACATTGGCCAAAACCACTGACTTTTTGTAGAGTTTGCCAGAGACTATGATAAAACGACCAAATTTATCTGCTATGATGCCTCAAAGATAAGCCTCAAAAGGAATGTTTCTATCAATTAAAATAGCAGCACCCCTGGCCTTTCCCTTGAAACTAGAGTGGAAGAACTGTCCAGCCCAGTATTTACCTAATTGCCATTGGTCAGAGTCTCGTAAGTGGGTTTCCTGCAGGAAGGCTACCCCAGCCCTGAGCTGTTTTAAATGCGCAAAAACTTTATTTCTCTTCACTGGATGATTCAACCCCTTAACATTCCAGCTAGTGAAATTGAGATTACCCTTCATCTAAAAAAAAAAAAAAAAATCGTAGGAGAGTAGAATTGGTAGCCCCGGAGGAAAACAGGGAAAGGGAGGAGAGAAAGAAAGAAAGTTCTCTGCTGCTGCGTCCTTTTTGGCTTGTTTCCCAGATTTTGACATAGTTAAAGCTGTAGCGTCTATCCTACCCGCGTCCAGACCCCGTCGTTCAGTTTTCAGATGAGAAAAATAGGGTTTAAAAAGGTAAAGGGGAACGTTTTAGTGGGAGCTAGAAAACTTCACGCCTACTCCATGCTCTGCAAACCGGAAGTCCTTGTTTGCGTTTTTAACCAATGATATAAGCAGATATTTATCTGACACCGCTCTTAGCCAATCATTTGTTAGACCAGATATGTTACTGTGTTGGATACATTTTTTATAGTCAAGCCTAGTGCCTCAAAAAGGAGGACAAATACGCATCCGACTGAAAATCCGGACTGTCCAGCCTAAAGCCGGACGCCTGGTCACCCTAGAGTGATGGCACCCAGGTTAATTTTATGAGGCTAAATGATTATTAATTCCAGACCTACACACACAAAACCACAAAAGACAAAACCCTAACATCTATCCATCTATCTATCTATCTATCAGGCCAATTCTTCAAGAGATAGTATTAGCAATTTTTTCCTTTTCAGAATGAAAGTCCTGAAAACATCTCTGTCAGTGATATTTGTGACTCCATTGCACCATAGTTTTCCATTATGGAACAGTTTTTCATGCTTATGGTTTTGGATTTAAGTTTGGTTTAAGTTTGTTTTTGTGGTTGTTTTTTTTTACACTTAAACTAACCACAAGTTAATTTACAATTCTATAAAGTCAAGAATTAACAAGAGAGAGATTATTAGATAAATACATGGTCAGAATCTCAGCAGAGGTTATGACAGGATGAGGATTTTCTTTCATTTAAACCAAATGTTTATTCTTCACAATTATCTTCACATGAAAGAAATACACAATTCACCCTTTCACATATTACATATGAGAAATTTACATGTGATGATCGTTTACTGCATCATTTGCCCAAATGACATCAGAAGAGCTCTAAGAGTTCTCAGGAATAAGTTGTCAAAAGGTAACACACACTACTAATTTTGGCTCATCTACAATCGCTCACCTTGGTGAATACTCCAAGAGAAAGAACTACACTGTATAAAGTTAAGTTTGAACCCACAGTGAAAACACATTTAAATCTGGCCTTTTTCAGAGCAAAATTGATAAAATGATTATTCCACCTTAACCATTATGACTATGGTGTCTGTCACCTTTACCCAAATCAGTGAGGATGACCCTGGAGATTGTCACAACAACTTCTTGAAGCTGTATGATGGCCCAGATACCTCCTCACTGCCTTTTGGACCTTACTGTGACCTTACTGTATGAAACCCAAGAAGAATCACTACTTTAACTGTAATGTCACAGACTTAGAAGGATATTCACTGAATCTGATAGTGGTAGGGGTACATCATTTTGTGTCACTCCAATTTTTTGATGTAGTTTTCAATTTTTGTAATTTGCATGAAGTGTGGTCAGGCTGTTATGCTAGATGTTGCACATATCTGTTTTCTGCCGTTAAACTAGGATTATTTGATTATTATTTGAAGAAAATACATTTTTGGAAGTGCAAGTATGCATTTATCCTCCCTGAAGAAGACTGAATGTGAGGAGATAGTAGTTAAAAGTCCCTTCTAGACATATTTCAACACATACAAAAATAGTCCGTAAGAAAGTCAGAATACCTTATTATTCTCTCTGATTTAAAAAATCCTAAATCTATAAATATGCCATAAATATATCACACCTGTGTTTATTGCATACTGGGCCACCACTCAGTACTAACTAATTTGTGATATCACAGATCTGAAACTGAGATTTCAGGTGCGTACAGAGAAATGTTCACCCTTCAGCAAATGAATGTGAAAACAGCCATCTAACTCATACATCATTCTGCACATGAAGTTCAAACATTCATCATATGGAACAATGTGCAAGGAAAAATGAGTTATGTTGTAATCCTTAAGATTTCAGTCCTGGTTAATTTGGCGAGTGCTATTTAATAATACAGCAAACACTTTTTTGCAATTGGGTATCTGTTTGCAGAACAACCAAAAAACAAATACAATGCATTTCCTGTTGCTGTTTTACTATAAGAATCAGCATATATTTCACCAGTTGAACCCTTTTAATCTGAAGCAGCAGCAATAAGAAATATTGGTATTGCATTTGGAGTAAGTAAATTCACCTTTAATGTGGCTATAGGAAAGTTAACAGTAAACTGAGGCTGATCTCAGAGATCAAATTAAAAACTGTACGACTGAATTACATGCTGCATTTTCCCTGTAGATACGAATCAGAATACAGGGCAAAGTGTAAATAAGTTTAATGGCTGTAGCCGCAAATATGTTGTGTTATCAAAAATACTATAAACAATGTGGTTTGACTTAACCACTTAACACACGCCCCTGTTTTTTATGCTGTTAGCCTAAACGACATGCCCAAGTTGTGAGCAGCACAGATCCCACATAGTTTGAGACTCAGATATGTGTCTGGTATCATTGGAAAGGAAACACTCTCAGGATTCTTGTAAAAGTGTCTGTGTGATTCTGTGACTTACTGACAAAGAGTGGCAGAGGTTACAATGATGGGGTTGTTTACTCGCGTTTTCCTCAGGTCCTTTTTGGAGACTCCAAATGGACACTTGGTTACCAAAGCTGTATAACCACAATCAAACACCTATAACTTCACATCCCCTTTGCCTACAATCAAAATCTTGGTCTCTAATGAAAGCTGACGCCATATTATTATTATTATTATTATTATTATTACATATAACCATATTTTTTTGTTTGGCCATATCTATCTATCTATCTATCTGTTTATTTTGGTATAAGTCATATGTCAAGTCGAAGAAGAACCAACCGTGTACCAAAATGCCGTGTGCGTAATGATATATGGTTCAACTCTTTTACGCACCGGGCGCACGCCGGTTACGCTTGGAGTTTGTTTATGGACAGCCAAACTGATAGCTTAGTGTCATACACCGTTGGAAACCTCTGACTATTGGCTAAAAGGTTATCAACTTCATTTCACTGAATATTTCCATAGGCTGGAACAGCAGTCAATCAAAGCCATGTCGTCATTGTTGTCGGTCACATGTCCTCATTGGCTTTGGAGACATGTACTGCCTAATCCTAAACACCGATTGGCTTGTGTGTGGTGTTGTCAGAAGCAGAAGAGGCTCACGGTCGTAAACATCTAGTCACGTGTACTCTGAGATGGACGCGCAGGTCAGGAAATGACGTAAACGGACCGTATTTGGTTTGTTATTTGTGTTATTACGTTACGTGTTGGACTAAATACATGTTGACATATTGAGGAAAGTATTCCGGTTTTATGGAAACGGATTTCATATTTCACAAGAATGGATACTTGGCGAGCTGTACAGAAAGTCCTGAGTCATCAGATGAACGTTGTGGATAAAGGGAAGACTTTGAAGGTATGTAGGCATTATAGCTTTTCTTACTTAGCTCAGGGGCTAGCCGAGCTAATCGCTAATACTATTAGCAATATGAGCAACCATATAAGTCGTGAGTGGTCTTGAATGAATCAGGACAATCTAAGCTTTCCAACGATGTACGGCATGAATATATATGTTTAAGGGTTGGTGTTTAAAACATTCAGAAGAACTTGTGGCTACCTCCTAACATCCGTCCCGTCCCGTGAACGGAACAGCGGGCGTTAAGTGGTTAATGAAGATCTTTTATTATATTGTTATGTTGGACTGTAACTTCATGAATCATTCACTACATTATTTATGTAAACACATTAAAAAATAAATAAAAATAGTGTCCCACCTAAAGAATATTACTGGCTGCTTCAATCACACCACATTGTGCTGAAGCTCCTATGAGCCAATAAAATAAGCAGAATGTCACTGAGGGAACACAAGGGAACAGAAAGGAAAACACAAGTTTTTGTGAAATCAGCTATTTGTAAGATTGCCAGTCCATCCTCCCATGTATAATTAGGTATAACTCTTTTCTGTGTCCTTTCTGTGTTGTTTGTTCAGCAAACCAACATTGCACCATTCACAGCCTCCTCCCATTGAGTCTACATTGTTTTCCAAGCTCAGTTGACCAGCCTGCCTTCAGGGTTCAGAATTACCTGGAGCAGCTGAAAAAAATCACTTATTCACACATGCGCGCACACCAGCATATGCAGGTAACAGAGTTAATGCAGATACGCAAGATGATACAAATTCTCTGACTTGTGAACGCAGCACAATATAAATTGTACTGTCTCTGGAGCTGTACATGGGTCAATGACGTGACGCCTACATTTGCAGTCCGACTGCATGTTATACAGTTAGAAAAGGGTTTAAATGGATAAATAAATACCATATATATGTAGTGGCTTTCCTTCATATGTATTCACTTTAAGTTTTCAAAAACACAAGTTATTAGTGATTTTTCTTTTATTTAAAGTGATAAAATATCATGTGGTGCAACCGTCTGGCCATGACTGCTGTTATGAAAACTTTATTTACTCCAAAACTATTCAAATGTATGTTCTGCCTTTTTGGCATGTTTTCCAGAATGTTTTATAGTACTGTACAAAATTACAAACCATTTGTATTTATTTTTCCGTCATGGCATATAAACAAACTTTGTCTGACGATGATGATTTTATGAAATATCATGTGGTGCGACCATCAAGAAACAACCACTCTGGGACTTTTATGATGAAAATCATTCTAAGGCAGGATGTTGCATCATACACTAGTTTGCCAAGGACCCATGGATGTAACAAGCAGATTTGTACCCCTTTCTAAAATATGGAAAAAATGAAGCTTTTTAATGGCTGGTATGTAGTTGCCATATTTTGATATCATGTGGTATGACCTCAAGAAAACAATGAATATGACGTTATTTCTACAAATATGTTTTGAATATAAATTTCATAGTGACCTTTTTGTGGCAAGCTAGCTTGTTTTGTTTAGGTGGTCAATTCTGTGCCTGTAAATTTTGATTGAACTTGAAAATATCATTTGGTGCGACCAAATATCATGTGGTGCGACCATTGCAGAGTCTTTTCAATGACAGATATGTCCAATATTAGAAACTTTTATATTCAGTTAATGATTTATTTACATTAATTTCTTTATTTTAGTATTATTTGGAATATATTTGTATGCAATTTGAGTAATTTTTTCTAAGATTTCAGAAGCAACAGTTTACGTTTAATTTTTGTATAATATGAGAAAAATGCAATGTCATTTTGGCAATCATGCATTTATTTGTAAAGCATTATTTATTTCTGATAGAAAAATTAATTACAAGACTGAGGCTGAAACCAAATTCAAAAGTCAAAGTTACTTTTATTCTTGCAAGAAGGAGCAAATCAACAATACACAGCTACCAACCGTGGACCGAGTATGCTCAAAGAGGCAGTCTCTTGAGCTGAGTCTTTATACCTAACAAGTAACAAATCATCTTCTATCAACAGTGTTATCAGAGTGCCAGGTGCTGGGTTGTTTTCCCTCTGGAGCCATCCTGTGCTGTCTCCGTTGTCGAGTCTCTCTTCTTCTCCCACCACTTGCGACCTTCAGCATTAGTCAAAATATCTCATAACATAGGATGGAAATTTACTGCAACAAAGAGCAAGTGTTAAACCCTTGGCCTTCTAGCACTGTGGCCTCTTACAATCAAAAGCACAATAAATCTACTTCAAACAAGTGTGGAATGCAAAGTCTGACGCATACACTTTTAATCATTACTACAGTCATATAAAAGTCACGCTAACCATTCTAACACATACTAATATCATGTATAAGAATACAATCACCAGTAAACTGAATATAATGTTGCAAACTGATTATGCAGATGTCAAAATGAATATAAGACATTGGTGTTACTGGTTATAGGAACACAAAAGGAATATAAGAGATTTGTATTTTCCCATCATTCCCTCCTGTTTATACAAGTTTCCACTGTATAAATCCTCCTGGAAAATATAAAGCACACATGGTTATTTGCAAAATGAATATAGTCACAAATAACAGTAAAAGGCATGAAATAAAATGTATTTACACCCTCTTATTCAACTGCTCATTTAGGCTATGTTTTAGTAAACATTTGTCATCACCAATACCACTTCTCTCGATTTTCAGTATGTGAGTCATTATGCCATCAAGTCAGTTTTCAGTAAAGAGGTCAACGTCAGTCTCAGTGAAGTAGATGTCAGCATAGCAGGGTGAGGCATGGCGACCAGGTTTGAGCAATTCCCAAACGTCATCCTCATCAGGAGCTGGTCGTGCGGTCTGCAGCATGTGCCCCCCCCACCAGAGTATCTACTGTCTTGGATATCAGAACTTTCAGACAAGGCAACACACAACATGCAAAGACAATAAATGTCATCAGAAACACTAAGACAGGTGTTACCAACTTCAGAAGTGTCGCTTTCCACCCTCCTGTTGTCAGTCATGTCCACAAATTGAATCCTCTAGCCTCCTCCACGTCAAGGGCTTTCTCACTGGCCAAAAGATCATTCAGATGTGAAACAACATGTGTCATATTATCAGAATAGTCAGGGACATACGTACAACACTCAGCTCCGATCACATGACATACACCACCATTTGCTGCCAACGTCAAGTCAAAAGCCATTCTGTTCTGTACAGCAACATTTCTGAGCGCCTTCATTTCAGCTGCCATGGCACTAAAACCTTCCACCGGCTGTCAAGTCTTCTACTTCTACAGCAATCTCATCAAGACGGTGTGCATTATTTACAGTTCCGTACCACGGCAGAATTCCTGACAAAAATTTCACTCCGCCGGAAATGCGCACGGCTTGAGTGTCTGTCTCCCTGCGCTGTCTAGACTTGTAGAAGTGGCTATAGTGTGTGTGATGATAGGTAAGAGTGCTGCGGACAGTCATGTGTGGGAATTAGGGATGTAAACGGTTAATCGACTATCGATTAATTGTCGATAAGAATTTACTCGATTAAATTAAATTAATTGTCGACTAATTGAACATTGCAATCTAAGACCGTTTCCCACAGGACGTACTTGAACGTAACCTGAGATTCTCGCGGGCTGCGAGAGCTAGACCTGACACAAACTTGAGGCAGCAAAAAAAAACAAAAGCAAACATGAGGCGGTCAAAACGGAGTGGAGTGTGGGAGCATTTTAGACTAATTAACGATGAAAAAGACGCACAATGCAAACTCTGCGGTGCTACATTTAAATTCAACAGCTCTACGAGTTCGCTAAGATACCACCTGAACAACTTGCATGTAGCCATTTCGTCGCCTTCACAACCAACAATCGCTGCTGTGGTGGGAAGGCGAGTATGCGACCACAGGAAAGCTGAGGGCATTACTCAGAGAATTTGCGGGATGATTGAAAGAGATATGATGCCAATTAGCACCACTGAGGGCGAGGGATTTCGGGAGTTAATACAATTCATGGAGCCAGGATATAATATCCCTTCGCGAGCGACTATAACTTCCCACTTGGAAGCACGCTACAAAAATAAGAAGGCTAAGCTAAAAACACTGTTATCCGCGGCTAATGTGGCTCTGACGACGGATTGTTGGACAGCACTGACTACAGAAAGCTACATCACGATCACTTGCCACTACATTGAAAACGACTGGCAGGTAAAGTCGGCAGTCCTTCTCACGGAGAGCTTATCAGAGAGACATACAGCTGATAATTTAGCTGACAAACTGAACCAGGCTGTGGAGTCATGGGGACTCACCGGGCGTGTAATAGCCTGTGTACACGACAACGCTCGGAACATTGTCTCAGCAAACAACCCTGCACGAGTCAGTTGGAAATCAGTTTGTTGCTTTGCTCATACTTTAAATCTGGCCGTCAATGACGGATTTGCTGCTGCTGGTGTCAACCGAGTGATTGCAGCTGCTGGCAGGTTGGTCAAGCACTTCAATCACAGCACACCAGCAACGAAAGCGCTAGAAGCAAAACAAAAACAAATGCAGCTACCAGCTCATCGGCTCATTCAGTCCTGTAAAACCAGGTGGAACTCTGTACATGCAATGTTTGGCAGACTCGTAGAACAGCGATGGGCCGTGTGTGCTGTACTATCAGACCGCTCAGAGACCAAACTTACAGATGCGAGGACGCTTGAGTTGAGAGACGACTTCTGGCAGCTTATGGAGGACATCGCGCCAGCACTGGAGGCTCTCCAATGTGCAACTACTGTAATGTCAGCAGAGACTGAGGTATCCATATCCAACACGTACCCCATCACATTTAGTCTGCTCAACACGCATCTCAAGATGGCAAATGGAGACAGCAGCAGAGTGGCGGAATTCAAATCTAAAGTGCGTACTTCGTTGGGTGAACGGATGAAGGTAAGCTATGGTCATTAATTAATTAAACTCTTCGATCAAATTTGAGGTATATATATATATTTAACAGATTATGGAGTGAATAACTTATCACCGACACATTGTCACAGTGTAAACTGCGTTTTTATGCAGTTGTACCCTTGTCATGTCAAACCTTATTAAATAAAACTCTGATGCTAGCTTTCTCCTTTATTTAATTTTAACAGGTTGAGTCTGAAGACCTCACATCAATAACACCAATGATAGCAACGATGCTGGACCCTCGACATAAGCACCTGGGATTTCTAAGCCCAGCAAGCAGGATCTCAGCTCATTCCAAACTGCTTGAACTGGCTATGGCAGAACATGTGGACTCCACATCAACAAATGAAGCCACCACTGGAGATGATGTGCCAGTCCAGGGAGCTGCACTTCAGAGACACACTTCTGCTATGACTCTTCTACTGGGTGAAAACTATACCACCAGCAGCAATGATGACATAGAAAAGGAAGTGGACATGTTTCTGAAGGATGCCTCACCACTCCTTGATTCCAGTCCCACAGAATGGTGGAAAGTCAATGAAGGGAGATTTCCAAGGCTGGCAAATGTGGCACGACGATATCTGTGCATACCGGGCACGTCTGTCCCATTTGAACGTGTATTCTCAGCAGCTGGCCTCACTGTAAACAGGCTGCGCACACGACTTACTCCTGATCACGTTAATATGCTTATTTTCTTGAACAAAAATAGAGGGGTCTAGGTCAGGAGCCTATTCAAAACACATTGAGACAGGAATGTTTTTGTTTCAGGAGAGGTAGCCTATATCTTCATTTGACTGTTCTAAGGGACGCCCTCTAATGTTACTGTCACCTTCCTCAGGGATGATTTAAATTGTGTTCAGAATATATTTGAAGTTAGGACTAGTAATCTTACTGTTACCTTTCTCAGACCAAGGGGGATTATAAATGCTGCTGCTAATTTTTCAAGTTTTTCATATGTACTTTACCATTTTATTATATGTAGGCTTAATATTGTGTAGGCTAAGCCTACCCGTATTGTTTAGATTTTTATTTAAAATGTATTTTATTTTGCTTAATATTTCACATGCAACAGGTGAGCCAGTGCACAATTATTTTTTATGTATTTTAATTTTCTGTGCATAATTTATTTTGTTAAACTACATGAATGCCATTATCTGCACAGTATCCCAACTGGTACAATAAAACATCAATTGTGCAATATAACATGCATTTTTATTCAGTAAATAAGCAATATTTTGCTTTTTATGTTAAAGACACTATTGATACCGTGAGAAATTTACATTCTCAGGAAAAAAGCCGCTTATCAGTTAATCGTTAATCGATCGATAAGGTCAATCAACTAATGATTAATGAATTAATCGATAATTTGCATCCCTAGTGGGAATAGTTTAGCTAGGAAACATGTTCCACACCACTGGGGTCTTAGTGCTTGATACACATGTTTCCCACACACCCATACATGTTCAGTGAGGCTACCAAAACCACTATCATCAGGCATAATAGCTGTAAAACTACTGCTACCATTATCTCCAGGTGAGAAGAGCTCCTGAGTCAGATTTAGTTTCTCGAGGAGAGGCCTGCTCATCAAACACGGAGAGGTGGAGCCATTCCTCCTCCCGCAAGTGGCTTGCACAGTCACATTACAGTGGGCCCGTCCCAGATAGTAAGTGGATTTCCTGCATCGTCTCTGAAAACACACACCTCCTGCTGGAAGCCAAGTGGGGTTAACTTCAAACAAGGGGCTAAATACCATAGGATCCCACCCAGACATATTCATCCCCCTTATCTCCCTCCCACTGCAGTCAGACACAGAGGCATTCAAAAGTTTCAGAGGTTGTGCAAGATTACATACTTTCATGTGTGTCATATTCTTAGACTTGTTAGTGTCTGTCACATCTGTGGTATTAGTGAAAGCAAATGCCATCAGTACACCCATCACTTCAGATAGAGGCCGGGGAATCACAGGCACTGTATACCCAGCTGAATGTGGCCACAGCGCACACACATAGCAGCTGTCATTGACCCCCACCCTCCTTGTGAAGAGATGTATTGTCTTGTACCACAGATTATCCTCTCCGGCTACATCGTCATCCTGTGTGAGAGCCCTAGTCGGTCGTCTTAGTCCAGTAATGTTAGTCTGGTTTTCCCCCTTCATCCCATGGTAAGATTCGTATAAAGCAGTCAAGCTCGACACGGTCATCACAACTATAAGGCTTAAAGTCAGGAAAACACAAGTAGTTCCTTTCAGCCCGCACAGCCCTGGGAATCTGAAAGGGTGCCAAGGTCTGTGCTGTCTAGTCTGCATGGTGTTGGTGATGCAAAGTTACCTTAAGGTTGCCAATCAGAAATTCAGCAGTTGGGTTTCCCCAAGAACCCTCCTTCCCGTTCCCCTTCTACTCCCCAGGACACTTTTTGGAAAACAGCCTGATTCTTCACCGGTTTGAGAGGAACTTGCCTAGAGCAACAGTCCCCCTTTGCAGCCGGTCTTTGAGGTCCGCTGAGGAAACAGGGAAAACAGGTTAGACAGGTAATCAAGGCAAACTCTAGTCTGACAGTTCTTTCACCTTTTTACAATGTGATAAGTGTATCCAGGAAGTTCTCTCAGCTATTCTTATCGCTGTCGGTGTTGAGAGGAGCACTTGGTATGGTCCCTCCCACCTTGGAGAGTGCCAGTACTTCCTCTTTATGACCTTTATGAAAGTCCAGTCACCAGGTTTCAGAAGTGGATCCTGGTCAGCTGTTTCCTGTGAAGGAGAGATGATGGAGGACGTAATAGCTTGTCTCTTTAACATTTTTGCCATATAGTCAGCTAATGTTGCCTCCATTTCACTGTCATCTCGAATAAATGGTTTTAATTCTGGCAATGTGTAAGGTCTTCCATAAAATATCTCAAATGGTGAAATCCCTCTCACCCCTGGAAGAATGTGCATGTTTAACATAACCAACGGAAGACAGTACATCCAGTTCTTCCCTGTCTCTGTCATTGTTTTCTTTAATTTTGATTTAAAAGTACCATTAGTTCTTTCCACTAGCCCTGCTGACTGTGGATGATATGCACAATGATTTTTTACACTTATGCCAAACACCAATGCAAGATGATGTATCACTTGGTTTACAAAATGTTTTCCATTATCACTATACATGATTTCTGGTATTCCAAACCTAGGGATAAGATCCCTTGTTAACGCTTTTGCTACTGTTAATGCATCCTGATGTTTTGTTGGGAATACTTCAATCCATTTTGAAAACATATCAATTATCACCAAACAGTATTTCTTTCCCTCACATGGTGTCAGTTCAATGAAATCCATACATATCTTTTGGAAAGGATATTGTGCTTCAGGTATTTTCCCTTGTGGATTATTTTTAGCACAAATAGTGCACGCTGCACTATTTTTTTTAGAGTAATTTGTAAAACCATATGTGGTAAATGCCATATTAACTATAGAAATGTCATCTACAATCTGACCACCCTGCGGTGGAGTAAATTTAGAAATATTGCTTTGCATGGCCTACTTTAATGGATATAGTCTCTGATAAGGTCTATACGAGCTTTTAGGTATTATTGATATAGGCAGTGTGTCTTTCATTAATCCTACATCAGCTGGGCCCGCAGACCATAATGTTACTGGTATTTATTTAAGCTCCCCCTCCTCTTTTGGAGTCAGGTTGAGCATAACTCAGTACTGTTTTGGCTTTTCAATCATGTGTACAGCTTTTACTGCCTGTGTACACCAGTTCAATATTTTTTTTACAATAAGTTTGTAATCCTGGCGAATAATATACATCGGGATCACTACTTACTGGTACCCACTGTATGTTTGACATTTTCAACTTTTGTTACAAACATTCACACATCCCCCCATCTGGCCTGCTCTGGCTTTGCTAAGGAAACATGAGGTGTTCTGCAGCCCTGATACAGCTTTCTGTCTTCCTCAAGGAGAGAACACACAACTCCCATGAATCCTGTTGTGTCCCAATATAGATTAGTGAGCTTTAGCTTGCTGTTTAGCTTTTGAAAAAGAATTTTTCAAAGTCTTCATCTGGCCCTGGTTATCTTTTGTTTTGTTCTATGCTCTTGGAGAAATTTTGTCTACAGCATATATATATATATATATATATACACAAATACACAGTATATATATATATATATATATATATATATATATATATATATATATATTTTTTTTCTCAACTCACTGGTAACAGAACTGGGCCCAGTCGTCACCAGGTCCAGACTGTACCAATAGGTTGATTCTAGTTGTCCTTTTAACACATTTAACCCAGTCTCTCCCACCCTTACCCCCACAGATACAGGTTCAGTGTGAATGACTCCTCTTGGTCAGTTATTTCGTGCAAAACATTGCCCAGTGAGACAAGCTTCTAGGCTGAGCTAACCTCAGTCCGGTCTCACTCTCGGGGTCCTATCCCAGGCTTTACACGAAAACTTTTTAGACACACTTTCCCCTTGGTGTTTGTATCACCCCTATCCCTAGCTCAATCATTACATCTCTCCCTAACAGATTCACAGGGCAGAGGGTTGATATTGCTATGGATAGAGTACCCTTCTTTTTAGTTTTGAGATCTTCAATAAGAGTGGGAATTGTTAACGCTTCCGAACACAAATGTCCAGTTGCTGATTTGACAAAGATTACTTCTTTTTTTTCTTTTAAAAATTGAGGCAATTTTTAAACCTTGTAAAGAGATGATCACTGTTCTACAAGCGCCTGAGTCACATAAGAACTTTATTTATTTATTTTATTATTTGATTATTTATTATTATTTTACCTCTTTTACCTCTTTATAAAGAGAGTTTCTACTGTTTCTAAATTTAGAATATCTTCTATCTCCTCAACTGCGTGTGTGTGTGTGTGTGTATGTGTGTGTGTGGGTGTGGGTGTGCCTGCATGACCTGATTTCTTTGCAGTCACTGAGTTGGTCAGTCATGCCCACTCGTCGGATCCTCCTCCTCCCCCTTCCAAGTGGCATTCTTTGGCCAATTTTTTTGCAAATGAAACAGGCTCCATCCTTTCCTCCTCTGCCTCCTTTCCTGCCTCTCCTCCGTTTCCCTCTGCCCCTCCTTCCTCGCCCTCCGTGGCCGCCCCTCCCTGCCGAGTTGCCTCGGTGGTGTTTCAGAGAGAGAAAGGAAAAAAGATCAGTCATATTTGATTTACTTTTCTTTTCCTTATTCACACGTTTTGTCTCTGCTTTATCTTTCAAAACCTTTTCAGCGTGTACAACATAATCTTTAATACTCTTCACAGAGCTTGTCTGCCACCCCACCAGGTGTTGTTTTACAAACCCAGAAATGGCAGGTTGCAGTCCCTGTAAGAAGACAGTTTTTAGTAATTGATTGTAAGCAGAGCCGACTTCATTAATATTAGTTATTGTAAGACCACTGTTTGCATCTAGCACTACTTTCAGTCGTGCAAAGTAGGACATGACTTCCTCATTTTCACTTTGCCTACAGTTGTATATTTTTATCCAATCTACTCTCGGATTTGGCATTTCACTCATAGGATAAGTATCATTAAATATCTTACCCGGTCTTGTAGCATGGGCCTGCGGCTGGGCCTCCTGCTGGCTGTTTTTTCTTGCTCTGGGGATTTGGTCGGAGGGGTACAGATGAAGCCATTTCAAAGTTCCCGTGTTTCCTTGATGGCTCCTTGACTGGTCCTTGACCGGTCCTTGGCTGGCCGATAATGGAAGCAGGGGGGAAATGCGATCCCCCCGCGATGACGTGGTCAATGAGGTCCCGACTGGAAACGCCCCTAAGCTGCCAGAGTGAAAACCAACTGCAATGCCTCATTTATCCACGGTGAGGAGCAGTGTGTTTAGACCCACTGCTCATAGGAAAGACTAGGCTGTTCAACGATTAAAAAAAATTAACCGGATTCATCACGTTACAACCCTGTGATTAAACCTGATTAAAATACTAGGCTAAATATTATATACACTTATATTACTTGTTTTACTTCTATTCTTCTGTATAAAGTCGCCGAATGAAGCAGACAATATAGTTAATCCATTAGAAAGATGCAATTGAAGCTGCCGTACATCTGACAGGACACCGTCTGTCACAGGAAACACTCGCGGACACTTAATAATTCCTCTGACTGATCACTGATCACTGTCACTGTCAAACCAAGAAATACCCCATGAGACAAACCCAGTCTACTGATTTAAAACAGGACACGCTATTTAATACGTAGTGTTAATATTATATGGGTTCCCAATCAGAGCATTTTTTTATGTATTATTTTATCATTATTAAGGCAAAATAACTCAATTTATGTCCATCAACATTATACTGAATCGGCTATAGGCTTAATATTAGTTTACATCCAGCGTGCTGCGTGGACTTCATTACATCTGCTGCACCGCTGCTACCACAATTATGAAATGCTAAGTTTATACAGTCTGTGACTGTGACCCTCATAAAAGTAATATTTTACAAATCTGCATTATATAAACTGACGAAATTCGTTAAAGCAAGTCATTTGGAGACTTCTAAGTCATTCAGTTTAACTAAGTCTGTTCAGCTGCTGCTGGAGAGGCTGCGAGCGTCAATGAAATCAGTGCGTCTTTTTTACACAAGTATCTGTAGTAGGCTACTGCATGACTCAGGCATGACTCAGAAGAACATGCTTGTACTTTTTAATCATAGTGCGTTGTGTTAATTGATCGGCTGTGTTGTGTGTTACCGGCGCAGCACACGTTATGTGCGCCTTTTGCGCAACGCATGTGCCGGATGCAATTGTGCTTGAGTACACTTGGGTTTTGAGGTAATGTGAGTGCGGGCCAGCGGGGGACGGGGGGCATTCGCTTTGAAAGACAATGGGACAGCACTGTAACCATCCCCCTCAACCCATCACCTTCGTGCTGGACACCTCCCCCACTGAAAATCAAGATCAAGACACTGTTTGTGCCCCCACTATATCCAGCCCATATGCTACCGTATGTGTGGTTGAGTTTTCATTTTTACATCTTTTCTAAGTGAGTGAAGGGTGTAGTAGTAGATGTGTGTAGTGCCCCCACTCTGTCCAGCACACGTGCGGTTTTCAGTTTTACACCAATAGTTAATTAACTTAGTTACTGTAATAATAATAATAACAAATCTGAATGTAAACTCAATTTGTCTGGCTTATATTTATCTTTTTCATATAATTAATGCTCATTCAACTCTGTCTGGCCCATATCTGTCGCGGCATCTGAGCGCTCTTTCTCAGCCTTGCGCAGGCTGAAAACCTGGCTACACAGCACCATGACGCAGGAGAGATTTGACTATTATGAAAGCTCACAGTGACCCCTCTCAGAAAATAGTTCCGACGTCCATGAACACTATTCTGATCTCTGTGCGTGATTTGTGTGACCATGGAACCAAATGGCCCATTAAGCCCAAACAAAAGGTTGAGCAATGATAATGCTAATAAGGTGGATGAGTTTACCTGGCTTAACGCATGCACTGAATAGACCGGGGTTGGCTGGTACAAATGTGCTGTATAATTGCCTAAAATCAAATACAGTCCTGTGGTCCGTTTTTGTCATTTCGTATTATTTATCTGAGCCTAAAATTAAAATATGAAAAGGCTTTTTTTTCGTTTTTTGTGTTAGATTCAAAACAAATAACAAAATAATCAGCAGTCAGTAGGCTATTTAATTTTTTGATTTGATTCAATGAATCTGGATGACCTGACAGTAACAATTCCTAAAACATCAGAATGTGGGCTAGTTTGTGACAGAAGCGCCATCTTCTGGTCAAACCCTGTATTACAATGAATAGGCGGGTTTACAGGAAAAGATAGACACGCCCAGGAGAAGGAGGGGGTCTCTCCAGCTGCTGGAACTCAGCTGGAACTTGGCTGGGAGTCAGCTGCCATTCAGCTGGCATTCAGCTTGGAGGGGAACTTTGAAGTGGCTACTACTGTATATGCGCTCTAAGCGCATGCGGCGACCGGGTCGAGGCGGAGGAGGTTTGGGGTTTAGAGGAGAAGCGGTGGCAAATTCGGAGGTCCTTGCTGGGTTGTAGGGAGGACGACGATCCAGGACGAGGTGTTCATGTCTCCGTCTCAGCACCGTTTCGTCATCATAGTCACTCTCGGAAAAATGGAGAGAACATTGTTTGGTTTTATCATTTTGTTTTTTCATTTCACTTATCTCCTGCTCATGCTTTTTCTTTAGCCCTTTCAATTGTTCGGCTTTTCCTTTTATTTCAACCATTTCTTGTTCATATTGTTTCTTCAAAACCTCTGATTGGTTTAC
This sequence comes from Scomber japonicus, assembly GCF_027409825.1. Classification (NCBI taxonomy): domain Eukaryota; kingdom Metazoa; phylum Chordata; class Actinopteri; order Scombriformes; family Scombridae; genus Scomber; species Scomber japonicus. Next base: position 28,518,651 of record NC_070598.1, read on the forward strand.
TCTCACTCTCTCTGCCTGTCTCTTTTTTGCTTCCTCTAACCAAGCTTGTGCTTCTGTATAACCTGCTTCCCTCATTCTTTTTGGGTTATCCTCACAATGTTTCCTGATGCTTGCCACCAAATTGGCACAGCTCAACACTTCCAGCGTTCCCTTAAACTCATACTTCTTCTTCCAATTTTTTCAAATGACGCACACTATTCTTATCTGTGCCATGCATAAACTTCACATCTCCCTCATACTGCCCCTCCTCATTTGAGTGGCTTGACCCCATGTAGTCTTCTTATTCTCACTACTGTGTCTCAACGAAACAACGACAACAATTAACAATGACGCTACAAAAATGACAACGACAACAAAAACCTTATCATTGCAATAATCTATCTTTTCTTGCCCTCAGCGGCACACTCTTGTCCGCGGCTCAAAGATTTGCCCTTTCGGCACACACTTATCCAAAGTGTTCAAAGAGAAACCGGCTGGTTAGTTTATTTCATTAGTCTAACCACAGACTTTGAAGCTTCCAGTTCCTGTCACTGACACTGAACTGGGCTAAATCATCCCAGATGATTTTTCCCAAAAGCAACTTTACCGACCTGAATTGGATCTGTCTCAGTCTGGTTCTCTAGGATCTCGTCACCCCACACTCTCTCCAGCCGACACCGGCCTCTCAATGTTTCCAAACTGTCCTTTTAGTAAGGACAGGGCGGAGGTCTTTCAGTAGAAGGAGTCCCGGACTCCCCCCCCCCCCCCCCCCGGGGTTTCGGGTCGATACCCTGGAGAGAGGCAGAGGTATTGAAATCCGGCTCGAAAAGGACCAAGTATGATAGAAAAATTAATTACAAGACTGAGGCTGAAACCAAATTCAAAAGTCAAAGTTACTTTTATTCTTGCAAGAAGGAGCAAATCAACAATACACAGCTACCAACCGTGGACCGAGTATGCTCAAAGAGGCAGTCTCTTGAGCTGAGTCTTTATACCTAACAAGTAACAAATCATCTTCTATCAACAGTGTTATCAGAGTGCCAGGTGCTGGGTTGTTTTCCCTCTGGAGCCATCCTGTGCTGTCTCCGTTGTCGAGTCTCTCTTCTTCTCCCACCACTTGCGACCTTCAGCATTAGTCAAAATATCTCATAACATAGGATGGAAATTTACTGCAACAAAGAGCAAGTGTTAAACCCTTGGCCTTCTAGCACTGTGTCAAAAGCACAATAAATCTACTTCAAACAAGTGTGGAATGCAAAGTCTGACGCATACACTTTTAATCATTACTACAGTCATATAAAAGTCACGCTAACCATTCTAACACATACTAATATCATGTATAAGAATACAATCACCAGTAAACTGAATATAATGTTGCAAACTGATTATGCAGATGTCAAAATGAATATAAGACATTGGTGTTACTGGTTATAGGAACACAAAAGGAATATAAGAGATTTGTATTTTCCCATCAATTTCTAACTGTTCTAATAATAATCTATTTTACCAGATCGCACTCCCATGCAAGGTAAAAACTGCTTGGCATGACTTTGCATTTCTGTCTCAGCTATGGAGAAAACAGTAGGGAAAGATTCAATATATAAAATCAAGTCAGCTTGATGATGACTAGATAATAAATATTTCTGTTCTAAATGATTCAATAATCAAAATTGACTTCTTCCATTGTCAAGTTAAATGAAAAGTTTGTTCATGACAAAGCAATGAAGGCGTGCTGCACTGATGTTTTAAAAAATGTTTATGAAATGTTTGAGTTTATAAAAATTCTGTGAAATTGTAATAAGGGTTAGGGTTAGGGTCAGTACCACATTTGAATGTGGCCTGAATCGAATTTGGAAATGTCAGATTCAATGTGACTTGTGCTGTTCACATTGTCAGAAACAAATCAGATATGGGTCACACTTGAGCGAACAAATCGGATTCAGGTCACTTTTAACTGCAGTGTGAATGTAGCCTATAAACCAAAAGTAATTATTCTGGTTACTCAAACTAGAAAAATGTTTAGTTGTACTTTATTAAACAAAAATGATTAAATTGATTAATAGTGTCATTTTGAAATTTGGAACACACAATAAAATCTGTAATCATTAAAACAACGAAACCCTGAAAGGAAAATAAAACAAGGAGTACATGAACACACAGAAGCCTCTGAGTTTCATCTGCAGACAGCAGGTGATACGCATCCGCCCCAGTTTAACACTCAGACAAATCACGCCTCCCACTGTCTGACTCCCTGATTCATTAAACTAAATACTTTTGTGACGTCCCTCTCTCCCTTTTTCCTTGGGCTTCTTGGCTCAGGAGCCAGTGGGTGGGACTAGAGGACGTCAGGGAAACTACCTAAACCTGTGTAGTTTAGGCCTCAGCCTATTTAGCTGACTGCTTTGTAATTACTTCTTCTCCTCTCTTCCTTCCAGGCCTCCACCAACCAGATGGGTTAGACTTTTGGTTTCGGTTTCTTGTACATACTTAATGTGGCTGCAAACGTGGGTAGAGCAGTTGTCTCGGGAGCACGTCCATGGATGCGGAGGGGTCGCTGGTTTTCCAGTTGCTCTTCTGCCCCAGTGGTTTGCAGTGCATAAGAACTCCCCACAAGTAGTGGCACGAAGACTAGGGTTGAGTGGAGTTAGATAGTTTTGGTGGCAGTTAGATAGGGTTGGGGAAGGTCTGGTTGTGATCTTGGCTGTCCCATACCTTGTATTGTACTTATGGTGCCAGCACTAATGTTTGAAGTCTGTTTCTGTAGCCCACAGGTGTTGGTAATGGTGCTTTTGGTTGGAGGATCCTTTTGTATGTCTACTTTGGTTTGGTATCTTCTGTTCCAGTTTTGTGGTTTGAATAGCTGGGATTTGTAAGGGTAAGGCATTGATGTGTCTAGCTGCAGATGACTTGGTGAATACTTGGGCATATTTGGGCTCAGGTGTTTATCATAGACCATAGCTTCTCACTGTTTTCTGTGAAAATTCAGTTTGCATAGCTGTTGCGACCTTTATATGTTGGACCTAAAGGTGTCTTGTTGCCTTGACATATCTTCTGTTACACCTGTTCTCATTTAATCTGCCTCTTAATTTGCTCCTAAGGATCCAAGGTTGCTGAGGTGGTACCAGGTGACGGGTTGGTGCATGGAAGGTGTCAAGAGTATTTGGCCAAGTTGGTGTGTTTACACATTCACAGTTGGAATGCAGTTTGCTTTCAGTTAATGTTAAGTGACGTTCTGCATTAAGTGGAATGGTTTACATGTCTAATCAGTTTTTGTGTTTTGGATGATCGACCTGGAAGTTTTTAAGGGGAGGGTGTGACGTCCCTCTCTCCCTTTTTCCTTGGGCTTCTTGGCTCAGGAGCCAGTGGGTGGGACTAGAGGACGTCAGGGAAACTACCTACACCTGTGTAGTTTAGGCCTCAGCCTATTTAGCTGGCTGCTTTGTAATTGTGCTCTTCTCTTCCTTCCAGGCCTCTACCAACCAGAGGGGTTAGACTTTTGGTTTTCGGTTTTGTTGGCACATATCGCACCACACATTTCACTCATCCACACCCTGCATTCATGACTGATATAACTGATTAGCATTGTTATTTAGCTTATGTTTGTAATACATATTATTTTACATGTTGTCATGTATGATTCCCATTTTCTGTTATGGACTTTGAGCCGGTTCGTAACACTTTTGATAAGAGATCTGAGGTCTCCACCTCCTCGTCATCATCTTATCATCTTCCAGGGAGAGGTCATTCTGACTTTTTCTGACTAAGTTTAAAGTCATAATTCTGACTTTATGAGAAAAAAGTCAGAACTCACTTTTTTCCCACAGTGGCCCTAATCCTCTTCCGTAGACACATAAACACCATACCAGAGTAAAAGGATGCTGATGACACGTTTAGAGGATGTTAACTCCCTGTATCTATGCAAAGGAGGATACAGCGAAGCTGTTTCGGAGGCATCTACTTTCCTGATCAGGGGACTCAAATAAGCCGAATAGCAAATACCTTGTGATTCTTCGTATGGCGTGCAGCAATTTGCTTTATCACCGCAAATTAAAAACACTCTCTCGGGCAGGGGAGACTGCTTTAGAGTGACATTTATTACCATATTACAACTGTTCGGTCCTACCTCCTCCTGACCTGACCCTACACCTCGGAAACACAATGGAACATTTTGCAGTGCATGAGGGGGCAAATAAATATTGCTCATTGATACTTTGTGCAACATGTCGTGCAATGTCAGCATGTTCTGTGGATTTAACAGAGTCAATTGGATAGATAGGGGTGTAACAATCATCTGTATCATTGTTAAGTCTCAAACTCAGATCATTCCAATCAGGCGTTTCATAGTCAGCTTTGATGAATGGAATTGGGCAATTTAAGCATAGGACAATGGATTGACACTGGCATATTTTGACACAGCCAGCAGTTACTGAAATTACAATCATGTGCATAATCAATCATAAGACTAATAGCTGAATTTACTTTTGGCTCAACAGGCTGTTAAGCCTTGCCTTTAGACAAGTCTTGCACAATCTGTTCTGTTTTAGCATCAGCTTGGTTTTTGGCTGACGTGAAAAAAAAAACATAGGTAGAAGTGGCTACATCTTCATACCATGCATTAGCATTACAAGATTTAGGCTGTCCGTTTTTTTCCCTCTGGATAGCTAACATCCCATAGTTTAGAAATCAGGGGAGGAAACCAGTTGTTGTACAATGAAACACCATAGAGGTATAAGTTGAGGTATAAGTTGAGGAAAGTCGGATGTGAATTTTACTTTCATCCTTCCTGGCTTAATTAACTCCATCTCCACCAACCTCTTATCATAGGTGGCCCACGTCCACTTTCTCTTCATAATGTGTTCATAATAATTCATCATGTCAGGTCTTGCGACATAGCAATCCTTTTCTTCACATATGTCAGTGGGACACTCAAAAACAACAGAGTTCAGGGAGTCACGTGATGCGGGCAGTGGAGATGGCAGCTTAGTCAGAGCATATTTTATTTAAACCAAGGGTTACACAGTGCTTTATTTTGACGCCTGAGTGACATATTTCACGTTGGAGTATTTTGTAACTAAATTCATATAGTCACGATGCCTAGCCAGCAGCAAAAGTCCGCATCACGACGACAAGAGATTAGTAAACCTGGCGAAGCTAGCAAGGATAGCGCAGCTAAAGCTAGCACCGTGGCTAAGGACAACCCGCCATCGCCCTCCGCCAGCACTAGCACCGGAGCTACCTCTGCCAACCAGATGGCCAAGGACATATCGAGCATCTACGAACTTTTGAAAGAAACTTCAGAGACTCAAGAGCACAAGCTGAATGCTATCCAGTCAGCAACTCGGGCTGTGGAGGCCAAGATATCTGACATTGCTACGCGCCTGAACAACGTTGAGTCTCGCATAGATTTCCTGGAAGACGCTAATCAGGCGATGGAAACCAATCCCCCTGCTACTCAAAGTGAAGTGGAAATCTTGCGACAGAAGCTGGATGACTTGGAAAATAGAAGCCGACGGAATAATCTACGCTTTGTTGGATTCCCGGAGGGATGCGAGGGCCCGGACACACTCGTGTTTTTATGCAAAGTTATCCCACAGATGCTGAACATTGATTTTCAGGGAGACCTCGAAATTGACTGCGCGCACCGCTCCCTTGCCAGACGTAGACCTAATGGTCAGCCCCCCAGACCGATCCTTGCTTGATTCCTGAGATTCCAGGACAGGGAACGAATCTCCAAAGTTGCGCGGAAGATGGGAAAGGTGCACTGGGACGATCATGGTCTTTCCTGACTACTCCAAACTTGTCGCCGAGAATTGGAATTCATTCGCTCTCTGCCCCCGTGAGAGCATATTGACTTTCTGCCCGTAAGTTACCTAGTACCATCCAGTTGAACTGTACACGTCTTTCATTTACACTGTTAAACACACTTGAATATGGAAGATAATCAAGTTACTCAAATTTAAAGGTTGAATATGTAGAATATTTATTAAAAGCTATATTTTTTTTAAAATAATGCACCCACTGGGCGTTTTGAGGGGTACAGAATGAAAGTATTGCTTTTCCATAAAAAAAAAAAAAAATGTAGTCTGAATTAATATTTTTAAAATTTTTCGACAATGACGTTCTGTGTACACTGTACCAGCCAATTAGCGGCCGGAATTGCGGGTTGCCAGGGTTGTCTATTGTTCCGGCGCAGCTACTGTAGGCTGGCACTGGGTGAGATGGAGTTGTAAACAAACAGAACCATGTTGCACTTACTAAAACCATAATTTTTTGCTCTCAAGTACAACTTTTCATCACAAAACTTCGAAGGTAAGACAGAATATCTGTTAGTCGCTGTAAATAAGTGGTTGTTCGTTGTACGTCGGTAGTTTCAAGTTAGTTACAGCGAGGGTATGTTCGCTTCCTGTTTTCAAAATAAAAGCACCAACTCTATCGTTATGGTTTTCTTAATAATAAAAGGCAACAGGTGTTTTATTTTTGTGAAAATGACCGGAAGTGCGTTACTCGCTACGGCTAACTTGAGTGGCTCTGAATTCGCAGGAACAAAACTTTAAGCAGATGTTATTTGGACAAATTAGCGTCACATTGTGGATCTAAAGGGCTACCTTCTCGCCTAAAAAGGTTAGACATGTGGATAAAGTGGTATATTTACAGAGTTAGAGCTAAAATAAAATCCGCTTCAGCCTGCTGATTTCAGCTTGGGTAGGAACGAAATACATTATGGGTTATCGTGTAGTTTACTGACTGGTCTGCTCCAAGAGGGGAGTGTCACTACCAGATTTGAGGGTTTTCCGGCAAGATGGCGGAGGGAACGGTCGTGCGGTAAAGAGCTCCGGGTAGCAAAAGCCTTTAACGTTGAAAACACTGACTCAGACTCAAAACTCACAAGATATTCTGCTTAAGATAAAAAAATAAAGTGATCAAATACAGACTGAAGGCACTCACCCAGCAGTAAGTAAATCTGTAATCTAACTCGCAAGACCATGGCTAAAGCTAACGCTAACGCTAAAGCTCGGGCTCTCCTACAACATGACTACCTCGGACCAGAGAACATGGAGACAAATGCCAAAGGCACAAAAAATTTCTTAACATCACCCTCTAAACCACCAGCACCACAGAAAAACCAAAGAGGAGCAGAAAACAAGACTACAGAAACCCGCACCGGAGAGATTTCAAATGCTGCTATCCTGGCTGCGATTGAGACACTTCAAAACATGATGGAGGACTTCAAAAAAGATCTTAAAGAAAACACAGTCACTATTGCAAGCATTGCAAAAGCGGTCAAATTTAACTCAGCTGAAATCAAAGACTGCAAGGAAAAAAATGAAAAGTTGGGAGTAGAAGTGAAACTACTCAAGGAGAGAACCATAGAACTGGAAAAGAGAGCTACAGAGGTGGGAAAGAGAGCTGCAGAGCTGGAAAGATACAAACGGAGATGGAATCTAAGACTAAATGGGCTGAATGAACAAAAAGAAGAAAACACACGTCAGATAATTAAGGGCATCGTCGGGAAAATCGTGCCACACTGGAAGGAGAACATGGATTTTATCATAGACTGTGTGCATCGGCTAGGACCAAACAACACCAATCGACCTCACCAGATCATCATGCAGTTCGTCGGGAGACACTTCAGGGATGAACTCTGGCGTACCACCAAACATCACGCGTCTGCAGGGAGCTTAACATCCGCTTTGCAGAAGACCTCACCAAAGAAGACGGAGGCAGGACAGGCTGTATGGCCTAAAATTGAGCGAGCAAGGAAGGCAGGATTTAAGACTTCCGAGGCCCCCATGCCTTTATCAATGGACAGAGAATTACACCTTAGTCGAATCATATAAACAAGTGAGTTTTGATAAGCAAAAGACATGCTTAAGGTTTTTGCTACCATTCAGGGTCAAGTTAGATAACACCCTACTCATACTCTAAACAGTTCAGTTAATTCATTCATTAATTCATTTTTGTTTCTGTTTGTTTATATTATGTTCCAGTTAAAAAATGACATTTCTTTGATGTCTGTTAATCCCAGGGGTCTAAGGGACATGACTAAAAGAAAACGTTTTTTTCTGTTTTGCAAAGGGAAAGATGTTAATATTATTTTTCTACAAGAAACACACTCTAAGGTTGAAGATATCACTTTCTGGTCAAAACAATGGGGAGATGGAATGTTTTTTAGCCATGGCACTTCAAGATCAGCAGGTGTTGCTATCCTTATGAAAAACTTAAAGGGGCTATATGCGAAATACAGCTTTATTAGCTTTCAGGAATTTTATTTTTGCTATGTAAACAACTAATGGTGTATTGACATCTGGAGTAGAGAGTTACGTCACACGCCCTCTGTGTGTGTTGTTCTGGAGCCTCTGTTTTGGAAGCCGCTCCGGCAGCGCGTTCATGTTAGTGCATGTGAGCCACCTCCTAACCAACTTAAAGGTAGGGTTGGTAATGTTGGAAAGCTAGCAAGAGAGCTAGCAAGATTTGAAAATAGCACCTCCTCCTGCCTCCTCTAAGCTCAACCCCGCTGCTCCCCCTCCCGTCAGTGAGTCCGTCCAAGCCACGCCCCCACAAACTGGAACGCGCACACTGCTGCAGGGAGGAGAGGAGAGCTACGAGCTAGCCATTTCCAAGTATTTTGGACAACAACCAAACAGTCTCATGTCTCATTTACCTGTAAGTAAACTATATTATTATGTTTTTTGTTTGTTTTATAGCACATCAGTCTGTGCAGATTCAGATCCGGGACCCGGGTCTGAATCTGCTGAATCTCCCCAAGGATACGTCTGGATTCAGACTCATCAGCTAAATTACATTGTAATAACTGTTACGTGTTTTTCACTGACAAATGTGTATTTTATGTTTTTATTAGTCACGTAGCATATCTGCTATGTTTTTTATTGACAATTATGCAGGCTGATGCAGAAGTGTTAGGAAAGTAAATTTGGGCCAATATCTCAATTTTTCTATAAAACTTAGACACTTATGCTACTAGGCTAACGCTATGTTTGTTGTTTCATTGTTAGAGGTTACACGATGAGAGCACTGGCTCAGACCCGAGCTACAGTCCTGAATCGAGCACGTCTTCAGCTCCAAGGGGACGCGGTCGTGCTAGAGCCAGAGGAGGCCGTGCTAGAGGGGGTGCAAGGGGCAGAGGCCGAGGAACTTGAGGTCAAGGACGTGGAGCAAGCCGGACTGCGACCGGAGAGCTTTTACAAGATGAGGATATTCAACGAGTGGAGAATCTGCAAGCTGAAAGAATTGCAGATGAGCAGGTAGCCTTTCTAAAATAGCCTCTTTTTTCCTGATCTCAACATTATCAAGAACTGTAAACAATGACCTGCCATTTACTGTGAACACAACACTTCTGAGTTTATTGTCATTCATAAACTGTTAAAGAAAAATATAAACACATGAAACTTTTATCTCTGGTCCGGCAACATACCAAAAATATAATAAATGAAATTACAATATTAGTAATAATAAAGGACAAGATGGTGAGAGTCTAATCTTCTTGATGAACTATTTTTTACAGGCTAGAATTGAACGACTGAGATTGGAAGAATCTCATCAGTTGCTTCAGATCAAGAGACCCAAGCCTCATGTTTGATGTCCTGCAGATGCTCCTCCACCAGGCCCTCCAGCTCCACCTCTACCTACATGGTGTGTGTGCAGGAAGTGCCGTGAGATGCCCACAGATCTAGAAAAAAAGTGCTGTGGGCAACAACCTGCTTCCTAACCCTAACCCTCACCTGGACGTATACATTTTACATTTTAAATTTGGTCTTTTATTTATATTTTGTCAGTTTTTAATAAAAATTTGAAAATGATGAATGCCTTTCATTTGACTATTTCTGCAACAGAAGCAATATATTTTCTCACCACCACATTAAAAATAAGTGATTACAGAATAATTACAACAAAATTGGTGTAACCCTTTTTATTGTTACATAAATAATCTGTACATTTTCAACATGAGTGTATCTACACATTGGAAAAGGTGTTTCCAGGTAAAGCAGACAGGTCAGGCTGTGTGTAGGGAGTATTTGTCAGCGGTGGTGATCTACTCCTTTGGCAGTGATTTACCTTTAGGAAGAATATCACAATTACACATCTCACAATAATGAATACATTTTTGAGATAATCAAAGAATAAGAATACTTAGAGCTTTATTTCCCATTTATTTTGCACATAATTATGTTAGAACTTCTTCATCAAACTACAATATTGTAAGAAAACTCACCTAGGCCTCTGCTGAGTTGGGTCTGCAAAAGCTGTATGCTTTTGAGCTTAGTGGGGGTAGCATACTAGAGGTGTCAACGAGGGGGGTTGCTGTAGTAATGGCTGGGCTGGGGGAGGGACAGATGTCTGCTCAAACCAGTTGAAGAATTAACATCATCTCATCACGTCATCTCTGTGAAGATTACAAAATTAGAAAATACTGTCAACATACATTTACCCTTCATTCATAGAGGACAAAACACAGAACTTTTTATATGTAGAAATAGAAGTCTTGGGTTTGGCAGTTGGACCAAAGGAGCATAAAGATTGATATAAACTGTTGAGAAGATCCTCAGTTTGTTTCTATCCTCTCTGCATAGCATCTACCAGAGTATAGTCCATAGACAAGCTTGTAGCATGATCAATTACTCCACCAACACCACGCAGAGTTAGAGGTACAACTTATGCTAGCTGTGTTTTATTTTAGTGTTGATGGTTGTTGTTGTTGATGTTAACAACTCAGTGTGAAGTGCTGGACCTCCTAAGGTGAAGGACAGGTTTTATCCTCAGGCCATCACTAACATTTACTCAATGTCTGTATAATGATATAGCAGATATCACTGATAACACACATATTGTATGTGCAATAATGCTGTTTTCTGAAGTACCTCAAATAGCACTTTGAGGCAAATAAAACAGAAAAAGCTAGATATGAAAGACAGATATTTATATCCCAAAGACATATTCATAGCAGCAGCAGCAGCAAGTTGAACTCACCGGTCGGACAGAGACTCAGAAACAGTAGTTGAACTGGAGGGAGAGTAGGTCTCATCAATCCGTGTTTAGACGGCGTCGAGGTTGATCGGTCCTTCTCATGGCTATGAAAACATAGATGAGCTACATCACCACAGTTGTAACGTGTAAAAGCCAATATACGTAGGTCTTTTTATCACAATAATAATGCAGACACTGAAGACTAGAGTAGAGTAATATCTTTAAAATTAATATACTAGTATAATCTATTCAATACTGGCGTCACCGACCCGTTTTAAACACACAGCAAAGCTAATATTAGCATTACGCTAATACAAGCTACAAAAGTAGCTACGTTAGCATAACTTACATATATATAACAAATCCTCCCCGAAGCAAAACAAATCATTACCTGTCCAACAGAAAGAGAGCAACCTCGGCATCACTGTTCAGGCCCTTCAGATCCCTCAGTTGTCTCCACCGCTCAAATGCTACTCCGATGTTGATTCTTGTTTGACCTCTTGCTTTATCCATAGCCTTTTTATTAGCAGTCCTTTCCTCCTCCGGCTTCTCTTTCTTCCCCTTTTCTCTGGACGAGCCGTTACAAGTAGACGTGCAAGTGGTATTTTCTCAGTCATTGCTCTTAAATAAATATTACATCCGTATTCGGTAGTTCTGCAGAGAGGTGTGCTGGTTTTTCTGGCAACAGCAACAGGTGAAGACTGTGCACGCGCGCAGTAGGCAGGGAGAGAGGGGGGCGGGGCGTAGACTGTATGCAGAAGCAAAACTAGACATGAAGGCACCTGATTGGTTTTTTCTGTTCGCACCGAACGGCTCGGATTGGTCGGGGTTTTATCAGTCCTGTGGCCGCTACAGAGCTCTGATTTTTTCCGTTCCTTTTTCTAAAGACATAATGTATTGATACCTTTCATAACAGAAGGACCATTTCTCCCAGTATAACAAAAAGTGTTTCTGAACAGGATTACCAACCCTACCTTTAACCAATCTTAACCAAGATTGGTTAAGTAACCAACTCCCCCTATATAACCAGGACCGGCTGCGGACTTAGCGAAAGCGACATGGCGGAGGAAAACCCCATGAAGAGACCACGCTCAGTTGCCAAGAAACTCTCCGATAAAGAGCGGAATAAGACCCGGGTTAACATTGGCCTTGCATTTCCGAGGTGGAGAGCCCTGCGAGAAGAAAAAGGGATATATTTTGACTCGGAGCTAGCTCTTCTTCTCTTGGACCAGTAAGTAACGTTATGTGTATACAGTCACATATCTGTTTAGTTAGTGTTAGACTAACGTTAGACATTATGTCGCATATCATGTTCATTTAGTTGACAGTCTTAGGACGAAGCCTGAGCTGCAGCTCGTCTTCATGATAGCCATGGAGGGGAGCGTACCTATGTTCCCCGTCTAGCTCGGCTGCTAACTCGGCGGCTATTTCGGCAGCTAACTGGCTAACTGTAGACGGGATCATCCCTATACAAAGCGAGGAACATAGGACCCGGGGAACATAGGGATGATCCCGCCATGGAGCGAGCTAGCATTCAAACATAAAGAATATAAAGTGTTTGTGTGTGTGTGGGTGTGTTATACTGGCGTTAGCCGCAGCCACAGTGAGTAAGATGGTTATAAGTTTATTGTTCCTCTATGAGAAAGACAAAGATGAAGACTCGGACTGTGTGTAACTCCTGTAGTGCTGGATATAATGTAGTTCTACTCAGACTGGTCCCGGTTTTGTTTTGCTGTTAACACAAACGAGCTACAGCTAAGCTAAACGAGCTACCGTACGTCTGCGCTGGTAGCCATGTGGCTAATGTTAGTAATAAGCATCGTAAAATAGTAACAGAGGATAGGAATGTTATCACATTTTATGTCCACATATTCTATAGCACAAAGGGAGAGAAGTGAGTATGAAAATATGTATGGCCTGCTTGTGTAATGTTAGTTGTAATACTGTCAGGGTAGTATATATAATAATAATAATAATAATAATAATCACCATAGTGCTACTGCTAACCATGCTTCACTGGACCAGTCCTAGCTATTTTAGAAACTTTTGACTAAATGTAAAGTAAGATATTTTTGTCCTAAAAATAATAAACAGGCTATTGGACTGGTGATGAAATACTGTGACTGTTACTCTGATAAAGATGATAGACATTTTGGTCTGACAACTACTTGTGTTTTCTATAACCGAAGAAGTTTATTGTAATTGACAGTTTAGCAATTCTGAAATTTTTAAATGTGAGAATTGTCTGTCATGTTGGGTTTGTTTAGATTAAAGCTCTGAAATATGTTATACACAGGTTACATTTTTTGTCTTGCATTCCTCAGGTCATAATGCCCAATACTGCAGTTACTCCACCAAGGCAGACTGGCAGATGCTGTGTGATGGAAGGAATAACACCACGAGCTACTCTTCAGACTCTTCGTCCTGTCCTCATCACGTCCTCATCAGTGGCTTTGAGCACAGCAGGCCACAAAAGCAGACAAACCATACTGAATTACACTTTGCATGCTGCTACTTTGTCACTACTGATCATAAACCTTACATGGTGTCATTATTGTCATTATTTCTGAATTTGATTTGCTTTTGATCTATTGTCTAATGTGTTTGTTATAAACTGAAGGGGCAGTAAACCACAGTTGAGATGTTAAAACAGAACTGTAATACATCAATGTGTATGACATTGGAGTTTTGTTTTCATTTCAACTTCAGTGTAGATTGTACAGATACAGATACAATTGACCATTTTTGTCCAGATGGTTACAGCAAGAAGAGAAAGGTGATGTATAACTCCTAACAAATGTAGTATTTATCATTGTTTTCTGGAATTGACTGTGCAATACTGCTCACCAATAAACTTGACATTATTTGAGATTATATTCATGCTTCATCCATTTCAACATTATCCTTTGTAACACTGTAGATAACACTGGCTTAGTCCACTACTGCTTAGAGAGTGTAATTCAATCACTGACCATACACAAGTGAAATGTAAATTGATGTACTGTTTACCATCAAGCAGAAAACTTATGGTGTTTCACAATTAGGTTATTAGTGAATGAAGCAGATCCACACATCATTTTTTGAAGAATATTTGTTTACTCATTAATGAATAATAGGCTAAACAATAACTTCTGAACATAAATTATTATAAATGATTAATTAAACATGTTAGTCTACTGAACAGGACTGAGTTGCCTTTGATCTCTAAATTATGCATGTTCCTGTAAATGTGGGGTGCATGTTGCTGCAGATGTTAGAGGTAGGTATGGCATGGCAGTTGAGCATCATGATGGCCCTGCTGCATCATCAGAGCATCAGAAACCAGAAATCAGTCATGAAGAGAGCAGCAACAATTATAATATAACGTTATAATTTTATAAGGAACAAACTTAGCATTAGCTACCTCAGAGACAGTTGATGAACCAGACTCTGGCTACATTACACTAGCAACACGTGTCTTGGTCAATATTTTCACAATTGCACAAAAACCCAAATGTCTGTTTGCCAGCAGTGCTCATAAAATCCAACAGAAATGATCAATGTGAAGTTGTTAGTTTGGCTACTATGATCAGCTTGTTAATTTTCAACTACTAGCAGTTAGCTAACGTTAGCATCGGAAAGCTAATAATAACTGTTACACTACATTAGAAATACGTTACTAATACGTTACTCTCGCTTGTATTACTTACTTCGTTACTTGACGTCACAACAGTACGTTGTGTCCTGAGCAGTGTTGGGCACGTTACTTTTAAAAAGTAATTAGTTATAGTTACAGTTACTTCTCCCAAAAAGTAACTGAGTTAGTAACTGAATTACGCCATTATAAAAGTAACTAGTTACCAGGTAAAGTAACTATTGCGTTACTTTAAAAAATAATTTTTTAAAAAAGTATAAATATGTCTGTGTTTTTGGCCACAAGTTTATTGATTACTTTTTAGTATCACAAGAACTAGTATCTAAAATTAAGAAGTGTTGGTATGAATGTATAGTCATTAGTGATCATTCCCCTATTTCCATGTCTGTACAAATTGAGAAACTTCATCAATCTCCTCCTTATTGGTGTCTGCAAGTGAGGTGGCTTAAGAATCCTGAATTTGTTAAATATTTAGAGGATAAGATTGATGCCTACTTTCAGATTAATACTAACCAAACTAATGCATGCATTAGATGGGAAGCCTTTAAGGCTTATATTAGAGGGCAAATCATTAGTTTCACTAGTACTAAAACCAGGAAACAAAAAGCAGAAATTAACGAATTAGAGAAGCAAATAAAATCTTTGGAAATAGATATAAATAATAACGATGACCCTGAAAAACAAAAACGGTTATTAATTTTGAGAACAGAATACAATAAATTAACCTCTGATAAAGCAGCAAAATGTCTACTGTGGCTGAACCAAGCCTTTTATGACCAGGGAGAAAAGGCCGGCAAATTGTTAGCCTGGAGAATTAAAAAAATACAATCTGAAAGAGCCATTAATGGCATAACTACTCAATCAGGGGAGATATCAGATGATCCTCTGGATATTAATAACACATTTAAGGATTTTTATCAATCATTATACAGGTCAGAATGCCCCCCCATGCCTGCTTATAGAGATACCTTTCTTAATCAGCTCCAGTTTAAAACACTCACAGAGGAAGTTAAGGTGGACCTGGATAAGGACATAACAACGGAAGAGCTATTGCAGGCCATTAAAAGCATTAACTCAGGCAAAACTCCAGGGCCTAATGGCCTACCAATAGTTTTATAAAACCTTCCAGAAGCAGTTATTGACCCCACTTTTGGACATGTTTAACGAGTCATTTAATAATTGTACATTACCACCAACTTTAAGATTGGCTACAATAGTTCTTATTTTGAAACCCGGGAAAATATCGACCGACTGTTCTTCATATAGGCTTATTAGTCTTATGGGAGTAGACACAAAAATATTGAGTAAGATTCTTGCTAAAAGGCTAGATCCACATATCCCTTCCTTGGTACATAGTGATCAGAATGGGTTTGTACAGACTGGTCAGGGATTTCATAACATAAGAAGGGTCCTCAACATAATCCACTTTAAAAATAATACTAAGGATACAGCGCTGCTATCCCTAGATGCCAGGCAAGCGTTTGATAGAATTGAGTGGCATTATTTGTTCAATTTGTTACCAAGATATGGATTTGGGGGGAAATTTATGAAGTGGATAGAGTTATTATATACTAACCCTACAGCACGCGTAATGACAAATAATAATTTATCAAGTCCACTAACGCTAGAAAGGTCAACTCGTCAGGGCTGTCCTCTCTCCCCACTATTTTAGCCATTGAGCCTTTAGCCATGTCTGTCAGAGCTGAAGCCAATTTGTCAGGAATAACAATTGGAGATCATGAACATAGGATATCGCTATATGCAGACGATGTGATTCTTTTTTTGTCAAATTTATCAAACAGTGTCCAGACATTATTACATTTAATTAATCGATTTGGTCAGTTTTTTGGATACAGTATTAATAATACAAAATCTTCTATACTTTTTCTGAATAAAGACGAAAGAATTAATCCAGTCATAGCAACACCCTTTTTCAATGCGAGGGAAGGTTTCACCTATTTTGGGATTAAGATTACCCCCCAAATTAGCACAGTCGTTAAAGCAAACTATGACCCGTTGATGAGAGTAGTACAAGAATTACTTGAAAAATGGACAACAATGCCAATATCAATGATTGGTCGGATCAATATAATCAAGATGACTATCTTGCCGAAATTCTTATATTTGTTTCAATCACTTCCATTGCCACTGCCAAAATCATTTTTTAAAGAAATTAATAATGCACTTTGTAGGTTTATCTGGAACAATCTAAAACCTAGATTAAGACTCAGATTATTGTATTTACCATATGATAGGGGGGGTTTACAGATGCCCAGTTTACAGTGGTATTACTGGGCCGCTCAACTGCGTAGTGCTATGTTTTATTTTGTCACACAATCTCCTCCAGCATGGGTTTATATTGAACAAGCATCAATATCTAAAATGCCACTAAGCTTATATTTATATTCAGCAGATTTTAAAACTTTAAAGAAAAAAACAACAAATCCCTTCCTTAAGAACTCTATTGATATATGGTTTAAAGCTCATAAACATATTGGTGATACACCTCCCATCTCTCAATTTTCACCTATTTGGAATAATGCACGGTTCACTCCTGGCCGGGCAGATGGCAGTTTTAAAATCTTGGCCGATAGGGGGGTGCAAAAAATTGGAGACTTATACGTTCAGGGCACTTTACTAACATTTAATGATCTTTGTTTGAAATATTTAATTCCAAAAAAACATTTTTTAAAATACCTACAATTGAAACATTTCATTTCATCAAAGTGTCATCAGGATACACAAGAACCGCCGCTGTCCTGCCTCGAGGACATTGTGTTAAAACGAATGAATGGAAAACGCCAAATTTCTATACTATATGCAGCACTTGTCTCACACGACGTGGAATCTAGTCATGACAGAAGGAGGGCATGGAGTTCAGATATCAAGGAAGATATTGAAGAAGCTGAGTGGGCGACAGCTTGTATAAAAGCTCAAACACAAACCATTAATACTCGCATGAGACTGTTACAACACAAATGGTTAATGAGAACATACATAACCCCTGAGAAACTCAATAAATGGTCCCCTGACACTCCAGATACTTGCGTGATATGTCTGACTGTGAAAGGTACTTTAATCCACTGTGTATGGGAATGTCCTAAACTGGCAATCTTTTGGAAAATGGTTGTTCACACTCTAAGTAGAATTACAGGTATTCAAGTACCCTGTGTAGCAAAACTTTGTATTTTAGGTATATATCCAGATGGCTTCTCTGCCAACTCTAAGTGTAAGACTCTGATCAACTTTGGCCTCCTGCAGGCCAGGAGGATGGTTGCCTTGTCCTGGAGAGACACTGAAATATCTGTGGTGTGGACACCCTTAATGGACTTTCTCAAGCAACAATAGGTTATGTAGAACTATTCTGTGTGACAACTTTTATTTTTATTACATTTCTTTTACACTTTATTTTATTTTTTTTAATCTATCTTATTTATTCATTTTTCTTTACTTTATCTTATTCTATTTTATTTATTATTGTTATTATTTTACGTGGGAATGTGTGTGTGTGTGTGTGTGTTCTCTGCACCCATGTGAATGCAGCGAGGTTCACCTGCATCTCATCTCGCAACTTGTATGGCATATGTTAATGTGCTTTGTATGTTCTTATTGGAAATTAATAAAAACATTGTTCAAAAAAAAAACAAAGCACCTGGCTCCGATGGCCTCACAGGAGACTTTTATAGACATTTCTGGGAAGACATAAAAAAACTACTACATCAAGTTTTTCTGGAAATTTTTGAAACTTGTATACTTCCCACAATGAGATATGGGCTTATTATATCTATTCCTAAACCTGGCAAAGACCCCAGATTCATAGAAAACAGAAGACCTATTACACTCAGAAACTCTGATTATAAACTACTCACCTATATTTTCTCCACTCGTCTTAAGACAGGAATTTCAAAACTTATTGCAGAAACACAATCTGGCTTTTTAAAAGGAAGATCAATTCACAATAATATAAGACTGGTAATTGATATTATTGAATATAGAAATCAAATTGTAGATGATGGCTTCCTTCTCTTTTTAGACTCCTATAAAGCATTTGATTGAGCTGTAGAACACCCATTTCTCTTCCATGTCCTTGAACACTTAGGTTTTGGAATCAAATTTAAGAAATTAGTTAGTGGATTATATCAGAATATCAACAGCTGTGTCGTGCTATCATATGACACCCCCCTGAGCTTTAATGTTAATGTAGGAATTCCGCAGGGTTGTCCCATCTCACCATATTTATTAATTTTAGCCACAGAAATGTTAGCAATTTACATTAAAAACTGTAATGAAATTAAACACTTAAATGTCTTAGGTACTGATATTGTCATCAGCCAACTGGCGGACGACACAACAATATTTGTACAAGACAGACACCAAATTCCAATTACTATTGAAAAAATTAAAAGATTCTCCAAAGCTTCAAGACTAACTTTAAACTTAAACAAATGTGAGCTATTTGCAATTCATGATACAAATACCTAGGAGTATATCTTACAATAGACCAGAAACGAAGTCAATACTTGAATGTAGAAAAAAAAATTAAAAGAAAGTAATGCCAAATTAAATCCATGGCTCCAGAGAGACCTTTCAATACTCGGCCGAATTTATCTAACTAAAATGGAATGTTTATCAACACTGAAAAAAATTTGGAGTGACATTTACTTAAAAAAAGCTAGCTCCACACAGAAAGTCCTTGTAATTTTTACTCAGGATAATTTTAAGTAGCACTTACTTCCTAGTAACACCTTTTTTTTTTTACAAAAAATACTCAAGTAAACCTGAAAGCAATGTCCACAGGTACTCAATTACCATTGCATCTAATTGCAAAATCCAGCAAAATATTCTTGGTGTTTCTTAGTCTTATTTAACTAAACTTTTCGTTGTTTTATTCTAAGAAATGATTAAGTAATATTTACTTGATTTAAATATAATTTACTACTTGACATTACCACAATAAACATTTGTTGCCATTTCTGTGAAACTGAGTAAACACTCAAACATTTTCAATTTTTCAAAACTTTATTGAATAGATAGATATTTAATTATATATTTAAAATATCTACATATCATAACTGCAAACTTTAACAAGTTGACGATTTAAAGAGTCCATTTAACATCTTACTTTTAAATCTCAGAACAGAGAAGAGCACATGTATCAACTGTCTATCAACACTGTTTGGTAGTGGATCGCTGTGATCACTGACAGGAAAGGCGAACAAAAACAAAAAACCTTCCCTTTGTGGGACTTAAGCACAAGGATTTAAAACACACATTACAACACCGCCAACACTCATTCTAGGTGTTTCTTGTGGAGAGCCTGGACTTTTGAAGACATTTTGAGGATTTCAAAATCAAGAAACAGTTTCTGAAATACTTCAAATGTTTATTTCAGTTTCAGTAGGTAACTTAAATTGACTGCATAGATGATACCCATGAGCAGCAGGCAAGCATTTGCCAAACTTCTGCAGTCCTCCAGAACCTCTTTCCCCTCTATGATTACAGACACGTAGCTGGGATTTTGGTTTTCATGTGCCACGTTCGGATGGATGACGATGATCTTCATGAGGTGTTGACTGCAGTCCTCTTTCACGGCTTCTTGGCTGACATCCTGTAAAAACACATACAGCCACAATTAGAAATCAATGTCTGAGACTAGATTTCAAGTACACTTTGTGAAAGAGAGGTTGAATGACATGAAACAGTTAAAAATGCACCTAACACATTCTTAAGCTCGAACGGTTTCTGTTCACGTTTGTTTTCACTGTCAGATGCAGTATCAGTCAAAAACGGGACACACTGCTCCATTAATATTGTATTGTATTGTAATTTGCTATGTTGTTGCCTTTGGCCCAGTTCATCACTGTAAATAAAGGTTAATAATTGCCGGTTCATGTTTATGCCCTTATTTATTATCAGAATAAACAAGTTATACCCCCAAAGATAACATCACAAGTGAATATCAGAAAAGATCATAAAATTTACCTGGTAGTCTTTGATCAACTCCTCTACAGACTCTCCAAGGAACTCAAGCAAGCAACGGATGATGATGTCTCTTCTGCCTTCGATATGTTGCTGTTAAAAAAGATGAGAAAATTATTACAGAGAACACATAACAGCACATACAAATGTAAAGAGAAAGTTACCTACAGGGAATGTAAGCTTGCAACAGCGTTCTACGTGGGCAAGAGTATTAGAAGTGTGCAACTTAAAATGTATATCTTAATGGTGTTGCCAGCCATATAAGCCATTAAAAGACCCTGGCTCTTTAAGGCACGGGTACTTTTCTACCAAGGCTTCAGCTACAGCTAAAATCTGGACACCAGTAGCGTATGCTGTGAAGCAAAATATTGTCTCTGATAGCTTCTCAAGTATGCTACTCATTACTCTTAGGTTGTTCAACAGTGTGCCTTTCTTTTCATATGCCTGGTTTCCAGCTTCCAGTACAAGGTCTACATCATAAGAAAAGGGTGGTATTTCAAACTTATTTGGCCATGGCTTAGACCTGTAAGATGTTCCACTTTCATCTTCGGGGGAAAGCAGGATTGTGTCCTGAGATCCAGATGAGCGGCAAGAGCTTGCATCAGAAGATTGTGGTACTAGGGATTCCATGTCTGACAAGTCCACAGGACTGAGACTTAAGACTACTGGTTCAGTCATTACAAGTTTGAGGGTAGCCTTATCTTGTACTTCCTCAATTGAGGTCAAAGTAAAAAACTGGCCATCAAAATCCATGTCCTGATACATTACAGTGAATGATCCTGTAATGTTAAATGTCTCTTGAATAACATCAGTGAGGTCCTGAAGGCAGTACTAGTTTGCGGATGTCATCCTCGCCAAAGATGATCCACAATTTCACTGGGGTTGCCATCTCAACAGGAAGAAGGTGCTTCAAAAAACTGTGAAAAAAGACAGAGACATTGATTGGTACAACACCCTTCTCTTCTCATGTCTTACTTAAAAGGAGAGGCAAATGTGGTGCTTCAAAGTTGTCAGTTGTCTTCCAGCAAGAGTGTATGCAGCTAAAGGATAAAAATCTTTAAGCTCTCTTTGCTCAAGTAACTACACACTGGCTGTGTTCTCCAGCTCGTAACTCCTGAGGTGTTCGTTGTACCATGTGTTTTGTTGTCTCACAAAAAAAGTCAGTTTGTCACCATTATCTGCAACACTTCAGAAAAATCAGGCAATCCTGCAGTAGAGCCACAACACAACAACATTCCCACTGCATAGTTGGTGCCTAAAAAGAACACATTATTCGCAATGTGCACAGCTGTAACAGATGGGAATCTGCATTTCACCAGGTCTTTTAGATCATCCTTAAGTACATCTAAAGAGACCTCTGTTGTTTTTGTGAGTGCAAGTGATGGTTTGACAGCATGTGATTGATGGTATGCAACCATGAGCTGGTGCTTGTTTGCAAGGGACAGCAAGATATTCCTGAAACAACCAGTGTGCCTGACGATTCTCTTAAAAAAGCTGTGTTTAGCCTCAAATCTCATTGTCCAAAGGGCAGCAACAGGGCCAAATTCCTGAATGAGCTGAGGATAATGTTCCAGGAAATGATGCTTGGGTTTGAGTGTCTCTTGGGGAAAAACATCAAGGAATCTGCTCCGGTGCAATCATAGTGTTAAGATAACAGATGCTTTCTTCTGTGTGGACTGGAGACATGACAAGGTCCACAATGTCTTTCAATGTCATCAACATCTGCCATACAGGCTCATGTTCAGGTACTTTTAAACCAATTATCAAAGGCAGCAGTCGCAATAAGCACCAATTTTCGTGTGCATTTCCTCCCACTGATTTTCGAGTGCTAAAGTTAGCAGGAATGAGATGTGGGCGATTGGTTTTATCACTCCACTTATATGGGAAATCACGGATGGCATTATTGAGTTCAATGAGAGAAAAGTTTTTTTCTTGATCAGGATATCAAATGACAAAGCCAGTTCCACAGGAACAATGCCCTCCAGAGTGTCGTGTAACACATCTGGAGGGTAACCAGATGTCACATGAAAATGTTCAAGTTTTTGACTTGGACTACACACAGCTGTCTGTACATGCAGTGCATGCTGATCTTTAGTTCTTCATTGAAAAGACCCGGATCTCACTTCACTGGACTGAAATGTTGATCGCTCCCCAACACAAAACCGACAGACGTAAGATCCTGTGAAGCTCTTGACAAATCCTGCCACAGAGTGGGCCCCCAAATTATCTGCCACCACACTGACCACAGTTCCTTTAATGTTTTTGCCTACCTCTGGAACAAAAAGACCATCTTTCTCCAAGCTTTGAATATCTGTTAAGAGTGGCTCTAAAACTCTGTGGAATCCAAACTGCTTGGTGTCTTCAGCCTTACACAGAATTGCCAGATAGATAGATGCCAATGTGGACCGCAAGTGCACTGGAATGTTTCCCAACACCCAATATACAGGGGTGACTTTGTGCTTTTTTCGTGATGTCCCAAGAGGATTGCATACCTCAAAGTCATCAATATAGAGTATTAGACTTACTCTGTCCTCTTCCACAGAAAAAATAATAATTTTTCTGATGGTGAGATCCATCACGAAATGTCTGCTACTTATTTTCTGAATTTTTTTCACATTCAAATGTCTTTTCTTGAAAAGTCTTGCTTAGGACCTGCAACAAGGAGGGCAATATTGGAACATATTGGAAGGTTTTTTGTCAAGTATGTGTTCTTCGGGTTCAACAACTGAGAAATGTTTTTTCAAGAATTCTCTCCTCTTGTACTGAGTTGTGAAAGGCCCATCCGTCCCCAAGGTAGTACTTATAGGGTGTGACTCACACAGATTTTTTACCAAATCTGAAACAACAGTTAACTTTTGGAATAAATCTGGAAAACAAAGATGATGAACTCTGTTGTAATGTGATTTTATGTAGAACAATTAAATCATCCCCCAAATTTACAGTATTTATGACTGAATTTAAAATGTATATTAATTATTTGAAACTCATAACTACAATTAAAGCACAAAAATTGTATGAAATCTTTATGAAATTCCCCAATGAATTGAATGACTAATGAACTAATTTCCCCTGGTGAAAGCTGTTTTCATTTTAATTTCTGTTATATTGATTGATTATTATTTATTAGTGCCATGGGTTCTAGCTCCGAGGCACTCATTCCAGTAAAGCTAGATAGATACGAGGCACTCGTATCTATATATTTTATTTATATATTTATATATTATTTTATTATATATATATGTATATATAGATATATTGTACTATAAACATATTATATATTTTATCTTTTTTCAATTGAGAATGGTATAAACTGACAGAAGTTTTTAACATTACAGTACATTACATCCATTTTACATTCATAGAGCTTTGATTTTGGAACAGTTTTGTTAACGAAAAAGAGGCCAAGATTTATCTGATGTGTGATGTGCACTCTTTGTTATAGACACAGGTACCACGATTTCTAGTTCTGTCACAGCTCCTCCACTCACCTGATGGACTTCCTCAGCTGTTGTTTTGATGCAGACAGATATTTAAACTGTGGTATGCATGCCTCTGTTTGACACATTTGACCATTTCAAATGAATGAATGCTCAAGCCAGTACTGAAAGTTTGTTAACTTTTAGTTTATAACTTTGAAGGACCAAAGAATTCCATTTTGAACATGAACCAAACATTTTAATCTAAAAATACAAAAATGTGTTTCCATCAAATTGATGTCAGAGATGGAAAAAACAAAAGACAGAGCTTAAACAGTATTGTCAAAGAATTTAAATCTTGAATTTTAATATCAGGTAACAACTCGGCCAGACATAAAGCGCATGCGCTACAGACTCACATCGGGTAACACAAAGTGCATGCGCGGCAGACTGACGTCAGGTTGCATCATGGCGCATGCGCGAGAAACACAACGTACAAAAAAACACTGTCTAACCTATGGTAACAGTAGTTTGTCCAAGCGGTGTTGCCGTGCATAACCGTCCAAGATGGCGGACGATCGAGAACGGTACTGCGCATGTCAGACTCAAATCGGGTAGGGACTCAGATCGGGTAGTGACAGTGGGTTCTCCGAGTGAAGACCACTTCCGCGTTCAAAAATCTGCAGTCCCCCCCGCGGCTTCTGGGGGGTGGTACCAGAAGGGAGCAATTTCCCATTGAGCCCCATGTTGAAAAAGCCAACTTTACAGCTTAAAAACATATTTAAAGCCTGGTACATTTTATTTTTTTGGTCTTTACCGATAGTTTCCACCTCAGTGAACACTGTGGGGGGGGGGGGGTGAATTTTTTTGTACCACAACCTTTTGAGTGTCATTTACGCTTAAAATTCTGGCATAAATTAGGGCGTGGTTACGTTGAGTGACAGGTTCACAGACAGTTACCGGCAGTTAGCTCTACCTAAATCCCTGCTTAGACCAGTGGAAGGAGACGTTATCGTTTAGCTGTATAGGCCAATTCCCTGATATCATCATTGCCTCCGATTTGTTTTCATTAATTTTGTATCCTGAGACCGAGCTGTATTTGTTTAGGCATTGCATGAGTGCAGGAATAGAAAGAAGTGGGTTTTTTATGAAAATCAAAATATCGTCCGCAAAAAGGGCTATCTTGTGGATTGTTCCTCCTTCATCCTCCAATCCTTGGATCTGTACATTTTGACGTATAGCTTCCGCCAAGGGCTCTATACTAAGTGCAAAAAGAATGGGTGACAAAGAGTCTCCCTGCCTCACACCCCTTTCCACATTAAATGAATCAGAACAGCACCCATTAACCCTAACTTTTGATTTAGGATTTTTATAAAGTGTATTAATCCAAGTAGCTAATGTTTCTCCAAATCCCATTTCTAACAGCGTTTGTTCCAGAAAAAGCCAATCAACCCGGTCAAATGCTTTCTCAGCATCCAGGCTGAGAAGCATTGAAGGTGTTCTGTTTCTTGCTGCAATTGATTGTAAATTTAGTGCTCTCCTTATATTATTTGTTCCATGACGGCCTATAATAAATCCTGTTTGATCTGGTTTTATCAGTTTCTTTATATAGTTCTGAATTCTAGTGGCTAGGATAGAAGTTAAAATTTTATAGTCTACACATAAGAGGCTTATCGGGCGATAACTAGTACACTGTACGGGGTCTTTTCCTTCTTTTTGTAAGACTGCAATAATTGCTTCTGACCATGACTTTGGAGGATCTCCTGAGTTTAATGTATAATTATATACTTTGCATAGTATAGGGGTAAGTTCATTTACAAAACATTTATAGTATTCCCCGCTAAATCCATCCGTTCCCGGTGATCTGTTATTTTTTAATTTAGCAATAGTTTCTCTTATTTCAGCTTCTGTGATAGGCTCTGCTAGTTTAGCTGCCTCCATGTTCGACAATTTGCTCATTTTGAGAGGTTTCAAGAAATCATTAATATTTTCTTTCTGAGATTCTTGTACCTCAGCCTTATATAGCTGTTCATAATATTTAGCAAATGCGTTTGATATTTCCTTAGGGTGAGTCTCAACAAGGTTGGTTTCTGGATTTCTGATTTTAGCAACTATACGGTTGGATTGGGCCTTCCGGAGCTGAAAGGCCAATAACCTGCTCGATTTATTTCCCATTTCGTAATATTTTCTGCTTATGTACCTAAGACTTCCTTCTGCCTTATGTGTTAGTACCTCATCTAATTGTTGTTTAGTTTCCTTAAGCTTTTTAAGTATATCTTTATCTTTATTCTAGAGCCAATAGAAATAATCTTCCCACGTATTGTGGCCTTACTTGCGTCCCATACTACTGAAGGAGAAACAATACCATCATCGTTTATTGCAAAATATTCAGATAAAGCAGCATGTATTTCTTGTTTAACTCGAGTATCTGTCAATAGTGAGACATTTAACCTCCAGTACTTAAAATGGTCATTTAGCCCTAAATCAATTTTCATAACAACTGGGCTGTGATCAGAAATAGTGATTGGTTCAATTGTAGTTTCTTTTACTCGGTATAGGTCTGTTTTCGACATGCAGAAATAATCTATCCTTGTGTAACTTCCATGCATTTGGGACATAAAAGTAAAATCCCTGTCGTTTGGATGAAAATGTCGCCAAACATCCACCAACCCCAACTCTGACATCATGCTTGATAAGCTTTTAGACATTTTGGACTGAGGTCTTATTATAACTGGTAATCGGTCTAATTTTGTGTTCAAAATACAATTAAAGTCTCCTCCCACAAGTATAATTCCTTCTCCCTTATCCGCCACTAGTCCTGCAATCTTTTTAAAGAAATTTAGGCAGTCTTCATTTGGGGCGTATAGGTTTAAAATGGTTATCTTTGTGCCACCAATCGTTCCAATCACCATGACAAATCGGCCTTCCTCGTCTTGGAATATTTTTTCATTATTATAATAAACAGACTTGCTAAACAGAATAGCAACTCCTCTTTTCTTCCCCCCTCTGCATGATGCACTATAAACCTGCTCAACCCACTCTCTTTTTAATTTAAGATGTTCTATCTCAGGTAAATGCGTTTCTTGAAGTAGGGCTACAGAGCAATGTAATTTCTTCAATTGTCCAAATATTTTTTTCCTCTTAATTGGGTTATTAAGTCCTCTTACATTGTAACTAATAAAGTTCAGGTATGTCATAATCTCTATGTGACATTATGGTGTGATCCCCTTTTTGTTTAAACAAACTTATTATATAGATTTGCTTTACTTGTATGCATTTGAGTAAACTTTGGTCCATAACATATGTCAGAGAAAAAAAACAACTAACATTAATAACGTAGAACAGAACTTCCACATTTCCAGTCGTCCACATTAAATTAACTGTGGTCGACCCCCGATGGTAATGGGACAGAGGGGTGTGACCTGCCCTCTCTGTGGGAACAATGCTCAATATGAGAGCGACCACTATTACACCAGTGTGTAAAAAAGGTCTAAGTGAGTGTAATCCACTCATGCTAACCCTAAGTACAGCATCCGTCAGAACATTGTAAAACATATATACATTTGTGACATTCAACTATCAAATGTTACTTACATTTGTATCATGACAGTGTTTATGACGTTCAATATTTTTAAGGTGCCCTTTAACTTTTAGTTCAGTTAATAAACTTCTTCTAGGCTACCTTAATGTGTGGAGTTGGTTCAGGTATCTCCTTGCAGGAGGGCCTTAAGATCCGATGTTGGCAACACCGTATCCCTCTTCCTCTTTGTGCTGTTCCTCCAGCCTTCCTTCAGCTCATCCTCAATGTGCTCTCTTTCTCCACAGCGCACCTCGACTCCTAGCTCCCTCAGCATCGGTGCAGCACTCGTTAGTGTCGTGAAGGTTTTGTCTCCAGTCATCAATCTTATTTTCAGTTGTGCTGGATACAGGCATTTTGCCTGTATTTCCTTATTTTTGAGCTGTTTGATAACTTCGTGAACTTTTGCTCTTTTCTTCTGTAGATCAGGAGAGTAGTCTTGGTCGAAGAAGATCCTTTTATCTTGGAAGAACACTTGTTTCTGGCTCCATGCTTGTCGTATGATCTCGTCTTTTACTGCTGCGTCCAGAAATCTCACTATTATTGACCTGGGAGGTGCCGCTGAATCCTTAGGTTTAGGTCCGAGTGAACGGTGCGCCCTCTCAATCTTAATGTCCATTTCTGGTGGTAGTTTCAATGTCTCTCGGAGCAGCCCTTTCACAAATTCGGCTGTATCGTTGCCCTCGCTTCCCTCTTTAATCTGAAAAATCCTTATGTTGTTCCGTCTCAGTCTGTTTTGGAGATCCTCACACTTCTAGGTCTATATCACGGTGAACCAGGTATCGCAGCGCCCTCTGGTGTCGCATGACCGTGTCATCAACCGCACTTGCTCTCTCCTCTATTTGTCCCATGCGTTCCTCATGTTTAGCCATTTGGTCTTTTATATCGGTACCCGCTTGCTCCAGTCGTCCAAGGGACATTTTAGTTTGGCTATGCCCGTCTTGATTTTCTTGGCGTAGTTTTTTTAACTCCTCCATATTAGCGTTGGTTGATTCACGCTGCTAGCTGGTGTGTTGAGGCTAGCGTTAGCCGGACTCGATGGTCTCCATGCCTCTTCCTTTTCTTTCCAGCTACCTTTGTTGAGAGTTCTTTGTCTTGCACTCGAGGCCATGGTGTAGCCTGCAGATTTACTGATATCTGAACGTCTATTACCGATAGTTGTCACTTTTTTTTGTTTTCGTCTGGCGGAGCTCCGTTTCTAAGCTGTCATGTCTTTCATGACGTCACCGGAAGCCCCTCCCCTAAAATTTCATCAAATAAATTGTCACAACTGTCATATTAAATTCACACTAAATATAATTTACATCAAATCTGCACTTGAATGCGTTCAATTTTACAACTATGACATCCTGTAACCAGCTGTTTATTGCCGACGCTATTATTTTCCAACGTGACTTCCCTATCACACACTGGCAGTCCGCCGCAGACACAGAGCGTCAATGGTGTTCAATGAGGCTTCTCCCAACAGCTGTTTTGGGCCAGGGTGGGACAAGCCAGGATAAGACGCTCATTGGATAATGCGACAAACTCGTCCCGCCCCTGGACGCTGAGCGTCTCTGGCGGTCAATGGAGCAGTGGGTGGGGTCGGACGCTCTGCTTCTGTATGATGATTGGATGAAATGCTTTTTAGGGCTCAAAGCCCTTGATAGACAGCTTTGGATAGGCTGACTCTTCTGAGTGTAGTTTTGCCAATGTAGCTTGACTTTCTCGCTAAATCTGGCAACTTTCCAACTCTTCTTGGCGACTTTTTTTCTCAAAGGCAACTATCAACAAATCTGGCGAGTTATTCTGGTGTTATTGGAGAGTTTTCTGATGTTTTGGAGACTCTGACATGAAAGCATGTATCACTCTGTCCTCAACGAGCAGCGGGTGCTGCTGCGAGCCCTGCCCCCGTCCCAAAGCACTCACAGGCGGTCAGGATCACAAAAAACAAAAAAAACAACCACCTAGAAATCAATCTTGTTACTCATCAATGACATATCCAAGACTGTTATAATCCCTCCAAACCAAATTCAATTTGCATTAATTAAATCAATGGTTTGGATCAATAGAGGAGAAGTGGATTAGAAGATGCATGCAAAAAAAAATGAAAAAAAAAATTCAAATATGCCTTTTTTATGGCATCAAACACATTGGACACTTTTGTCCAATGTGGTACTTGTGCCAGTTTGGTTCTGAGAGTCACATGGACAAGAAACTAAAACCCCCTGGAAATCAATCTTGTTACTCATCAATGACATATCCAAGACTGTTATAATCCCCCCAAAGCAAATTCAATTTTCATTCAGTATATTGGAAATAATCACCTTTTCATAGGGTGATTATTTCACCTTTTACTATAGGGCTCTGTTACCTGGGTGGTTGAGGTGTTAAGTGTTGCTGTAAGGCCCTTTGTCCTGTGCAGGCCTACCTGGGCAGGCTAGTGGCTAGTTTTGAAAATCTTTTTTTGTGTGTGTGTTGATGTGGTTCTATGGCATAGATGAAGCATACAACAGCCTCAATTAAACATTCCTTTTATTTGTAACTGCCTTGTTTCAATATGACAACGTTTATGATGAAGATGTAAAGTGAGCTTCCCCTGTTTAAAACACCAGCAGCTGCCACTGATACAGACAGATGACTAGAGCAGCTAATGTTAGCTGCTGTTGCAGTGTGTTTTGTGCTCTCAGTCCGTTTAATGCGGGATATTATATTGAATATACATAATGTTCTGTATTATCTTTCATTTAATAATATTATCATTATTGTTTGGGAGGTTTGTGACCTCTGATCTATAAGTTGCTGAGCACCTATGTGTGTCATTTTAAAGTTTCCCTCTAGGTGATCCGGACAGGCTGGACAAGTTGGTCGTCAGCAGGAGGAGACAGAACTGGACCCTGCTCTCCAGCCCCAATCCTCCCTTGTGCTTTCAATAAAATCTGTATTGAGCGTGAACTCAGCGTCTGCCTGCCACCTGTTGTCACAGATACTCAGAAATTTTCTTTTTTCTGACTTTCTTAAAACTAGATGTATAACATGCATCTTAAACCTTATTAAAATCAGTTAATCATGTGGAGAGATTTCTCATGCAGGTAGATAATTATCTACATATTAGAGTTCTACCGACATATGATTTAGCACATTTGAAGAAAAAAAATTACTGGTAAAGACTTTCTAAGGTTCCATGGGCACTCTGGAAAGGTCAGAAAACAGAAACACTTGTGAGAATTTTCAAAATTTTTAGTAAAACTTTGCAATTGGTGGGTAAAAACTTTTAATGCTTAATATTTGTGTTTAAGTTGATATTCCTTTTAACTGACTATGACATTTTTAACATTTTCAATAAGTGTAGAAGACAAAAGGAGTGCAAATATGAAAATAATTTATTTGAACATGAGGTACTCTTTAAATGAACAAACAAAACAATCAGTATATGTAATAAATAATTAATAAACTTTTAAAATAAAATAAAAAATAGGGGCAGTGTTTGGCTCGGTTGGTGGAGCTCCCGCCCCATATGAGGCTGTAGTCCTTGCTGCGGGTGGCCCGGGCGTGGAGGCTGGCCGGGGCCTGGTCTGGGCGACCGGCAGAGGCCTGGGCAGCTTTCTTTTCCATTTTCTAAATATAAAGAAAGACAAACATCTTGTAACCAGTGGTGTACAAAGTATTGAAATGCCTTACTTCAGTTAAAGTAGCCTATTAATACCACACTGTGAAAATACTCCACTACAAAGACACTACACTACTACTATACACTACAAAGACCTGCATTCAAAACCTCACTTTTCTGAAAGTGTTAACATTAAGTTTTATCTGCAAAATGCAATTAAGTATAAAAGTAAAAACAAATAAAAACTGTCCCTCTCTGTTTTAATGTTATAGAATGTTTGTGGATTGATATCACTGATGAATCACTGCATATGATGCATTTTTTGCTGAGGCTGTTTAAGTTTAGCACAATTTAACAATTAAATATACTTTTGAGTCGATTTATCTATCTATCTATCTATCTCTCTATCTATCTATCCCTGTCATGTGAGAACCCTGTATCTCACTTCTTTTAAAACATTTTTAGGTGTATAAAATGCTTAACAAACTTTCTTTACATTATTCTACATAGTAATTTCACAGAGTAGTAACGTTTAACCCTCAGATCCTGTTGCCACATTTTATGGACCATCAGATTTTTCATTTGGCTGTGATCATGTTATAATGTTCATAGGTTGCAGAGAGGTGGCTTTTGCAAGGTACATCATGCTCCTAAAAGATCTCCTGTCTGCACCATGGTCTGCACCTTATAATTCTCTGTTTATCGCGGCTCCCAGGGTAGCTAAAGCTACTCGCGCTGCCCCCAGGGGACTCAACGGCCCCCGGAGCCGTAACTGGGGCGCGCTGGGGGGGGTCGAGCTGAGGGATTTCATCAGGCTGATGATACTGGAAGTAATTTTGTCTCTGATTTTCACCAGATTTAACATTTTATCAAAATTTGCCATAAAAATAATCTGTAAAACGAGAACCAGAAACAGATAGCGGACACTCCCAGAGCGCTCCCCGAGAATGGTGCGTCGCCACCCGGGTAAAATACGTGAGGGAGACGAGATTTGGTGCTTTTTTTAAAACACTGATCTAAAATATCAGATTATACCACTTTCCCTTAGTCGATTGAGGTCCATTAAAAAATATGATGGTCTTTTAACTCTTCTCTAGCCATATGTGTATTATGATGTCATGTTTTTTACACAGAAAGTCACGTGATCATGCCTTTTAGCCGACATGTCACAAAAAAACTGTACGGTACATGGCCATATAAAATTTAAAAAATGCTCCAGCGAACTATAAGCAAACAAATCAATGTTGGCCCTGTTCAAAGGCAGACATATGACTGTTCTCATAATAGTTGGAGGAAACATTTTTTTTAATTTTATTGCAGTTTTTCAACATTTTTTATGACAGATATTAGTGGTCCCTCACTAAAACAGGCCATGAAAGGGTTAAATTATAAAAAATATTGATAAAATTACACATCATTCATTAGAAGACACCTAACCCTAAGCAACAAAAATATATATATTGTAATACCTATAATACATGGTGTGTGTTTGAAAACAAGGTACAAAAAATGTCCCTAACAGGAGGACGTTAGTCATTTTTAACAGGATCTGAGGGTTAAGATGAGTTTTGGTCCCCAGCGGACTTATTTAACTTTATTTCTTATGTAGTATAATCTCAATAAAACATTAATCATTATTTCAAGTGCTGCAGCGTTATATTTTTTTTATAAGGAACTTAACATTACCTGTGGTCGAGTCGGTCGCTGTCAGGTCGCTGTGCTGGAGGCTGGACTGCTGTGTAGCTGCTGCCAGTAGCTGCTTGTTAGCCTAGCCTAGCAGATTAGCCTTAGGCTAGCTCAGTTCGGCGTGGTTAATTCGAGTTCAATGGGCGGGATCTCGGCCGGCTGACCGTTCTAACTAACTCGTTCCAAGTATTTTGGTTATATTTGACTGTTTATTGCCTATGACCCTTACACTGTTTTTTGTACTGATGTGGCCCATACCAATTAGTTACATAATTATAGCTGATTGACTGCCGTCTTGTGAGCTGTTGGTCCGTGACTCTGAACAGTCTAAGTTTTTTGTGTGTTAGGTTTGGTGCTTTTTATGAACCTACAGGTGACGACAGTTTATGGTCACCATATATTTGTGTGTATGTATACATACTATTTTTCCTCCCACATTGCTTTGCATTTTGTTTTTTGTTTTCTCTTTTTCCCCAATTTTACATGGTGCTTGTTGCTCAGCGATGGTGGTTCTAACAATAGGTCATGTCCTCTACATACATCAGTCACTAGACCTACTCAATGATGCAGGCTGTTAAAGGAAGGACCTTGAAACTAATGACATGGAATGTGCGAGGTCTTAATCACCCTATCAAAAGGAAAAAAGTCATAACATTTATCAAGTCGAAAAGATGTGATATAGCGTTTCTGCAGGAGACTCACTTACTGACTCAGGATTCTAGAAAGCTTTGCAGAGATTGGGTTGGTCATGTCTCCGCCTCGTGCTGGAATAGCCATAGCAAGGGGGTAGCAATTCTAGTCCACAAACAAATACAATTTAAATGTATCAGGGAAAGTTTTGAAGGCTGGACGGGGTCTGCTGTTTCTCTCTGAGATTCAGGGCCATAAAGTAATATTAGCTAGTGTGTACGCTCCTAATATTGATGATCCCACATTCTTTGGGTAACTAGAGTGTAAACTCAATTATATGGGAGACTACCCAATCTTGATGGGGGGTGACTTTAATCAGGTTATGGATAACATATTGGACCGTAGCACCCCATCACAGCGTCAATGCAAATCAGTCTCCATTGTGCACAAAATGTGCAAAGTTTCTGGTTTAGTTGATGTTTGGCGGCTATTAAACCCAACTACAAGAGACTGTACTTTCTACTGCTCGCACCACAATACATTTTCTAGGATTGATAATTTTTTCGTTTCTGGATTTGGTATATCCTCCATAGTATCTAGCTCTATTGGTAGCATTTTACTCTCTGATCATGCTCCTGTGTTTCTTTGTGTGGCCCCCTTTTGCAGTACCCCTAAGTCCCCCAGGTGGAGGCTCAAGTCCAGCCTTTTGCTCGATCTAAATTTCAAAGAATCATTAAGGGCTCAAATTAATCTTTTTATAGAAACTAATTTGGCCTCAGCACCATCTGCTGGTGTGGCATGGGAAGCTTTTAAGGCTTTTATCAGAGGTCATATAATACAACACGCCTCTTTCAAAAAGAAATCTAACATAACAAAACAACTTGATTTGGAGAAGAGGATTTATGCTGCTGAGGCTATATTTAAGCAAAATATGACCCCCTCAAATTTGACTAATTTGACCAGACTAAAATATGAATTTAACTCCATTCTGACTCAGAAGGCTGAGTTTTCCCTTTTCAGAGCAAGGCAAAAATATTTTGAAGAAGGCGACAAAGCAGGAAGATTGCTGGCTAGATACATTGAACAGAGAGAGTCTCGGAGCACAATAGCAGCAATTAGGGCAGAAGGTAGTGCTCTTACGCGTGATCCCACAGAGATAAATAAGACATTTAGAGAGTTTTATGCAACACTTTACTTGTCAGAAGCGCAAGTTGACCAGCAGGAGACACACGCATTCCTGACCTCCCTTGCTCTCCCCACCTTATCAGTGGACCAGGTAGATCTGCTTGATGCGCCAATCACAAGGGACGAGATTGTGGATGTTATTAGAGGCCTTCCATCTAGTAAGGCGCCAGGCCCAGATGGCTTCACAGCAGAATTTTTTAAGGTGTATGTTGAGGAGCTGTCCCCTTGACTTCTGCAGATGTATAGTGAGGCTCTGGATACGGGCAGCTTGCCCCCCACACTGTCTGAGGCATTAATTTCTCTTATTTTAAAGAAGGATAAGGATCCGTTAGACTGTAAAAACTATAGGCCAATCAGTTTGATTGGTTGTGACAGTAAAATTCTTGCCAAGATCCTAGCTGTAAGGTTAGATAAGGTGATAACCAACCTGATACACCCCGACCAAGTTGGCTTTATTCGCACTCGGAGCTCAGCTGATAACATTAGATGTTTGATTGACATCATGTGGACCTCTCAAAACGCGGCTTCTCCTGCTGCGGCCCTCTCATTGGATGCTGAAAAGGCATTTGACAGGGTGGAGTGGCAATATTTGTTCTACACCCTTGAGGCCTTTGGTTTTGGCAGGATATTTATTAGCTGGGTCAAACTCTTATACGCCAACCCTAAAGCTTCAGTGACAACAAATAGCATAATCTCACAGTCATTTGAACTCCAAAGAGGCACTAGGCAGGGCTGCCCTCTGAGCCCTTTACTTTTTGCACTGGTGCTGGAGCCTCTAGCAGCGGCTATTCGCAGGGATGCTGACTTTCCAGGTATCCAAGTAGGCAGTAGTAGTCATAAACTGATGCTTCATGCGGATGATGCCTTGGTCCTGATAACAGAGCCAGAACGCTCTCTCCCTGCTCTGTTTAAAACCATTAAATTGTTTTACAAATTATCTGGACATAAACTGAACTGGGCCAAATCAGAAGCACTTCCTCTGACACCCTACTGCCCCAAGACCTTATTCCAACCTGGTGATTTCACTTGGCCCCAGTCAGGTAATAAATACTTTCATCCTTTTCCCCCTGTCGTTGAATGATTTGATCCAGGTTAATTTTGAGCCCCTTCTGAACAAATTTAAGATCGATATAGAACGCTGGTCTCCACTATTACCCTATTTCTACTATTTCCCTCTGGGGCAACGTCAATGTAATAAAAATGAATTGCACCTCCAAATTTAATTACCTACTACAGGCACTGCCAATGAGGATCCCACCAAAATATTTTAAGCAGTTTGATAGGCTATGCAATAAATTCCTATGGAACAATAAGCAACCCAGATTAAACTTGAAGAAATTTCAGAGGCCAGTGGATCAAGG
The DNA here is from genome assembly GCF_027409825.1 of Scomber japonicus. NCBI lineage: Eukaryota > Metazoa > Chordata > Actinopteri > Scombriformes > Scombridae > Scomber > Scomber japonicus. The sequence goes on from NC_070598.1 coordinate 28,554,670, forward strand.
TGGACTGGGGGTCCCAAATTAGCTTTTTTATCATTATGCATTCAGCCTGAGACACTTGGTGCACTGGGCGCTACCTCCTGAGGGAGCACCCCCATCGTTTGGTCTAGAAAGTCCTTTGTGTAACCCACTCCCCCCTATGCATTACATCACCACTAAGCTTTCATTAGAGGCACAGACCCATCCTATTTTTTCACACTTACAGTGGGTGTGGAAAAGAATGGCCTTCATATTCAATTTTAATGTGAACCTCCACACTGCAGCCTCCATATGGAACAATCCTAAACTCTGCATAGGGAAATCACCTTTTCTCTGGAACTCATGGGTCGACAGGGGAATCCTGGTCCTTGGAGACCTGTATGTTGGGGATACATTCAAGTCTTTTTCTGATATTAAGACACAATTCCACCTGCCCCAGATTCAGTTTTGGAAGTACTTACAACTCAGACACCTGTAACCCTAACCCACTCCACACATTCAGGTTTATTTCAACACCTTCCCCCACTGCAAGCTTCCTCACACAAATAATGAAAATTTTTGGTACAGGTCATGAAGCTTCAGTGTACTACTCAATGGTTTTAAAATGCTCAGACAAGGTGCATCTTGCCTTAGACTGGTTTGGGAGGGAGATCTGAAGGCTACTTTCACAGACAGGGAGTGGAGTAGGATCTTACAAAACATGAAAAAGATGTCCAGAGAACTCAGAACTAGGCTTGTCCAATTCAAGATCCTGAACAGAGTATACTGGACCCCCTCTAAGCTATATAAAGTCACGTTAAAACAAGACCCAGACTGCTGGAGATGCCAGAACGGGGAGGGCACCTTGATTTGATATGCTGTGGAGCTGTCAAAAAATACAAGTTCTGGTTTGAGATTCACAGTAATGTTACGAAGATTATAGGACGTGATATGCCCTTTTCCCAGAGACTGTATATTCTGGGGGACCCGTCTCTACTTGATGACCTCCCATCCCATGTCGCAGAGTGGGTTCAGGTAGCACTGATGCTGGGGTGCAAACTTATTATTTCAGAATGGAAGGCATTTTAACCCCCCCCCCTACCTCAACCTCTGGCACACTCACTTAGCCAGATTAGCTGCACTGGAGTGGAGGGTTTATCATACAGACTAATAAACAGAGTGGAAAGCTTTAATTTGAACGATATTTGTCCAACATGAAAGAGCCTGATTATGAGATAAGATCACCAATCTGAACATGACATCTAGCATCACTGAGCATGTAACACATTATGATCTTTTATTATTTTTTGTCTTTATCCCCATTTTTTTCTTTTCCTTTTTTTGCTCATCGTCTTTTTGCTGTGCTGTCCTGTTTTATTTTTTGTTAGATCAAAAATCCCAATAAAAATATTAATCATAAAATTAAAAAAACAACAGAGTTCACAGTTCGTTTTGTACAAGAAAGAGCTGAAGGTGCTATTTTCTGGCTCCATTTTAGCAACATAATCACCTTGTTTTTCAGTTTCATGTGCATTTTCGTTGCTACTGAGCTTCAAAAAATGTCTTACTCCGTCCTTGCATTCACAGCCTAATACCTGGTTTGTTTCCCCAGGGCTGTCCCGCAGAGGGCCCCCTCTTTGAGGACCGTATCATGAGCAGAGAAGCCTCCCTGCTATACTGAAACCTCAAAACCTAAGTTGGCCCAGGAGTGAAAAGATGAGTAATCGTCCGATTACCTGCCATTGACCTTCACATCCTCTCTGGCGGCTGGGAGCAAGTCTTTCTTTGATAGTTGCAATCCACATCCTTTCAACTTTGTGGGTGATAAGGGACATGTAACTGCCACTTGAATCCTAAGATAGCTCACTGTCCCTGTGGGAGTTGTGATATAAAAGCTGGACCTCTGTCACTATCTATTCCCTGTGGCACCCCGAATCTTGGAATTACTTCCCTTCGAAGACACTTTACAACAGTTCTGGTATCTTCTTTCCTGCTTGGGAAGCATTAAACCCACTTTGGATATTAATCAGTTATTACTAACAAATGTAGCCTCGACAACTGGGCATATGTGCAAAATCTATTTGCATATTTACAAATGGACCTGATGGGGGTTCCAATGTCGCACAGTGCTGTTCTGTTTTCTGGTCTGTTGGCATACAAGTGTTTGTGAGACCTGTGTGATACCTGGTGCAAACCATTGTGAGCAAATAACATCTTTCGACATGCGCTGGTCCGTGTGCAACATGTGCCAGTATCACGGCCATCAGGTTGGAGCCACAAGCTAGACTCTCATCAACTGTATAACCTTTTTCTCAACCAGACTATGCTCCCTATCATCAGCGCGATTTTGCAGCATTACAACATCATTAACAGAGGGTAGCGAAAACAGATGGACAGGCTGTGTGGAGGCACTTTGACGTACCATGGAGGAAGAGCAAGTTGCTGCTTGTTTGGCTGCGAAATCAGCAATTGCATTTCCTTGTGAAATAGGATAATTTTACTGAGAGTGAGCAGCACATTTCACAATTGTAAGCTGGAACGGGTGCATAATGGCGTCTAGCAGGTCATTTACCAACTCATGATGTTGTAGTGGCCTGCCAGATGATGACACAAACCCTCTCATTTTCCATAACTGAACGAAATCAAGAGCTGCACCAAAAGCATATCGTGAATCAGCGTAGATGGTGGCAGTTTTACCAGAAGCGATAATTCAGGCCCTAGTGAGGGCATATAGTTCTGCAGCCTGTGCTGAAGTGCCAGGTGGCAGGGCTAGTGCTTCTAAAACCTCCCAATCATTTACTACTGCATAGCCAGCTAGGTGAAAGTTGTCAGGTGGTCTGCTAGCTGAACCATCAGTGTAGAGAATCATTTTTGTCAGGTGTTGGCTTTAGGACCCAAATGCAGATCACGAGAGGCAAAAGTTAGTTGCAAGCCAGAGATTTATTGTGGGAGCAAAAGGGGGCAGAAACGTCAGCAAAAGGCTGGCTTGGTGGCTTCGGTCTTGCAGAGGATGGGGTATGGCTAGCTAGAGGCTTAAATGCACAGATCGAATCCAGGAAGGCCAAGCTGGCTAGCAGGCATGGACTGGCAGATTAACAGCCACAAGGCAAACCAGTATGACACAAAATCCAGAGGCGACTGACAGACAGACTGTATATGGGCTGGAGTTAATTGCAGAACAAGCCACAGCTGTGCAGGATCTGATGATTGGGGATTGGAGAGGAGCTAGCCATAAAGAGATAACACACAGACACACAAACATCACAGAGGCAGGACTGTAGCAATGCAATCAGGCTCATATTCGGCTGTGTCAATCAGTGGAAGGAGAGTGGTTGGATTCATGGGGGGTGAGCGCTTTAAAGTTATGTGTGGGCTGGAAAGGATGGTTGCCTCGTAATCTGAATGACGAGCTGCGATCATATATTGAGTAGCTGATGTGTTTAAATTGTGTAATATTACATGCGGAACGCGCACAACACAGTCATGAGCCAGTACAATGCGAGCAGGCTTATCAGGTTGCTATCAGGCAACCCGGCATTCCAGTGACTACAGGGGTCAGTCGAGATGAGTAGTACGCCACAGGACGGTAGTGAGACCCTTGTTTTTGTAATAGAATGCCTAACCTTCTTCCTGCATCAACGGCACTCCAGGCTATCAGTGGCCATGAGATACTAGCCGTTGAAGTCCAGGACCCTCCGGATGGTCCTGTACAGCCTAGCCTTTGTCAGAGACCCTGTGCACAAAGGCTGAGGGGCATGTTAGCTACAGACCCGCTCTAAGAATCAACCCATTATTCTTTTTTCGCCTGGTGCATGACAGGGAGACGTCAACCAATCAGAGCAGGACAGCGCATGATCATCTCAAGCTGATGGAATGGATAGCTTGGTTAGCAAACACTAAAAAACAAGTTACTGGCAATGAAATCAGGAGATACATAGTTGCAGAGGTAGAATAGGCCATACAGTTCTGCAGTTTGGTTGCATACAGAGTTAGAAAAACAATTTTCATGACAAGCAGAAAGTGTATCTTGTGATTCTCTTGTTGACAAAGTTAGAGTTTACATACATTTTCCATTACACTTCACCCGTTTGTTCATTTAATGAACAATAAAATAATATACAATAGTCAGGCATTTCAGTACACCAAACGTATCACCCTGAAATTCAGTTTAAATGATACATTGTCATAAGAATGTCTTAGAAAGCTGTTGCACGCAATCTAATTTTATAAATACAAAGTCATCAGTGGCTGGCATTTATTGTGAGTGAGTGTGCAAAAGGTTGTACCCGTCTTCTGGCTTGCGTGGAGATCGCAAGAGATGTGTTTTCTACTCGGTGAGCGTATATGTGGATTGCGTATTTCACTGGAGCAACCTAAGCGGCGCTAGGCTTGCACTTAAGGTTGTATTGAGTCAACGCTGCCTGGTTTCGGTTGTGTGTCCGAACCAGTGTTCACAGGTACATCAGCGCCTTTTGGTGCTAATGGAACCTTCCTGCAGTGGCTGGCATAGATCCAGGTTGTCCTGTCAGTGACTTTGATGGCGGTGTGTGTCATAAGTAAGACTTGGAATGGGCCAAGCCACCCGGGAGCATGCCAAGACTTCCTTCTGAGGTCCTTGATCACCATGAAGTCACCTGGTCTCAGTTGGAGCAGGGGTCCAGTGGCAGGCTTGGGGCCATTAGCTTTGAGTCCAGCAGTGAAAACACCTTTTACCTGGAGTGGCGTTGTAGAGCCGAATGGATAGACTCTCTTCATTGGACGCTGTAGCTTGATGCAAGTCTTTGACTTTAATTGCTCAAACTTGGATTCTGTCACAATATTACACGAAGCCCCTGAATCTATCAACATGTCTACTGGTTGGTCATTTATTAATATGGACAGTGTTCCCTCCGCAGCACACTCATTTACTGTAAACACATGGTCATCTTCACTGTCACTGGGTCCTTGGTGTGTTACTGTGGTTGTGACTCTATTTACTTTATGTGTTTTCTTTGTCTTACACATCTTTGCGAAATGTCCGTCTTTCCCACAGTTATTACACTTTTTGTTTTTTGTCACTGTACACTCACGGCTCATGTGCCCTGTACGTCCACACCTGAAACACTTGATGCTGTGCTCATCACGTGGTGACTGACTTTGGGTTTTGACGAATCTGGGTCTTGCAGATTTATATTTATCTTTACCTTTGTCCCATTTCTTTTCCACAGCATTAACTGTTAATTTCTCCATCCTTTCAGCTTGATAATCCGCTGTCTCCATCACTCTTGCAATTTCTTGGAGGTCCGGGAGTTTTAAATCTTTTTCTCGCAGCAAGCGTCTGCGCAGCGTGTTTGACGAGCATTTATCAATCACTTGATCCCGTATGAAATCGTCTCTGTTAACCCCAAACTCACAAGTAGCTGCAAGCTGCTTTAGTCTGCACGCGAAACTGTCTATAGACTCTCCTTGTGCTTGCTCTGCTTGTCTAAACACATGTCTCTCATAGGGGATATTTTTCTGCGGCGTAAAATAGTCATTCAGTTTGTTTACTGCACCGTCATATCCACCGTCGTTTGCAGTATCATCCATAGTGAAGAAGATGTCTTGGACTTCAGCTCCTGCTAAATGTAGTAACAGAGCTCTTTTGCGTGCATCGTCGCGGATTCCCGACGCTACTAAATAGAGTTCAAAACTATTTAGCCACTTTTGCCAGCGGCCGCCGACATTAGCCGAGTCGCTCGACACATCAAAGGGAGTTACCGCCGGTAGCGCCATGCTCTCAGTCCGTCCACTTTTCTTCCTCCTCCTCGTCAGATTCAACTTTAGTTACAGCTGGTTTTACTTTCTCCGCGTACCGTTTTAGATTCTCGTCGCCATTTGTAATGTTTCTCACTTCTTCTTATTAACATTAACTCTCACACTCACTCGGACCGTCATTATACTCTTTATTTACTTCTCTTCCGCTTCCATACATGTTACGTACTGACACGTCATCACACATAGTTACACCTTCTCACAACGTGAGTTGCCAGACACTACAAAAAGTAAGGCTTAGTAAAACTTATAGGCTAAGTTTTCTTAGTTTCCACATAATTACATAGCCTTCATTTAAATTAATCATTCACCATCATCTTTCATTCATGTTGCTATATCAAGTAACCTCTTGAATTCATATTGCATTGTATCACCACATTTATTTATACATCATTTATTAGTAGTGTGTAGTTAATAAAATCCATAAAACCCAATCAATTGTGTATGTCTATTCTTTGAAGTGATACAGGGGATCTATTGAACCGTAGAGCCACGAACTTTAGATATTTGACTGATTCAGAAATGTATTGATTTATTAATTATTATGATTTAATGATTTATCAATTGGCTAATCAAACAACCAATTAAGAAAAATCTTTTCCTTCATACGAAGGTGGTGCCCCTTATTACGAGAGCTATTTTCAATATCTTTAAGATACATATTCCCCTACATTTATGGTGGCCCGAGCGTGAGGCGGTTTTTAATATCACTGTATTCACTTCAAAGAAAAACATGACGATTGAATGAACACTCATGGCATATCTCTGCTGTTGCTGACTTTCTGCTTGTTGTTGGTTTGTGTGTGAGCATCTTTAAATCTTTAAGCCTGTAAACTCATGATTTAAACTAAGCATTTGAATTGTGAAGCTGAATTAAAATTAATTCGCTTAGCCGTAAGTCACCTCTCGTCCTAAATGCTGACGCTAACGCTGTGAAAATACCCTCTACTTTGACTAGTGGGTTAAATTGCTAGTTTGCATTTTGTCCAGAGACGGATGTAAAAGAAGCCCGTCTCTGACCTGTCCAAAGCTACTGTGGTTTGAACCGTTAAGAAATAAAATAGCTGCTTAAACGGACCTGTTGAGCATTATCAGCTAAATGCTGAACCAGCTCTGAGAATATCTCATTATTTTAACTAGTGCTTCATAAGGGCTAGCTGCTAAAATACCAGAAGAGACTTCTGTGAATAATAACGGTTGCTAACGTAACTTCGGTTTGTTGAAGCTGCTGAGGTGAAAGTTTTAAAACTGTGCTTTAAGACGGTGCAGAAAGCCGTCCAACACTCTGCTCAGAGACAGAGTAAAGTACACGAGGCCGCCGTGCCCCGTGGTCTATTGTTTAGGAGGCCCAAAAAGGTCATTTTTAGAGAGTGAAGCTCTTTCTGTGTCTTGAATCTAAGTGAATAGCCTTTAGCTGAGCAATGGAGGTCCTTCAGTGGGCGGTGCTAAAATCGTCAGCTCTGACGACACTGCCTCCGTCTTCCTCTTCCGCTGCTCCACAAATTCGACAGAATAAAATCCCTGTCGCCCCCTAATGGCTGATTTCGTCAACTGTGTTTGAATGCCTTTTTGATGCAAATCTTTGTCCATGTAAAAGTAAAGAAGCTGTGTGAACTTTAACCAATTTATTCAAATTTGGCTTAAAGATAACAATAATTAATTACCAGATTAATTAATTACTAATTTTGGCATTACCCTTTGCCATTGAAATACATTTGTGTGAAATCTGTTTAAGATTAATAACACTTGTAAACATCACAGCAAACTAGTACAAACTAGTCCTAACAGATAACATTGTTTTACATTTGAATTAAACTGTACTTTTAAAGAACTCTTAAAGTGACTTTGAATTTCAGTACACATATATTCATATGTGCCCTCTGTAACAGTTGGGTATTTTACTTTAATAATTTCACCAAAATATTCATTTATTATTCCATTTCCTACATTTTTTTGGGTTTGTTTTTGGTTATTCTTCCTCTGCCTGTCTGTGTTGGGGAGCTCTGTGTGTGTGTATGTGGGGGGGGCTCCGATGGGAAGGTTTCAGTCTGCGCCTGCGTGTTTCAGTCAAAGACTGCTGGAACATGTCTGCAGGTAGGGTGTGTGGAAGCCGCTCTCATGCTAAAAGTAGAAAAACATTATTTCATGAACTGATACTTAATATGGTCAGTGTGGTTCATGTCGGGATGTTGCTGGGAGTGTTTTTCAGTGGTTAACTGCCTTGTGTATGTGTAAAATGTGACTACAAAGCAGTATTTACATATCGCTAATTAGCATTAGCATGTGCTAATGTTTACGCTACACGCTTCAGTAGCTGAGAGCAGATTCGCGGCATTTTTTGTTTTGTTTAGCATGTGACTCTTTTCTTTCTCCCCGGGCAGAAGTGTCGGCAGCCTCCTTGTGGTACAGCACTCAAGTTTCTCCTGTATGTTTGCTTTGTGACAGGTATGGAGATAGTTAAATATGTTTATCTGTCCACTGGTTCATATGTGGGAATGTTGTTTACATGGGAAATGAATGAATGAGGGTTTTCTGAGGTTAATTTAAGTTACTACAGGTAATGTAATATAATATTTTGAGAAAGATATTTTTCTCTTTTATTTTATTATTTTCTAATTGCTTGAAACTATTATTATTTTATGTGAGTAAGAGAGTAAATGTGCATATATAGTCAAAGACTGCTGGAACATGTCTGCAGAAGTGTCGGCAGCCTCCTTGTGGTACAGCACTCAAGTTTCTCCTGTATGTTTGCTTTGTGACAGACCAAGTAAAACATTGTCAGAGCCCTCCACCTCGTCTCCCTGGTTCATTCTCGCACAACACATCGCAGAGTAACGGCAGAGAGATGTCTACATGGGTTACATTGGTGCCGTGACCCGGATCATCAAGCATCGATGCCATTCTGATCACCGAGGGAAGCTCTTCATGCACACATTTAAAGTCTGGTCATTTCATTTGAGAGGGACATTTATCAATCGCTGATACATTTAACAGTAATATCACATTGAGATTGTCATTGACATTATTACAACTGAGACTCTTATTGTTGTGAAATTTTGATACCTGATTTACATTTTTATTTCCCTTTTTTTCTCTTTTTCTACTGCTATTTTTACTGCTATTTTGGGTTGTTAACATGCATTCAGCAACTAATTTGGGAGATAATGGAGGTTCAGCAGGGGAAATTAGCTCTACCACGAGTTTTGGGAGAGGGTGGTTTCTCAATGAGGGAGTTCAGACACCTAGAGCGGGTAGGCTGGAGACCCCTAGGTTTAGCTCCACCCGAATCCAGGTCCCCCTTTGTGAGCCTCAGTCCCCACAGACAACACCCCATGCTGATTTGAGCAGTCTCATTTCAGAGCTGGCCAATCAGATCGGTCAGTCCATCGCTGCCCAATTGCGAAGTGATAAAAGCACTACTGAGCCTGTGTTAACAGAGAACTCTAGGGCAGAGCAGGGCCATTCTGGGCTCAACCTATCTGGTGTAAAACTAGTCATGCAGTCGGATGTTAAAGAGCCACCAGTTTTTAGGGGTGACAGCAGTGATAAGTGTTCTGTTCGAGAGTGGGTTGATTTGATGAATATGTATTTTGTAAAGAGAAACACTCCAACAGAGCAGCAGTCGCAGGAAATACTGTCTAAATTAATGGGCAAAGCTAAAGATGTAGTGAGGGTTACACTTCGCAACAACCTTTCACTTGACCACATTCAGACCCCAGGACTGATATTTGACATTCTGAAGCAGCATTACAGTGAGCTGACATACTCCTCCATGCCGATGGCTGACTTCTACAACACTAGGCCACTGCAACACGAAGGGGTTATGGAATATTGGATCAGGCTGAACAATGCTATTGACATCGCTGATGAGTGCTTACGGCGACAGGGACGCAGTGTTGAGGATCCAGGCCGAGAAGTCACAATGATGTTCATTAAATATTGTCCTGATCCTATCCTGTTTAATAGGCTCAGCTTCAAAGCAGCCGAGGAGTGGACAACCAGCGAAGTCCAGGAACGCATCGACAGCTTCCTACGAGAGCTCAGGACGCGCTCTCCTGCTGGAAATCGAACCCCACATAAACATGCTGTCAGCCACACCCAGACCACCATGTTGCAGGGAACTGAGGTGTCACATGAATCACCGCTGCTCTCCACCCCACACTTCACTTCACCAGCCCCACCTACAGACACTTACATTACAACACCAACTTCAGCTCCAACCTTTCAGCTCTCGCCCACAGCTGACCAATTCATCCCATCTTCACCCCCAGCAGTGACCCCTCATGCCCCCCAGGCCCCAACATCAGCCTGCCCAACACCAGTAGTGGCCTCTCGGTACACACAGCCAGTTGCATGCTCACCTGTGTCTCAAGCTGCTCACCACTGTCCTGCCCCACCAGTCACTACGGCTATAGACGGGAACGGCATGCAGGCTCTGATAAGTCTTCTGGATCGAATGATGGCTCGTCAGGAGGTGCAGGTAGCAACATCTTCAGTCTCACCACAACAGTTTGCTCCAGGCCCTTTTCAGAGAAAGAGCTGCAGGGTTTGTGGGGATACGGGCCACTCCACGCTCATGCACTGCAGAAAAGAGAAGCTGTGCCTTTCGTGCTATTCCCCTGGCCATTTTAAAAGAGACTGCAACAGACACAACCAGAGGCAGGTGGGTCCCAATAGTCCCAGCCAGAGTCAGCCTCAGGGAAACTAAGACACCCACATGTGGAGAGGGGCAGTGTGGGGGGAGGACAAGAAACCCTCAAGGAAAGTGACACAGATCTTGAGCTTCTCTATGTTAACACCTGTTCGGCGGTTCCTGAAGGTTACCAAGTCGTGGTTCAAGGGTCAGCAGAGGTGCCAGCCTTCAGTGAGTTATTCTACACACAGGTCGATGTGAATGACAAGGTCGGACTGAAGGCCATGATTGATTCAGGATCCATGGCATGCACCCTGAATGAAGAGGCTGAAAGGTTGCTTAGAGAAGCCGAAGCTCTTGTGGGAGAACCACAGTCAGCAGAAAAAATTGTGTTGGTTGGCTGTGGAGGTAAGCAGACCCGTCCAAAATGTCTGTATGACTTAACAATGACTGTTTATGGAGTAAAATGCATTGTCCCTGTCTTAGTGGTCCCCGGCCAAAGAGACGAGCTCATCATTGGCTCGAATGTCCTCAAACATCTGATGCATGTTTTGAAAAATAATGCTGACTACTGGAAGCTCACATCCATTGGATGCAAGCATACACTCACTGACTATGAACACTTCCTGGATATGATGTCATGTACCACCAGATGGAGAGGTAATGAGGTCCCAGACAAGATCGGCTCTGTGAAATTGCCCCGTGCTGTCACATTACTTCCCCAGCAAGAACATCTGGTGTGGGGCAAACTTTCCAGCAAAGCCCCGGTGTCCCCTGGCAGCACAATCATTGTGGAGCCTTGCACTTCCAAGTCCAGGCCGAGAGATGTTCTCATCGGGCGGGTTATCACACCGATGTGGGGAGATCGGTGGGTGCCACTGAAAATAACCAATCTGTCTTCCAGGCCAATTCTCCTGAAGCGTAACTCTCTGGTTGCTGAGGCGTCGCCGTGCATTGCAGTGGAGGATTTCAACCTACAACAGGGCTCCTGCAAGGTGGAGAAGGGGAAAAAAGAGCCAGCCACCGAGTCCACTCCCACTGCAGCCAACCTCAAGGCCAGACTCTCGGAGCTGGGGCTGGACGAGCTCGACATTGACTCGTGTCACACAAGCATCCAGTCGAAAGCAAAGCTTGTCGAGCTTGTCGAGCAGTATGAAGACATCTTCTCTAGGCACTCGCTTGACTGTGGCGAAGCTAAGGGGTTCGTTCACCGTATCCATCTGACAGACGACAGGCCATTCCGCATGCCATACAGGAGAGTGCCCCCGGCCCATTACCAACATTTGCGGCAGGTACTGACAGACATGGAGGAGAAGGGCATCATCCGTAAGTCCATCAGCGAATATGCGTCTCCTCTTGTCATGGTCTGGAAAAAGGATGGAGGACTGCGGATCTGTACGGATTTCAGGTGGCTTAATGCACGGACCCTGAAGGATGCTCACCCGCTCCCTCACCAAGCAGACTGTCTTGCGGCCCTTGGGGGCAGTGCCTTCTTCAGCACCATGGACCTGACCTCCGGGTTTTACAACATCCCCATGTGCGAAGAGGACAGAAAGTACACAGCCTTTACAACACCTGTTGGCCTGTACGAATACAACCGGATGCCCCAAGGACTCTGCAACAGTCCAGCTTCGTTTATGCGAATGATGTTGAACATCTTTGGTGAGCTCAACTTCACGAGTCTCCTTTGCTACCTAGACGACCTTCTCGTGTTCGCCCCCACTGAGGAAGTTGCTCTCAACAGGCTCCAGGTCGTCTTCCAAAAACTGAGGGACAACAATCTCAAACTAAGTCCAAAGAAATGCCATCTGATGCAGGGGACAGTTAAATTTCTTGGACATGTAATTGACCAGAATGGTGTGGCCGTCGACCCTGCAAAGGTGAGCGTGATTTCAGATATGCCAAAAGAGGCTCTGATGGAAGAGGATGGGCGCACTCCCTCAGTGAGGAGGATTAAATCTTTCCTGGGCATGGTCTTATTCTATCAGAGTTTCATCCCAAGGTGCTCAGCCATCGCCAAACCCCTATTCGCTCTGACTGCGGGCCAGAAGAGGAGAGGGCGGTCTGGCAAGGTTGGTGGGGGTGCCGGCCTGTTCAGAAAGCTGACAGCTGATGATTGGAGCCCTGCTTGTGAGGAGGCTTTTTATAAGCTCAAAGAGGAACTTGTCAGCTGTGCAGTACTGGCTCACCCTGACTTTTCAAGACCTTTCATTCTGTCTGTGGATGCATCACTGGACGGATTGGGTGCTGTTTTATCTCAGGTGCCTGTTGGAGAAAAGAAGGCACGCCCCATAGCTTTTGCTAGCAAGACCCTTAGCAAATCGCAACAGAGATATCCCGCCCATCGCCTCGAGTTCATGGCTATGAAGTGGAGTATCACAGAGAAATTCAGTCATTGGTTGAAAGGACATGACTTCACAGTGTGGACAGATAACAACCCGCTCACCCACATCTTGACCAAGCCCAAGCTTGATGCTTACGAGCAGAGGTGGGTGGCCAAGTTATCGTCCTACAGCTTTGATCTGAAGTACATCCCCGGTCCAAGAAACATTGTAGCCGATGCCCTCAGTCGTGACCCTTTCACAACTTCAATCAGTGGGCGTCTCATCCAAGAGCCTTATGACAGTTTGGTGCATGAAGCAGATGGTGCGGAGGCTGAAAAAGTGCAAGATGTTTTCAGAGCTGGCATCCAACACCTTCAAACAATCCACCAGCATGAACCCACCATGGCGACACCGGGCTCCTGCAGCTCGTCTGAAATCAAGGCTGCTTTGCTGTGTCATAATGATTGGGAGAGTCACGCGGAGACGAGAGCCTCACATCTTGTTCACCATGCCCAACAGTTGCAACCTGCTGGTCAGGACACCTTGCCATCACTCACCTCACATGAGCTCGAGGACCATCAGCTTCAAGATCCAACCATCTCCAGTGTTTGGCCCTTTGTAGTCCGAAAAAGACGTCCGTCTCGACGAGAGAGGCATGGTATGGGAGCGAAATCACTGGCTCTGCTGAAACACTGGGACAAGCTCAAGGTTCAAGGTGGCATTATGTACAGGGAGACAAGAGATCCTGTGAGCAAGATAAAGAGGCTGCAGTTGGTGTTACCAGCAGGTTTGAGGAAGAGAGCGTTGGAGGGAGTTCACGACTTGGCGGGTCACCAAGGGCAAGCCAGAACTCTTCACTTGGCGAGGCAACGGTTTTTCTGGCCGAATATGGAGAGAGAGGTGAAGGACTATGTGAAGTGTTGTAAGAGGTGCGTCCTGGCCAAGACTCCAGAGCCTTCAGCCAGGGCCCCATTGGAAAGCATAAAAACTACCAGCCCCATGGAGCTCGTCTGCATCGACTTTTGGACGGCTGAGGACAAGAGCAAAAACTCTGTGGACGTGTTAGTGGTGACTGATCATTTCACGAAGATGGCCCATGCTTTTCCCTGTCGAAACCAGACTGCCAAGCAGATCGCTAAACAGCTGTGGGACCGGGTTTTCTGTGTCTACGGGTTCCCTGAACGTATTCACTCGGACCAGGGCCCCAGCTTTGAAAGTGAACTGGTATCTGAGCTGCTGCAACTGTCTGGTGTTGCCAAGTCACATACCACCGCTTACCATCCGATGGGCAACGGTGGCACGGAGCGGTTTAACAGAACCCTTGGCAACATGTTGCGAGCGCTCCCTCTTGGGGCCAAAAACAACTGGCCACAGCAGATCCACACATTAACCTTTGCCTACAATGCAACTGTGCACGAGACTACTGGTTATGCGCCTTTCCACCTGATGTTTGGACGTGTCCCGAGGCTCCCAGTTGACATTGTGTTCAGATCTGTGTTACACGATCCTTTGGTGACAGATTTCAGCAGCTACTCCAAGACTCTTCTGTCATATCTCGCTGAGGCTGCCAAAGTTGCTCAGCAGCACGCAACCAAAGAGCAAGAACATCAAGCTCATCAGTATAACAGGAGAGTGAAAGGACTTGCTCTCCACGTTGGAGATCGTGTGCTGCTCGCCAATAAGGGAGAGCGTGGCAAGAGAAAGCTGGCTGATAAGTGGGAACCTGTTGTGTACACAGTGGTTGAGACAAATCCCAAGACCCATATATACAAGATCAGTGATGTTTCAGGACACTGCAAAGTTGTACACAGAAATCTGCTGTTGGATGTGACCTTTCTCCCTGTTCAAGATACACTGGAGAGTCAGTCTTTGGACACCTCCTCTAGTGCTGACGCCTTCAGTGACGATGGTGAAGCAGATGGGCTTAACAGCTTGGAGAGAGAGGCTTCTCAAACGCGAACGTCCTTGTGGGTTCAGTCTGAAATGGATCAAGAGGAGGATGATGATTCTGTGGTGGATGAGCTCGCTTCCCTAGTCGCGGACAGCGCTGATGCTCTGTGGGATGGTGTTGACAAGACAGACTCACCTGGTCCACGGGTCAGCACAGCATCAGACTCACCTGATCCACAGGCCAGCACAATCCCAACCCCAGCGGTTTCCCCTGCTGACCCTGACATACGTCAGACTCTAAGTCATGATCATCGACACACTGACGCACATTCTGACCTGCCTAGACATGACACTGACCAAGTTATAGCCCCAGGTAGAGTGGTTACTAGAGCGGGGAGGGTAGTGAGGTCGGTTAATAGACTCATTGAGAACATGGTCCAGAGACCTATCGTGTGGCGTAGGTTACCGCCACAGAAAGCATTGTCTGTAGCATAAAGAGGATTTACAGGGTGCTTGTTTTTGTATATGGGATGTATAATTTGATTAGGACACTGTATTGCAAATAGGCCATTAAGGGACCGAGTGTAAAGAGGTGTAGACTGCACCTTTAAATTCCTGAAGGGTTGGAGGCCTGATCAACCTTCTAACTGCTTTTGATCTGTGTTACAGATAGTTTTTTAACTGACTTAAGAGATATAATCTTTTGGCTTACTGGTCCAGAGAATGAGGAGAATGTTTCAGTGTTCTTGTAGCCTACATCCTTCAGTTTAAAGCGCCTTTGAAGTGTGATTTTGGTGAAATTCGGAAGGGGAGAATGTAACAGTTGGGTATTTTACTTTAATAATTTCACCAAAATATTCATTTATTATTCCATTTCCTACATTTTTTTGGGTTTGTTTTTGGTTATTCTTCCTCTGCCTGTCTGTGTTGGGGAGCTCTGTGTGTGTGTATGTGGGGGGGGCTCCGATGGGGAGGTTTCAGTCTGCGCCTGCGTGTTTCAGTCAAAGACTGCTGGAACATGTCTGCAGGTAGGGTGTGTGGAAGCCGCTCTCATGCTAAAAGTAGAAAAACATTATTTCATGAACTGATACTTAATATGGTCAGTGTGGTTCATGTCGGGATGTTGCTGGGAGTGTT